>NC_136266.1:167707067-167922094 GCF_964187855.1 Myxine glutinosa | reverse complement strand
CCTTTTATTAACTTATGAAATAACATTTTAAAACAGCATTTATAACAGAGCTTATGCAGTAACACATCAGTCAAACGACATTTATAACAGAGTTTATGCAGTAACAAATCAGCTACCTGACATCCCTTCCTCTTGTCTCGTCGAGACAAAGTATCTCAAGAGACAACATGCCGCATCGGGCTTTATTGAAAGACAATCGTGTAATGCGGGTATCTCCCAAGGGCATACCGTGCGCCCATAGCGCCTCGCCCGTGCATTTGGGGAACGTGTCGTGTGGTGCGTGCTTGGAACCTGAGGGCTCAGAACATGAAAGGCCATTAACGTTTCGGATCCACAACGAAGGCGTCTGGTCCAGATGAGGTTCTGCCCCGCAAGGGGGCCAGCCACCTCCCCTGCGGAACTTGCTCCCCCCACCCTTTGCAGACGCGGTCCTTGCAGATCTTCGAAGTTAATCAACGATCATGCCCATGAGATCTCTCACGTGCTGCTGTTCTGGGGAATACATAATGTTGTCAGTATCTTGTGTCTCATGTTCCTGGTCAGGGTACAGAGCGTTAAAATCCGAATCACTTGAAGCAAAGAGATCCGAAACATTTGAAGCAAAGAGAGGGACTTCCTTTATGTCAAAGTCTCCCATGGACGCCTGGTCGGCTTGCGGGTCTAGGATATCCACGTCGGGTCCCTCGACTGCCAGACCCAGCGTCGCAATCAGATCCATAGTTGGGTCGGAAGGGGGTGTACAGCTGTGAGCTTGTAATACATAAGAGGCGTTAGCCAGTACACGCAAGGGGTTTACAACACAAGTATCACAGTCATCACAAACATCAATACAGGCAGCAGCCAGTTCCCACAAGGGATTTTCAACACAAGTATCACAGTCATCACAAAAATCAATACAATTTTCTGAAGCGCCGGTCACATCTGCCTTGTTGAAGGACCCATTCAGGTCGACGGCCTCTGTGGTCAGAACCATAGTCGTTGTCGGCGGCTTCTTCATTTTCCATCCTGTAAAGTACTTTCTCATACAGAGGAGGACTAAAGATTTCATTAGTGCCCCCCAAATTACTACCCCGATTATCATGGCCAGTGCGGTCAATAACCACTTCACTATAGTGCCCGTCCATCCCCGGAACCAGTCAGTGAGCCAGCTAAATTTATAAGAGTTCTCGCGCGCGATCCGATCGATCGTCAGGGCGTGGCTAGTTTCCCTTAGTCTCACTATTGCGGCTGACACTCCTTCGGTTGGATCAGGTATGTAAGTGCAACATTTTCCCTCTATTATTCCGCATACCCCTCCTTTCCCTGCCAGGAGCATGTCCAAAGCCACCCGATTCTGCATCACCATTGTACGCATGTGAACTACCGTGTCCAATAGTATGTCATGAGCCGTAGCGGTGTCGTTTGCCACCTTTTCTAGGGCCAAAGCCAATTTATCTATCCGGAAGCTGTTCATGGCTGTGCCCGCACCTGGGAAGAAGAAACCTAACACCTTTTCCCATAGGCTCCCGTGTAGTTTAATGGTTCCATCTTCGTTCATGACTGACCTCTTATGTCGCCTGTCCAAGGACTTTGGGTCTAGCTCATCCAGTATCTCAACGTCAGGAAGGACTGAACCAAGATAACATGTGCCCCCCCAATTATTTGGTAAATAGGGGTAAGCCTTGTCGCCGCATATAAACATTGTCCCATGGGGTGGGACCAGGTGGGTGGATAAGCACTGGAGTCCCTTTATCACCCCATTAATCCTACTAACCCCCCTAGAGAATGTTATAGCCGTTATGTTGTGGTTGTGTTTATCTTGCAGTACTATTCGTAATGTAATCCCAGCGCTCCCTTGTCCCAGCTTCCCGGGGAGAGTGTAGGCGCATTCTGATTCTCCCATAAGCAAGTGGCCGGAACCCTGGAGACAGACCATCCCTTTCTGTGGTTTGACCCAGACGGGGGCAGGCCTCTCGGCCACATGGGCAATCATTGACGGGCGATAATTAAATTGTCGATTGCAACTCTTGCCGTTGCCAACCCCTTCTCTTTCCAGCGTGGTGACTAAACATGGGGAATCGATAGGTTGTGAGCAAAGGTCATTGAGGGACAGAGGTAGCACTATCATGTGTATTCCTGTGGTGCCTGCTTGGGGAAAGTGCATGCACGACCAGCAGTGTGTCCTATTTTGGATTGTCGCCACCTCCCTTGCCACTTTCCAATATGTGTTTTCACCCTTCTTTGGGGCCTTATCCTGGGGTTGCGGCGTGAGTATGTATTCGATGCATGGTGTGTATTTAGTTTTGCCACTGGCCGCGCCAGGGGTCCAGACGCTGCACCGGACCTGCATAGTCATGCCTTTCTCTAGGCGTGTGCGTGTTTGTAGCTTAAAATCAGGGGTTCCCCATTTGTATCCTGGTTGGGCCAAGGTCTTAATGCTAGCTTGCCCGTTCTCCCGGAACTCTCGTTGCTTTCGTAGTACAATGCCAACGCGTCCAGGCCCTGCCGACAGTGCTAGCCATCTTACGCTTACCCAATTTGTGTGCAGGGCTTTCTGTTCGAAACATGGTAGTGATACTCTTTGTCCCCATGTTACGGTGAGGTGTCGGGTTCCGTTTTCGCATCTATTGGGATCGGAGCTTCCCCTAGCTGCTGTCGCTATCAATAGTATCGTACCTATGATTAGGCCCATCCTTACTGTGGTTGCTGTGGTGTAGTGTCTGGTGCTTGTATGGCCAACTTACAGTGCATGGCGTGGATCCACGAGGTCTTGCCCTTGCAAAAGACAGCGGTTGGTGTAGTCGGCAATACCTGGAATGGTCCCGTCCACCTTTTCCAGGGCGTTCTTGCAGGTGAAGTGCTCCACGAACACCTGGTCTTTTTCCTCTGGTGGAACACCTGGTCCACAAGCGCCCTGGGAACACCTGGTCACCAATTTCCTAATCCACTTTTTCCAAGTGGATCCAATTTTATCCAATATTCGATATTAAATTCAATCCAATTTTCTCTAATCCTTCTCTCAGCATCCCATTTGCCTGTTTCCTACATCAATAATAAATAAAAAATAAACGAAAATTACTTCAGCTAGAGTTTCAACTAGAATTACCACAAACAAACCACCATTAACCTCCATTAACACAAACAAACCACCATTAACCTCCATGAACCTCCCCCTATTATTTATTTATTTTCGCGAATAAACAAATAATAGAAATAACCTGGTCTATTTATTGGAAATGTGTCTTACTGTCTGGTCAATTTCAATTCCAATTCTGGTCAGTTCTGGTGTCTGGTCACACACAATGTTTTTCTCACCCACTGTGATTTGCTCAAAATAGATTCTCACTGTTATGTCTGAAATTCGTCTCATGAAAACCCATTCAAGAGTCCGGTGTAACAGACAGACAAACACATAGACATGCTGAAGACCCCAGGGTACCCATCAAACTAGCTTGTCCCCAGATCAACAAAACAAAACTTGTAACTTACTCAATTTTTTCTTTTCAATTGTCATCCCAATTGTCATTCCCTGTGCAAATTAGAGCACTCCGGACTATGTCAACAACTGAACTTCCAAGACAACAACGATAACACACACCACCTGTCATTCACAGTAGACAACTGCATCTCCTTCCTCTCATTCATCCAAAGCAAAATTGATGACATTTTCAACGGCTCAATCACCACAACCCGCTCTATCCTGACAAACTGCATCACTGAAATAAAATCCTGGCTTCAGATCAACAACAACCAACAACGACCTCAACCACCCATAACTCTGCCCTCAACATTGATGGTTTCCCAGTATCCACCATCCCTCACATCCGGAATCTTGGCATCATCATTGACCAAACCCTCTCCTTTGACAAATACACTAAACAGATCATAAAGACAGCCTTCTTTCACCTTAAAAACATCGCCCGTCTCCGTCCATCCCTTTCCTCCCCGGCTGCAGAAACCCTCATCCACGCTTTCATCACCTCCTTCCCACACACTGCATCATTTAAGCTGACTACTCCCTTCTGAGACTTGCGCTTCCCAGTCGCCTCTTATACTATTGCGCTCCCCCGTCATTATAATCCACCAATCTGTTACGTCCCCTACTACAGGTAACTCTTCCTCAGCGAGCTTACACTGCCATATTTACCTCCATGGAACAGTTGGTGGTCCTCCCAAAGGTGCATTCCGATGTTTAATACAATGACACCTGAGCACTCAATTAGCCCTCCATCGTACCACAGACTTACAATCAGACAGACAGACAGACAAATAACAGAGGCGTGTCACCAGCCTCAGCACAGGACATCACCTCTCCAGACAGGCACAATATAATCCACAGTATCGAAATGCCAACTTCTATCTAGAGCCTCGCAAAGCCAAAAGTCGGGCATGTTCACTGCATTTCACGCAATTGCAACCTCCAACCACACGGGGTGTTCCACCCTGCTCCATGCTCCATGCATGCTCCAAGCTCCACGCTTCATGCATGCATGCTCCACCATGCAACCCGATCTCTACTGGTGCGCCCCCCATAATCAGCAAGTTATAATAACCACAATACACCTGGGCACCCACCTCTTGATACCACAACTTAATCCATGTTACTTGCATCTCTTTGCATCCTCCCAAATGTCCTGCATTTAACATGACTATCCCCAGAGCTCGATCAAACACGTCACTGTACTCGGCCCGGTTAAATTAAATTCAAAGCATACTGTACCTGACGCTTCCGGTCGGCACCGGAAATCTGTTTATTTCTTGAGTTCCCTGAATCACCTATCGAGACGTCAACGACAACCACAACAACAAAAAACAGAACTCGATATTCTCTGTTCACTAATTACGTACATGATTTCATTTTTAACCAACAGTATATGTCCTTTCTTTCCAGATTTAAGTTCTATATCCTGCCGTTAAAGCAACACCCAGTAGATTGGCTCAGCCTGTCGTTCTTCCAAGGTTAGTGAATTATCTCTGACCTCTTTCCCTTGCATATCTCGAACAAAGGTCAAATAAACTTCAAAAGGTCAAACTTCAAACGAAGAAAGGTGGTACAAATGTCGAATTGGGGTAACCAGCGCTTTCATCCCACAAATAATACAAGTCCGGCGACATCCCGCCCCTGCAAGAACTCCACATCCGGACAGACAAACGACCATTATTGAGGCTCCACATTGCAAAATGCTAACACCGTACGAATCAAACAACCGTCAACAATCCGCCCAGGAACTTCCGTGGGAGACGTGCTCTACCATGCAGCACCCTTACTACCTGGTGCACACCTTTCGCACATCCCTCCTCGTTCGCACACTTCATCAACACACCTCCTCGCGCCCACTCCCCCTGCACTCTCCTGTGCGCCCACACAACTGCAGCCCCCAGTGCCCACCCAGAGTGCCCAATCTGCGACCCACAATCCTCTCGGGGCACACACCTCCTCCTTGAAATCCATGCCTCAGAAATATAACTCCACAGAACAGACAGCAATGAAACCACAACCTCCGCTCTCCCTTCAGATCAAAGGTGTGTATTTCGCACCTCTGACCGCATTTCACACCATGATATAATTTCACACCAGCAAACTGTAATCTTTCTCATTACACGACCCATTGACTCCCAAGGTCACATCGGCCTCAGGGATATACTCATACAATCCACAAGTCACCAATACACAATATAATCGTTAATCGCATAATTCCTGCAGGCAATTCAAGAAACCCTTTGCCAACCATTGCGGACCTCCCACCGTGCGGGGCACATCCTTTTTGAGTAGGCAGGTTATCACCTGCACTCTGAGCAAACTCCGTATTCTAAATTCAACTTCTGAATTCAGTTGAGTTGACTGAATTCTTCACTCTGTCATTGAATGAACTCTTCAATTCAAGTCAAACATACGATTCGATTCAAATTCTGAATTTAATTCAACAAATTCCAAATTTCTGCCCGACTGCCGCTCGAAAGGCAAAGGCAGCCCATCTTGTAACCATCTCCAAGAAACCACTTCATATCAACGTTCCTCCGAGTGCTCTCCTGACCCGATTTGTATCAAATCGCTCCCAAACACTCCCAAACAAATGAAAATCCGGACTCAGTTAAGGACCTCACCTGGTCCCTCGGATAGACGCTAAAATCGACATTCCCGGCCTGGATTTCCCGCACGTCAAGCAGACAATTTACAAAGCTTCACACCGAAACCCTCTGCTTTGCATATGTCATACAGACAAATACATTGGCCAGATACACACGTCAATTAATATCCCAATATACATTCATTCCTCATTCGTATACCAGTGAGTCTCCCAGACTTCGCGCGAACACCAGATCGACTCAAATCATGCCCCTCCTCCAGCCACTCCCATGTACAATCTTTGTTCATTCATATTACGTCTCTCATTCAAGGAAAAGGGATTTTTGGGACGGGTTGGACGGGGTGGGTTGAGGTGGAAAGGGTATGGCAGGGCGGGGGTGTTGGGGTGTTGCCTAGAGCCCCGGGACTGAGCTCAGGTCTTGGGGGGGGGGGTGGTTTGCACGGCCCAATTCTGCGGCTGTGGAGGGGGCCCCTGCATGTTCCAGTTTTGGGGAGGGAGCCCTTGTGGGTTCCAATTTTGGGGAGGGGGCCCTTTTTTCCTGGACAAGCATTTGCAACATGTCGTCCTTCACATCGGCCTTCTTATCGTCGCCGTCGCCACATTGCTCGGCCGCTTCAACTAGTTGGTCGGTTGGGGTGTTCCTCCATCCTATCATAGCCGTTTGAATGCGCTTCCTAACATCCGGTCTCATCCCTTCTACCATAAAATTGTTCACTACAGCGCGAGGGAGATCTTGTGCCCGCACCTGGCCCAGTCCTCCCCACTTTAACACTGCTCTTTCTACCCTCTCTCTCCAATCGATTGCTGCTTCGCCATGTTTCTGTTTTAGGCCGTATATTTTATTCCAATCTGGCCGCGCGGCTGGCATCAGTGCGGTGTATACCCCGGCCAACAATAGGTCGACAAGGGCATTCCAATCGACGAGGGTCTGGGCCACGGTTTGGGCCGGGGTTGGTGCTACATTTGGCCAGCGTGCGTGTATTTTGGCCTGGTCCCACACCCGCGCGGGCAATACAGCCTTTCCCATGTGGCAGACGTCCCGCCAATCTGCACCTGTATTTTGTATCCACAAACGCATAAATTCCGGTATCTGACCGGGCTGTTCAGCCAGCAAGGTTCTCACCCGCTCCTGCATAGACGCCAAATCTGATTCTCTCCAGGGTACCCTGATGTTAATGGGTGCCCCCGCTCTCAGTCCTATGGTTTTTAAGGGACACATCCCGATTGTAGGCTGTGGGTTCTCCGATTCCGTGAACCCTTCCAATGAGGGGTACAGTTCTCCTAGCCCTACTGGGGCCGCGAACCCGCTGTCCGCCCCACTAACTTCTTGTCCTCTAAATGGATTGCCCGGGCTAAGGTGAACCTGAGGGGCGGCTGGTCTAGTTCTCTGGGGGTCTAACCCCTGGGGAAACAGGGGCGGGGGTGGGAGAGGTGGCGCCTGTGGCCCGGGGACAGGGCTCAGGGCTTGGGGGGGTAGAGGCATGGTAGCTACCTCCCCTACCGTGGGGTCTTGGTCTGGATCCTGGACCAGCGGCATCAACCGCTGATTTACTTGCTTAACTGCTTACTTAATTGTCCTCTGTCCTTGTAGCTTCAATAACTACAGCTGTAATGCTTAAATTTTCAATATTTCAAAAACCACTTCTGTCCTTCCTACCTGTGGTTACCTGGCCCCTTGCTGTGAGCCTATTTATTTTCTCTTGTTCACCTGGTCCTGGTTTGTTTCTATCTGGATTTCTGTTGCTTGCTTCCTCTGTCCCTACAGCTTCAGCAACTTTCCTGCCCTCTTGTCTAGAGCTTAGTCTCGAGCTTCCTGGCTTGACCTCGTAGTTGTCACTACCTTCTTGTCAAGCCTACCTGGTACCTGCGCGTTTCCCTATTCCTGGCCATGTTCCTTTGGCCCTCTAAGTTAGCCACAGCCCTTCTTTCCCTGGCATGCAATGGCATACCCCATCTTGTCTCTGGGCTGATCCTTCCTGGAAAGTTATTGGCCACCGGCGCAGCTTTATGGCTGTCCGACCTCACATTTCCCCCTCCTCCTTGCTAACTGTAACGTTACCCTTACTGTTATCCGTTACCCTCTTAACGTTATCCTGGTGAATTTAACAAAGGCTCGTCATTCTGAGGCTGGAAATAGCCTTTACTTACAATTTTCGTTCGGAGAGCAGGCAGTGGCAGATGACAAGGAAGCGGACTGAGCCCGCTCGAGGGAGGGAAGTTCGAATTTGGAAAAGTAGCCCTTTAATACAAGACAATGCTCACGTTAAAACAAATCAGCGTGCCGGCGCCGGCCTCAGGCAGCCTCCCTCCTGTCGTTCAGGGTCCGCTTCTCTTGTCCTCTGTCTGCTGCAATCCGAGTCACGGCACCATAAAAATGTCGGGAGGAGTCCTTGATCGTAACAGAAGTCCACCAACAGATTGAGAATGACGAACTTTATTAAATACCAATTATACAGATCTGGAGGAAAACGGAGACGTCTACAGCACGAATGACCATCATGCCATGTCAACTTTCCTAACTGCACATCGATTCACAGTTCATTTATATAGGGACACGCTTTATCAGAGAATCTCCGCTAGAGTCCGGAAAGACAAAGGAACTTGCAAAGGGTCCTCCCACCGTCATCCCCAGTGGGCCAAGCCCCCCACCGTCATCCGTCCTTTCGTCTTGGAGGAGTGAAGCACGCACCGTTAGGATCCGGACCAGATGTGGTTTCAAGGCTCCGAGGTGACAGAAAATATAACTCACTGAAGGGGGATTGCATTCCTGGTTCTGATAAGGCCATAAAATGTATGAGGGCGTTCTGATGAGTTCCAGGTGTTGAATGTACCTTCCAGCTCACCTTCTCATTTAAACTTAAATCCAGAGCATATTTATTGTAACTCAAGCATCACTTTGATTATACGAAATATAGTTAATGTTTTAACAGTTTATCAAAAGGTTTATGTCTACAATCCAAGCATCCTACGTAAGGTTTCACATTTTACACATATATAATCCGCCTTCCTGCCCGCGGCTCGAGGCGCCGTCTGCGGATAAAGGAGAGAGTTTACGACTAGGCTATCTAGCCTTCAAAGGGCGCACGTATACAACGAAGTCATCTGTTCTGCACAGATGAAGCGAGTATTTTCTCATTTTAAACTATGGCAAAGCGAAAACCTTTTATTAACTTATGAAATAACATTTTTAAACAGCATTTATAACAGAGCTTATGCAGTAACACATGAGTCAAACGACATTTATAACAGAGTTTATGCAGTAACAAATCAGCTACCTGACATATATATATATATATATATATATATATATTGTTGCGGTTTTGTAAATAAAGGCAACCCCCCCCCCCCCCCCCCATAGTTAGTTACACCACAACATGTAGCCTCGCATGGTTAGTTATTTCTTATTAAATGTGAAGTATAGTCTCCTTCCCAGTGTTAGTACGAGTTGAGGCAGACATGTAATGGGAGGCCTCATTGCAGCCTCAAGTGCCATGTCATGGGCCTAGGCCAGGCCCTGCAGGCCCGAGGGAGGAGCTGGAGGGCGTGGCCGGTGAGCAGCGAACAGCCAATGGGAGCTTGAGGGAGTGGCCAATATGTTACAGCCAATGGGAGCTAGAGGGAGTGGCCAATATGTTGCAGCCAATGGGAGCTGAAGGGAGTGGCCGAGGGTGACCAATAAGGGGCTGTCACGACACGTGACCCCAGGTGGCCAATGGAGGCCTGTGGAACGTTCGAATGGGGGGGGGGGGGGTCGAGGGGCTATAAAACCTGGCCCGGACCCCCGCTCTCTCTCTTGCAGATGCTGGCTGACTCTCTCTTGCAGGCGCTCCGCTCTCTCTCTCTCTGCCCCGACGCTCTTTCTGCCTGGACTCCCTGCATATAGACGCTCTCTCTGCCCCGACGCTCTCTCTGCCTGGACTCCCTGCATATAGATGCTCTCTGCCACGCGCACTCTGCCTCGCTGACCTTGAGATACGCTCCTCGGATTCCTGCTACGTGCACAACTGTGATCAACGCCCCTGCCGCGAACCTCCCCGGCTGTTGTGTCCTGGGGTTGGAGCGATCCTTGGGGGTATCCGCCAAACGAGCCCGTCCAGGCAAACTGCACGAGCGGCCGCGCTTTGGGCGCATTCCCCTCTTCCTTCCCTTCCCCGAACGAATCTGAGGGCCCTTGACTGGGAACGTAGGTAAGGCTGTTAAGATTCTTTGCTATGTCCCTTTTCTTGTGAATACTGTACATTGTAATAAATCCTGTGGTTTGTTTCCAACCTGGCCATCATCATCCTTTTCAACATTGGCCTAGCATTGCCCGAATTAAAACCGCTCGATCGGGTTCAATAGTGATTAATGGCATGAGTTACGCGACGCACAACCGTTCGGGCGTTCAATACCAGCGTGACTCGTGCAAGGTTCAGTCCCCGTTCTCGTGGCTGCGTGTGTTGAAGGTACTCTGGTCGTGACCGTTAACCCTTCCACGCTTAGCTGAGGGCTCCGCGGCTGGAATTGCTTAGCAATCTGTCCACCACGAGTGTTGTGTGGGTGGCGGCCTGGTGGACTCGGAGTTTGAGGGGGAGTAGAGCTTAACCCCCCCTTAGTACGTCGACGAACCCGAGATCCGCAACAAAATTGGTCGTCAGTAGTGGGATAGAACCCTGACACCAACAAAATTGGTGTCAGGAGTGGGATTGGACCTGCAGTACGTTTCACGTGCTGCGAAATTACGAGCGCGTACGAAATTTAGTTTAAAAACAAATTTGTTTTGAGTTCGTACAATGGCTGGCCAAGGTGACCAAATGCCGGTGGGAATAATAGATGAGGAGGAACTAATGGCCCAGGACCAGCAGGAAGAATTGGTAGTGGAGGAAATTGATGAGGGTGCGGCAGTAGGGGAAGAAAATGGCGGCGCATCGCACGTGGCGGTGAGAGCCGAGCCCGCGGTGCCAATGGATATGGGCCTTTTTATGGTGCAACTCAGGGCATATATGGGTGAAGACATGAATAAAATGAAGGAAACATTGGATACTCAGGGGGACAAATCAAGAAAGGATATGGAAGAAATGAGGGCAGAATCAAGGGGCAACATTAATAAAATGGCTAATCGAATGGACACCATGAGGGACGAAGCAAGAAGGGATATGAAAAATATGGGGGAGGACATAGGGCGCAGGATGAGCAAGGAGGTTGCGGTGGTATGTGACGGGGTGAATCTGTGCAGGGAACGGGTGGAGAGCGGGTTAAAGCGGAGGACAGCCAAGCTGACTGGGGCTATGGGAGTAGCGACGCGGGGTGTGGAGAAGCCGACAATCGTCGAATTGGGAAAGAAAATTTTGGGGGCGCCGGCGAAGGTGGAGTTGGAAAAGGAAATTTTAGGGGCGCTGACGATCGTCGTGTTAGAAGAAGAAACAATTGGGGCTGAAGAGACAGGAGAGACAGAGAATAAATCATGGGAGGAGGTGATGGAATGCGCACAAAGTTTGTGTTTGCACCGTGATGCAGTGCTTGCTAACCCCATAAAAAGTTTGCAGGTGCTGGCAGAGAAGCCGGGGAAGGAGAGCCCCGAGGTGAGTGGCGCTAATGGCGGGAATGTGTGGCGCGAACGGGTGCTCGGCGAGCTTGGGAGAGAAGCGAGACCCGGGCGTTCGCGAAGGGCCCATTGTGCGGTATGAGAGGGAATGCGTGGAGCGAGAGTGTGTGGAGGAGTGTGTGGAGGAATGCACACCGGAGTGTGTGTGGGAAGAGTGTGCACCGGAGTGTGCGATGGCCGAGTGTGTAAAGGAAGAGTGCGCACCGGCGTGTGTGATGGCCGAGTGTGTAAAATAAGGAAGCACACCGGAGTGTGTGTGGGAAGAGTGTGCACCGGAGTGTAGACCGGAGGGTGTGCACACCGGAGGGTGTGCAAAAAGAGTGTGTGATGACCGAGTGTGCAAAAGAGAAGTGTGCACCGGAGTGTGTGATAATGGAGTGAGTGGGGGTGCTTGTGCGCCTGGGTGTGCGAGTGTGGAGTGGGTCGCGAGTCGTGAGGATGCGGCCCAGGCATTGACACAGACCGGGGTAGTCCTTAGTGGGATGGGTAGTGTACGTGAGCCCCCGGGGAGTTGTGTGCCGCGGAGACCGGAGGGAATCGATGCTGCGTCGGTCTGGCAAGGACTGGCGTGCACGATTCGTGCCTCCGGCACCCGCACGGTATGGATGGCGCTGTATGGAGGCAAGGGCGATCGGCCGGGTTCGAGGGGAGGTTCGGGTTTTCGGAGCCACGCACCTTGTCGGGTGAGGTGCGCTGACCGTGGCCGGTTGGGTCATCGTGCGTGGGACCACGAGGCCCCACGCAGGGACGGAGCCCGGCACCTGGGCCCATCAATTCCTCCCCCCTCGGATCGTAAATTCCGGACGGACACCACATACAAGCGACCAACCACCCGCATGGATCGCTCGGCCCTTCGAGGCCGAGCCGTGACAAAGCACCTCCGTAAATGGGAACTCGTAGTGTAGTGGACTGTGGAGAGTAGTGTACCCCACGTGGAGGAATGGTAGTGTAACCATTCCTCCCAAGGGGGGGCCCATGAGCATTAGTTCAGGGGGGTGGTAGTGTTAGGCCCATGGAGGGACCAGCAATGGTTGCCTCCATGGGGCACCGAAGCTAGCCGAGGGAGGCTAGGATAATGATAGGGATTTAGAAGACCTTAGGGACACAAGAGTTAAGAAGTGACACCTGAACTGTGGAGGGGACGTAGAGAGTTTAGGTGGTTGTTAAAGGAAAAAGGTGTGCATAGTTTAAAGGGACGATGGGGAAGCACGAGTTTTAGGGGAAATTAGTTAGATAGATGATGCTGTGTTGGAGGAATTGTGTGTGAAACAACAACAACAACATGCATTTTAAAGGCCATTTTCCCTGCTAGAGCGGGGGTTAGCCTTGCGGTCCCCATGACAATCTTCTCCATTTTGCCCTATTTTCTGCATCTCTCCTTGTTAACCCCCTTGCCCGCATTTCTTCTTCCACCATCTTTAGCCAAGTCTTTCTCGGTCTTCCCCGTCTTCTACTTCCTTCTAAATTCATTTCCATCACTCTTCTCAACCAGTCACTTTCATCCTTCCTCAACAAATGACCAAACCATCTCAACCTGTTCCTCTTCACAGCACCAATCACAGGCTCTATTCCCATCATCTTTCGCAATTCATCATTTGTCTTACTCTCTCTCAACGATACTCCGCACATCCGTCGAACCATTCGCATTTCCACCCTTTCCAACCTTCGTTGCTGCTCTACGTTCATTACCCATGTCTCGCTCCCATAAATCATAACACTTCTCACAATCAATGGAATTGTGTTGAGGTGTGTGGAAATAAATGGGGTGCAAGATAAATGGTGTGGAATGCTTGGTGTGGAATGCATGGTGCGAAGGATTGAATGGGGGGAGTGGGACCCATTCGTGAAAGCCAGGGGTGGGTAGTGTAAAGCCAGGTAGAGGGCATAGGTAAATTGAATGGATATTGACACCAGTGGTGCGGGTAGTAGCAAGTAGTGTTTTGTGAGGTGCAGGAGACAGCGATATGGCTGGGCGTGTGGCTTAATTGGTGAGTATGGTTATTGGGGCACTCCGTCATTGGTAGCTTGTCGGCCAGGTGATGCCACAGGTAGGCTCTGGGAGCCGGTTAGTTGTAGTGTGTGAGTGGGGCCCGAGGATCCCAGGGGAGGACCCGGGTTGCCCGATGCCGAGGTGGGCATAGAGGGGGTAAGTGCCAGGGAGTGCCTTCCCCGGTTAGTGTAGTCGTCAGGAGCAGGCAAGCTCGGGAGGCGGCTTCAGTAGCGGAGGTGCACAGGTAGGTAGACCTGCTAGTAGAGCCACATGACCCAGCCCCGAAATTGTGCGAGGGCACGAGTCAAAAAATTCGTTGGGTGAGACCCAAATTTGGAGGGCACCACAGTTTGGGCAATGGGAATTCGGGTTCTTAGAACCACATACTTTAAAGAGGCGGATTGGCAGGGTACGACCCCGGGTAGTTTAAATGAGTAATGCTATTAGTGTAGTTAGGATGAGAAATCCCTTCGCACCATCCACAGCCAGTCATCGAGGAGGACGAGCTCCACACCAAGGCTCTGTAAGCCGTTTGGGAGTAAGACGCATCATGACGTGGGTGAGACATTGTTTTGTTCCATCCCTTCCTTCCTGGGAGGGATTTGGGGACGAATTTGATAGAGAGGGGGATATGGGAGACAAGACGTAGAGACGGATTGTAAATACAAGGGGGGCAAGGGTAGTGTAGCCAATGGTGGGGGGTACGGACGGCTAGGGACGAGCTTGCTCTGCTCGCTCTACCACGTCCCTCGCACCGCACCAGGTATGGTGGTGCCTGGTCACCTTGTTTTGCGTGTGCTACCTTGTGCCTTTCCCTTTGCTTGTTGCGCCTTGTCTTCCTTCCCCGCCCCAGGACCGTTTCGAGGCCGAACTGTGCAGCACCATTGCACCTGGGCAGCATCCATTCCGCCGTGTCACACCTGTGCAGTGCCATTACACCTGTGCAGCCGACCCGTGCAGCACCTTGCTGCCAGTCCTTCTGCTGCACCTATGGACCACAGGCCTTGTGGCCTTGCATCTCTGCTGTGCAGCATCTTGCTGCAAACTCATCTTGCACCTTCAGACCACTTGTTGAGTGGCACTGATGCCACGCAGTTGGACCACGTGAGAGTGGCCCTGCTGGCCAATGAAAAAGAAATGATGTGCAATTGTGTGCCAAGAATGAGGATGAGAAGATTTAGATGGCCCTGATGTTCCACATGGCCTGTATGCCGGTCAGGGCCAGCCGGTTTTGTTAGCCCCACACAGAAGATGCAAGATGCAAGATGGAAGCAGCAAGTGCCATATTAAGTGCTTGATTTCCTTTCCTCCAATTATTTTACAAAGTGCAGGTCCTGGGTCGTAGAATTGTAAATAAAGTTTAAGCTCTGTGATTGTAAATATAAGAATGTTGCCCACCGGCTATGTGTGTAGTTTGAAAATTCCGGAAATACTCGGATAGTTGTGGGTGTGAGTCGGATAGAATAGCTGCTCAACGCATTAGGAGGGATATATCTAGTGTTAAAAATGTCGCACACATGGGTTAGAATAAATGTTAGGGGGATTACACCTATGTGCCACATTAAAAGTAATTGTAAATTGAATGCCAGTCTCTACCGGTCGGTCCAACTGGGGTCGACTCGGGACAAGTCTGGTGAGAGGTAGTGTTGCAGTTTTGAGAATAAAGGATAACCCCCCTCTTAGTTAGTTGCACCACAACATGTAGCCTCACTTAGTACAGTTATGTCTTATTCAATGTTAAGTATAGTCCCCTTTCCTGTGTTAGTATGCGTTGAAGCAGGCAAGTAAGTGTAGGCTTCATTGTTCATCTGGCTGGAATGCCATGTGCTACACCCAGAACAAGTCTGGGAGGCCCGAGGGAGGAGCTACAGGGGAGTGGCCGGTAAGCGGCGAGCAGCCAATGAGAGCTGAAGGGGAGTGGCCAGCGACGGCGGCCAGGGGAGGTGCTTCGAACATTCGGGTGGGACTCTGGGAGGGGCTATAAAACCCGGTCCGGATCCACGAACTGATCTCCTCCGTGGCCAAGCTCCCAGCACGCTGTCTGTCTCTGAGCTCTCTGTCCCGGGATTCTGAAGCGACTGTGTGTGTGATCGAAAGCACGAACTCTCTGTCGTCTGCGTTCTGCTTGTGATAAGCGCTTTTCGAGGACGATCTCTCCCGGGGCCCGAGACTCCAACAATCTCCCTGCCTGGGCTCCCTGCACGTACCGCGAACATCCCAAGGGACCCCTCCCAACGAGCTGACCGGGGCGAACGGCACCAATGACCGCGCTTGAGCGCATTCTCTTCCCTTCCTTCCTTTCCCCGTGTGAGTGAGAGGGCCCTTGTCCGGAGATTAAGTGAAGGACATTAGGTTTCTGCCCTGTGTCTTTTTGCTTTGGCCATTGTAAATTGTAATAATAAACCTGTGTTCTTTTGCATCCATTTTGCCGTTCACGTCTTTTCCCACCATTGGCTTCACATTGTACGAATAAAACCGCTCGATCGGGTTCAGTAAGAATTAATGGCATGAGTCATGTGACACGCAAACCGCTCGGGCGTATCAGACCAGCGTGACTCGTGCGAGGTCCAGTCCCCGTTCTCATGGCGGCGTGTGTATAGAAGGTACTTGGGGATTCGACCAGATACCCTTCCGTACGCTCTCTACGGGGGTGGCGGCTGGAATTGCTCCGCAATCCGCCCCACGAGTGTAAAGTGGGTTGCGGCCTCATGGACTCGAAGGCCCGAGGGGGAAAAGGGTTTAACCCCCCTCTGTACATCGACGGGCTCGAGATCTGCAACAATACATTTGTTTGCTGTGCATTTATAGAAGCCAGGGATCCTAGTTTCTTTGTTGTGGGGCTGTGGGTGGTTTGCTTTTACCAAAAGGTCCCTGAGTGTCCGATCACGGCGAAATGATGTTAGTGGAGGTTGAGGAAATGTGGTCCCGAGTGTTTCTGATTAATGGAGGAGAGGAAGGGCCATATTCAGAATACTTAGCCCCTCAGAATATTCAGATTATTTATTCTAATATATTATTCAGAATATTCAGAATATTAGAGAATACACTCTACACACGATTTAATAACACCCGGTCAGAAATCAATAACTTCCACACCAGTCAGGGCAAATCTCTACTTTACACGATACACTTTAATCAACCGGATCACTCTATAATTGACATTCAAATCTCTGCCATTGAATGAATTACAAATCGATCACACACCACGATTCTGAAACGTGAGTCCTTTTGGATACATAAACTTCGGACAAAAATCCCTCATGGCATAAATTTTGATGATTAAAGAATGTTTCAACATCAACCTAATCAAATTATTAACCGTAACCCATTCATTCACTCATTCACTCATTCATTCATTCTACCTTTATATGTCATTTATATAAATATATAAATAAATATATAAATATATTATATGAATATAAATGGTATATGAATATATGCTTGTGTGTTTATGTATGTATGTATATATATATTTGTATATGCACGTGCACAAACTGGAACGTGAACGATAACTGTAAGCTGTGCTTCACTTCCGCTGAACTTGGGGACGGTGAGCCTGCTTTAGCGTGGCTCTTCTTCTTTTTGTATGCATCTTCTACACATATCACACATCTTATACACATATCACTATACATACTTGTCTGATATACATGCCTGTTGTTTCTGTAGACTAAGAAGAAGACCTTTGTTGGTTGAAAGCTTGTCGAGAATTAAAGATCGACCGTCCTGAAGCTACGTCCGTGTCTTATTCAATCTCCCGATTACATATATATATATATATATATATATACAGCGTGATTGAAAAGTAACTCCCTATTTTAAAATACTTATAATTTATTTGTTAACTATAATTTTTACAAGAAATGGATATAAGAAGAAAGCGTAAAGCATGAAGTTTTATTTTAAATTCGATATGGGCACCAGAAGTCGCCACCAGCTTCTCAAGCCGCCCGGGAACCGCGTCAACTGATTTCACCAGGAACTCTTGTGGGATGGAAGACATAACTTCTCGTATTCGCCCTTCAAGTTCTTCCAAAGTCGTTGGTTTGGTACAGTAGACTTGCTCTTTTACCCAACCCCAAAGAAAAAAGTCACATGGTGTTAAGTCAGGGCTCCTGGCTGGCCACTCATACGGACCACGACGACCCATCCATCTCCCAGGGAAGTGGGCATTCAGCCATTCACGAACAACAATAGCAAAATGTGGAGGAGCGCCATCTTGCATGAAAATCAAATCTTCAACATTCTCCGAAGCACTGATAATTGGCCAGATTTCGTCTTGCAGCATGGTGAGGTACCTTTTGGCATTCATGGTATCGTGAAGAATGAAGGGACCTACATTACTTTCCGAAGTCATTCCACACCACACCGTTACCTTGGGCCGATATTGCGTTTTTTCAGAAATAACACGAGGATCTTCTCCTGCCCAGTAATAGCAGTTGTGACGGTTCACAAACCCACCGATGTGAAATACCGCTTCATCAGACCAGAGGATATTTTTAAAGAGATCAGACCAATCTTCATACCAAGCCAGCATCACCTCCCTAAACTCCATGCGAATGTCGCAGTCTTCAGCAGAGAGTGCTTAACAGTAGTGCAGCTTCCAAGCATGCCATTTAAGCTCCTTTTTGAGCACAGTTCGTACTGTGTGAAAGGAGAGCCCACTTTCCCTTGCTGCTTGTCGAATTGACTTTCTTGGGCTATGTGTAAACATTTCTTGAACTGCTTGCACTGTCTCCGGGTCACTGGACTTGGAAGGGCGACCGCATCTTCGAGTATCAGATACAGATCCTGTAGCCATGAGTTTTGCATGACAATTCTTGATCGTCTTTGCCTCAGCTTGAGCATGTGCTCCTTTAATGGTCCTCCACCATCTTTGCACTTGAACAACGGATTTCCAAACTTCATAACGTGCCGCTAGCTGGGCACGCTCCTGCAGGGTAAGACGTCCAGCCATGTTTGTAGGGCTTCCGAATTTCAAACAAAAAATAATCTGAAAAAAAACCAACACAAATTAAATTCTCATACATTAAGGAACAAATACCAAAAATGTGAGAAAAATATTACAATAATTAAATTATTTCTAAATATTTTAAAATAGGGAGTTACTTTTCAATCACCCTGTATATATATATATATATATATATATATTGTAACGAATTTGAGAAGTGTAACAGTTTTGGAGAAGTGTAACAATTTTGGAGAAAGTGTAACGAATGTGAAAAGTATGGTTTTGTTGTGTGTAACACCCTCGTAATGTAAATAATGGTCGCAGCCGTCCTCCTAGTTAATTCCATGAAACTTACACACAGGCCACGATATATCTTTTTAAATAGTTTATTTCCTTATTCCATGTAGGCTAAATATGTGTTTCCCACTAGATTGACTCTGCATTGTATCAAACGAAATAAGCGTAGGCCCCTTTCAATTTCCCCAATCATCTCCGCTCCCCCAAAGTTCCTTTCAAAAGCGGTGCGAGTGGTGTTCAATCCCGCAAGCCGCCATTGCCCATGTGCTCATCTCGGAGAAGAGGGGGGTAGGAGCCGCCAACTCACAGGCGTGGCACGTCGTCATGATCAAAGGAGGAATCGGACAGCCCTAACAGCCAACCAGCACCGCGGTTAGCGACCCGGTAGGCGTGCCCTCGCAGCTGGCGGCTTGATTCCGCCCCGAGTAATAAAAGCGACTGGAAGGGACTGCTTCGAGAGATGACACGGGAGATGACATGAGAGAGGACATGAGAGATGAGCTGTGAGCTGTGAGCTGTGAGCTGTGAGATGAGAGACGCTCCAAACCAAAAAGGAGAGATACTTGGAGAGGAAAAAAGCGTTGGAGAGACGCGCTGAGAGGAGGGAGACGGCTCCACCAGAAGGAGAGGAGCAGGTGTGACCGAGCCAGCGCGTGACGTCCACAGCATCAGCAGCGTCGACGCGACTGAGGGTTTTCCCGCCAAAAACGCGAAGAATTGGGAGCTGCTACCTCCAGCCCTGCCGGTTGCAGGGACCTGACCCTGCCTCCCTCTCCAGCAACCCACCTCCGCCATCCCTGCCTGCAATTTCCCCCGTGTAAGTGTGAACGTCGTCTGTCTTGAATGTTGTCCTGGGGTTAAGTAAATTGAATAGTATAAGTTAACGATTCACTGTGTGACTGCTTCTTCCATCCATTGCTTGTAAATAACTTTGGTCGCTCCTTCTTTTTGCTTGTGTGTGTATAATAAATCTGTTCTTCCTCAGTACTCTGTCTTCTTCTCTTTTCCTTCTCTTTCGGTCGCTTTAGAGGTTTCCAAATTGAATATCTGTGGTGCGATCTGGTCAACGTTGGGGGAGTCGGGCCAATCGGGGATCCTGTAACGGTCGCGGTTGGACCATCCGCTCGGCCCATCATAACATCTAAACCGCGATCTGTAACAATTGGTGTCTGGGAGTGGGATTCGAGGCCCGAACCAAATTTTTAAAACGTGTAGAGAAAAAAAATTTTTGGTCAAAATTACGAGCTGCCGAAATTTTGTTTTATAAAACCCGAATTTTGAGATCGCGCCATGGACAATCAAGGCGATCGGATGTCGGTGGGGGAGATAGACGGGTTAGGGGTAACCCAGGACTTAGGGGAAGAAAGGGAGGAGGAGAGCAATGAGGAGGCGGTTGAGGGGGTATCAGACGCACAAAATGGCGTCCTCGCGAACGAGGTTACGGGCGCGCAAAATGGCGCCTCGCACATGGCCACGGCGACCGCGCCCGCGACCGTAACAGCGCCGCTGGTGGATTCGAACCTTTTTATGTTACAAATGGGGGCCCTTATGGAGAGGCTAGAAGCAAAAATGGGGGTAATGGGGAACCGGATGGAGGCTCAGAATGAGCAATTGGGGGTAATGGGGAACCGGATGGAGGCTCAGAATGAGCAATTGGGGGTAATGGGGAACCGGATGGAGGCTCAGAATGAGCAATTGGGGGTAATGAGGGACGAAGCGAGGGGTACCGGTGAGGGGTTAGACAAGAAATTTGGGAAGTTAGACAATAATTTTGAGGAGTTAGACAAGAAATTTGGGAAGTTAGACAATAATTTTGAGGGGTTAGACAACGGGATAAAAGAGGTGAAAAATGGGTTAATGGGGTTAGAAAATAGGATGGAGGACAAATTGCGGGAAATAGGGTAACAATCTGCCAGGGAAATCAAACGAATGGGGAACCAGATAGAAGAGGTGCAAATCGGGTTAGAAAGTAAACTGGATGCTCAGAGGGATGAATTGGGACAGATGAGGGTGGCATCTACAAAGGAGATGGAGGAGATACGACGAGGTGTAAGTGAGGAGGTTTCGGGGCTACGCGAGGAGGTAAAGCGAGGTGAGAAGCGTATGGAGAAAGAGGTGAGGAATAATACGGCTAGGTTACAGGGGGGCATAGAGGGTCTGACGAAGGGAGTAGAACAGCTGACAGTCGGACAAAGGGAACTAGCGGACCAAGTGGAAAAGAACACTGCAATCATCGGGGGTTTAAAAGCGACACAAAAGGACATTAAAAACGAATTAATAGCAACACAAAAGGAATGTCAGATGGTACGTGAGGGACTGACAATGAGGGTGGACGAGGTGACAGAGATAATGGAGACAAAGGACCGGCAGGTGAGGATGCACATAGAGACGGTCACGGTAGCCTTAGAGGACGAACTTGAGGAGACGCACCGGGAAATAAAAGAGGTGAAGCAAAAATTAGAGGAAGTGGAAGAAGAGGTGAGTGAAATTAAGAAGAGACGGAGGGAAACTAAGAGGGAGATAAAGGAGGAAGTCATGGAATATGTACAAGGTCGGTGCTCAACTCATGATGTGCTGCTCACTAACCAAATAAAGAGTTTGCAGGTGGCAAAAGAGGTGCGGAGACGAGGTGCCAAGGTGAGTGGCGAAATATTCGGCAATGTATATGATGTGAGGAAAGCTTCAGTCGGCTTGGGGATTGGTTTGGATCCGGGTGTTCGTGAAAGGCCGTTGGTGAAGTGTGCGACAGGTCTGGTGTGCGAAAAAAGAGGTGTGCGAGAATGTCCGACCATGGGGTGTGTGAGGAAAAAGTGCGCGCCGACCAGTGAGTTTGTTGTCGAGAGTGAGTCGGTCGCAGCGCGTGTGCGAGGGAGCACATGGAAGCGCGTAGTGAGGAGTGTTACAGAGGATGTAACGGGAGAGTGTGCCGTCAAGAGTGAGTTGGTCGAAGCGCGTGTGCGAGGGGGTACATGGAAGCGCGGTGTGGTGAGTGTTACAGAGGATGTAACGAGAAAGTGTACGCCTGTGGTGAGTGTTACAGAGGATGTAACGGGAGAGTGTGCGCAAGAGTGTGCGCGAGAAAGGTGTGTAACGGACGGGTGCATGAGGAAAGAGTGTGCTGTCGAGAGTAAGGGTGAGTGCGCGACCGAGAGTGGAGGTGAGAGTAGTGAGAGTGACACGGGGCGTGAGTTGGTTGTGACAGGTGAGCGAGGATGTACACCTGGAATGGAAGGATGCACGCCTGGAATGGTAGAGCGTGTGTGGGAATGCACACTTGAGTTGGTCGTGAGGCACGTGGTTGGGTGTGCGAGTGAAAGCACACCTGTGATTGTCACAGAGGAGGTGACCGAGGAAGGGGCGCGAAGAGGTGTGTTGGTGAGGTGTGCGAGCGACGAATGTGTGCCAAGGTGTTCGGTGGTCAGGTGTGTGACCAAGTCTGGGAGTGGAATGAGTGTACCTGGGTGTGTAAGAGAAGGTACGACGAGGAGCATGGAAATGGCTGGATGTATGAGCAAGAAAGGGGTAGCGTATGCATGTAAGCATGCAGGTGAGGCATCGACGGTAACCGGGTTAGCGGTTAGAGCGACTTTTAGCCGAATCGGGCCCTCGGTGCATGCCGGGCTTCGCGTGCCGCGAGAACCAGCGGGGATCCGAGCCATGGCGGTTCCGAAAGGACCGCCGTACGCGATCCACGCTGTGCCTCGCTTGGAACGGCCGCGTCCGGGCTCCACTAGGCGGAGCGGGCAGCCCGATAGGAAGGGTCGTCATGGCGACCACTTTTTATTGAGACGTTCCGGCAGGTCGAGATCGGGAAATTGGATGGCTCCGCGCCGAGGTGGTGCGTGGGATCTCGGCACGGGTAAGCCCCCGTCCCTGCACCGAGTGCCGGACGCATCCAGCCGCCGGCACCAAAGAACCCGCGTTCATTGCTCGGCTGTACGAAGCCGAGCTTTAGAAGGGAATTGGCGCACCGAGAGGACCTAATAAGTAGACGGGTGATGAGGTTAGTGTTTTGGACCCAAAATTAGAAAAAGGCGAAATTTGATGATTGGTACGGTGATTGGCAGATGATTGGCAGAATTTTTGATTGGTTGGATTTAGGTGTGCGAAATTGATAGTAGGACCTCCCCGATGTGGTGGGATGGGCAATCCACCATCCCTCACACCAGGGGGGGCAAAGGAACACTAGCTTATGGGGTTGATGGCAGTGAAAACTAGCCCGGGTGGGTTAGGATATCGTGTGTAGGGACCTAGAAGATGACATTAGGTGACGTTAAGGTTAGTTAGTGACAAGGATACCTGTAGTGGGGACGCAGGTAGATTAGCGTGGATGATAATGACGTGGGAGCGCAATAGTTAAAGGGACGACTGGGAAGCGCAAGTTTCAGAGGGGAGTAGTTAGATGAGATGATGCCGTGTGTTTGAGAATTGAACAGGTGTGATTGCACAGGTATGCAACTGAACAGGTGTATGGAGCAGTGTATGAGTGAGTGATGGTGATGTGTATTGTGATGACCAAATGGTCCAGGAAGAAAGGAGGGTGCAGGTGGCACCAGGTGTGAGGGCACAGGTGTGCAACAGCAGGTATGGAGAATGGTAGTGTGGAATAAATGGAGTATTGGGATGGATGGTCGTGGAGTGAGTATGGTGGAAATTGTGGAGTGGAGTGGATGGTGCGAAGGTGTGAATGGGGGAAGAGTGGACCCCCATCACGGATACCCGGGGCGGGTAGAGTAAGTGTTAGGTAGAGGGTATAGGTAAATTGTGGTTGGATATTGGCATCTGCGGTGCGGGTGAAAGAATGGTCTTTGGATGGGTGCATTAGTGTTGTGGAAATGGCTGGGCGTGTAGCCTGTTAGTGTGTGTAGTTGGTTGGGCGCTCCACCACTGTGAGGATGTCGGCCAGGTGAGGCCGCAGGTGGGCTCTGGGAACCGGTAGTAGTTGTTGTGGATGGGGCCCGAGGATCCGGAGGACGGATCCGGGTAGCCCAGTGCCAGAGGGCACCGAGTGGGGTGACAGAGCCAGAAGGGGCTTTCCCCAGTTAGATAGGTTAGGGTGAGGAGCAGGTAAGCTCGGGTGGCAACTACAGTGGTGGAGGTGTGCAGGTGGGTAGACCTGCTGGGAGAGCTACACACCACAGCCCAGAAATTGTGCGAGGGCACCGGGAGATGAATCGGGGGAGTGAGACCCCAAATTGAGAAGCACCACAGTTTGGTCAATGGGAATTGGTTTTTAGAACCCATAGTGTAAGTTGGCCAATGGATTGGCAGGGAAAGACCCCGGGTAGTGTAAAGTGTGTTAAAGTCATTTAGAGGATAGTTAGGATTGAAGTCTCCTCGCACCATCTGCATCCACTCACCTGAGATGAGGTAACTCCACACCATGCCATGTTTTATTATTTTTCATTAATGCAAATGTTTTGGATTGTGAGACGCATCATGACGTGGGTGTGACATTGTGCGTAATTCCATCTCTCCCTCCTTATGAGGATTGATGATGAATTGGTGATGGCAAATTTTGAAGTAGAGGGATTGGAGACGAATTTGGTGTAGAAGGGAAAGATGGGGAAGACAAGACGTAGTGACGAATTTGTAAAGGTGTAAATTCTTGTAAATATGGGGTAAGGGCAAGGGTAGTGTAGGTGACAGGGGGGGGGGGGGGGGTGACGTACGGTAGGGACGAGTTTTTCTCACTTCGCTCTCCGTACGCACTTCACCCTGCATTGCCTTTATTGACGTGTACCCTTGTGACCTTACCCCTCGCTCAATTGTCTTCCCCCCTTTTGTCTCCCACTTGAGGACCTGTGCGCCATTGGGTGCCGAGGGGAGCGTGCGTGAGGTGGCCATTGTGCGCACGAGATTCCCAGAACCAGCATGCATTGCGTTGATGTACCACTTTATGGACCGCTGTTCTGCGGCCAAGTACCACTTGATGGACCCCAGGTTCTGGGGCAGGGCACCTCTGTTGGAGACCGGCCATAGTGGCCAGGGAATCTTGCTTGCGGACCTCGGTAAGGTGGCACCTATGCCAAACAGGTGGACCACCCTTAGTTGGCCCCTGAGGCCGTAAATAAAAATGAACACAAGTTGTGCTTTTTATTATTTCCAAGTAGGCCGCATGAAGCCAGAAGACGTCGGGAAGAACATCGGCCCAGCAGAGAAAGAGAAGACCACCACCAGTTGTTTTGTTGTGTTTATTATAAACCGTGGTGACTGTGCACCGAGTGGTGCTTTTGGTGCTTTGTGGTGCTTTTGGGTGCTTTGGTGGTATTGGTACTGGTGCATCGATGCAATGCGTGCTGTCTACTCCCTCCCAACAGGAATTTCTTTTTCTTGTTCCCTAAAAAAAGAAGAAAAAAAAAACACAGGTCCTGGGTTGCGTTGTAAATAAGAAATAACGTCATTGTAAATAATGCTCCCCACCGTAAATGTATAGTTGGAGAACAATTCCGTAATTCGGTTAGCTGTGGGCTTGAGTCTGTTAGACAGGGTGCAATGCAATAGGGGGACATACTTATTTGTGTTTTAAGATTGTCACACTCAGGGTCAGGTTAATTGTAGAGGGAATTACACCTACGTGTCACACTAAGTTAAAGTTTTGTAGGCCCGAGCCCGGGCCTGAAGAAAGGAGGGTGCAGTGTAACGAATTTCAGAAGTGTAACAGTTTTGGAGAAGTGTAACAATTTTGGAGAAAGTGTAACGAATGTGAAAAGTATGGTTTTGTTGTGTGTAACACCCTCGTAATGTAAATAATGGTCGCAGCCGTCCTCCTAGTTAATTCCATGAAACTTACACACAGGCCACGATATATCTTTTTAAATAGTTTATTTCCTTATTCCATGTAGGCTAAATATGTGTTTCCCACTAGATTGACTCTGCATTGTATCAAACGAAATAAGCGTAGGCCCCTTTCAATTTCCCCAATCATCTCCGCTCCCCCAAAGTTCCTTTCAAAAGCGGTGCGAGTGGTGTTCAATCCCGCAAGCCGCCATTGCCCATGTGCTCATCTCGGAGAAGAGGGGGGTAGGAGCCGCCAACTCACAGGCGTGGCACGTCGTCATGATCAAAGGAGGAATCGGACAGCCCTAACAGCCAACCAGCACCGCGGTTAGCGACCCGGTAGGCGTGCCCTCGCAGCTGGCGGCTTGATTCCGCCCCGAGTAATAAAAGCGACTGGAAGGGACTGCTTCGAGAGATGACACGGGAGATGACATGAGAGAGGACATGAGAGATGAGCTGTGAGCTGTGAGCTGTGAGCTGTGAGATGAGAGACGCTCCAAACCAAAAAGGAGAGATACTTGGAGAGGAAAAAAGCGTTGGAGAGACGCGCTGAGAGGAGGGAGACGGCTCCACCAGAAGGAGAGGAGCAGGTGTGACCGAGCCAGCGCGTGACGTCCACAGCATCAGCAGCGTCGACGCGACTGAGGGTTTTCCCGCCAAAAACGCAAAGAATTGGGAGCTGCTACCTCCAGCCCTGCCGGTTGCAGGGACCTGACCCTGCCTCCCTCTCCAGCAACCCACCTCCGCCATCCCTGCCTGCAATTTCCCCCGTGTAAGTGTGAACGTCGTCTGTCTTGAATGTTGTCCTGGGGTTAAGTAAATTGAATAGTATAAGTTAACGATTCACTGTGTGACTGCTTCTTCCATCCATTGCTTGTAAATAACTTTGGTCGCTCCTTCTTTTTGCTTGTGTGTGTATAATAAATCTGTTCTTCCTCAGTACTCTGTCTTCTTCTCTTTTCCTTCTCTTTCGGTCGCTTTAGAGGTTTCCAAATTGAATATCTGTGGTGCGATCTGGTCAACGTTGGGGGAGTCGGGCCAATCGGGGATCCTGTAACGGTCGCGGTTGGACCATCCGCTCGGCCCATCATAACATCTAAACCGCGATCTGTAACAATTGGTGTCTGGGAGTGGGATTCGAGGCCCGAACCAAATTTTTAAAACGTGTAGAGAAAAAAAATTTTTGGTCAAAATTACGAGCTGCCGAAATTTTGTTTTATAAAACCCGAATTTTAAGATCGCGCCATGGACAATCAAGGCGATCGGATGTCGGTGGGGGAGATAGACGGGTTAGGGGTAACCCAGGACTTAGGGGAAGAAAGGGAGGAGGAGAGCAATGAGGAGGCGGTTGAGGGGGTATCAGACGCACAAAATGGCGTCCTCGCGCACGAGGTTACGGGCGCGCAAAATGGCGCCTCGCACATGGCCACGGCGACCGCGCCCGCGACCGTAACAGCGCCGCTGGTGGATTCGAACCTTTTTATGTTACAAATGGGGGCCCTTATGGAGAGGCTAGAAGCAAAAATGGGGGTAATGGGGAACCGGATGGAGGCTCAGAATGAGCAATTGGGGGTAATGGGGAACCGGATGGAGGCTCAGAATGAGCAATTGGGGGTAATGGGGAACCGGATGGAGGCTCAGAATGAGCAATTGGGGGTAATGAGGGACAAAGCGAGGGGTACCGGTGAGGGGTTAGACAAGAAATTTGGGAAGTTAGACAATAATTTTGAGGAGTTAGACAAGAAATTTGGGAAGTTAGACAATAATTTTGAGGGGTTAGACAACGGGATAAAAGAGGTGAAAAATGGGTTAATGGGGTTAGAAAATAGGATGGAGGACAAATTGCGGGAAATAGGGTAACAATCTGCCAGGGAAATCAAACGAATGGGGAACCAGATAGAAGAGGTGCAAATCGGGTTAGAAAGTAAACTGGATGCTCAGAGGGATGAATTGGGACAGATGAGGGTGGCATCTACAAAGGAGATGGAGGAGATACGACGAGGTGTAAGTGAGGAGGTTTCGGGGCTACGCGAGGAGGTAAAGCGAGGTGAGAAGCGTATGGAGAAAGAGGTGAGGAATAATACGGCTAGGTTACAGGGGGGCATAGAGGGTCTGACGAAGGGAGTAGAACAGCTGACAGTCGGACAAAGGGAACTAGCGGACCAAGTGGAAAAGAACACTGCAATCATCGGGGGTTTAAAAGCGACACAAAAGGACATTAAAAACGAATTAATAGCAACACAAAAGGAATGTCAGATGGTACGTGAGGGACTGACAATGAGGGTGGACGAGGTGACAGAGATAATGGAGACAAAGGACCGGCAGGTGAGGATGCACATAGAGACGGTCACGGTAGCCTTAGAGGACGAACTTGAGGAGACGCACCGGGAAATAAAAGAGGTGAAGCAAAAATTAGAGGAAGTGGAAGAAGAGGTGAGTGAAATTAAGAAGAGACGGAGGGAAACTAAGAGGGAGATAAAGGAGGAAGTCATGGAATATGTACAAGGTCGGTGCTCAACTCATGATGTGCTGCTCACTAACCAAATAAAGAGTTTGCAGGTGGCAAAAGAGGTGCGGAGACGAGGTGCCAAGGTGAGTGGCGAAATATTCGGCAATGTATATGATGTGAGGAAAGCTTCAGTCGGCTTGGGGATTGGTTTGGATCCGGGTGTTCGTGAAAGGCCGTTGGTGAAGTGTGCGACAGGTCTGGTGTGCGAAAAAAGAGGTGTGCGAGAATGTCCGACCATGGGGTGTGTGAGGAAAAAGTGCGCGCCGACCAGTGAGTTTGTTGTCGAGAGTGAGTCGGTCGCAGCGCGTGTGCGAGGGAGCACATGGAAGCGCGTAGTGAGGAGTGTTACAGAGGATGTAACGGGAGAGTGTGCCGTCAAGAGTGAGTTGGTCGAAGCGCGTGTGCGAGGGGGTACATGGAAGCGCGGTGTGGTGAGTGTTACAGAGGATGTAACGAGAAAGTGTACGCCTGTGGTGAGTGTTACAGAGGATGTAACGGGAGAGTGTGCGCAAGAGTGTGCGCGAGAAAGGTGTGTAACGGACGGGTGCATGAGGAAAGAGTGTGCTGTCGAGAGTAAGGGTGAGTGCGCGACCGAGAGTGGAGGTGAGAGTAGTGAGAGTGACACGGGGCGTGAGTTGGTTGTGACAGGTGAGCGAGGATGTACACCTGGAATGGAAGGATGCACGCCTGGAATGGTAGAGCGTGTGTGGGAATGCACACTTGAGTTGGTCGTGAGGCACGTGGTTGGGTGTGCGAGTGAAAGCACACCTGTGATTGTCACAGAGGAGGTGACCGAGGAAGGGGCGCGAAGAGGTGTGTTGGTGAGGTGTGCGAGTGACGAATGTGTGCCAAGGTGTTCGGTGGTCAGGTGTGTGACCAAGTCTGGGAGTGGAATGAGTGTACCTGGGTGTGTAAGAGAAGGTACGACGAGGAGCATGGAAATGGCTGGATGTATGAGCAAGAAAGGGGTAGCGTATGCATGTAAGCATGCAGGTGAGGCATCGACGGTAACCGGGTTAGCGGTTAGAGCGACTTTTAGCCGAATCGGGCCCTCGGTGCATGCCAGGCTTCGCGTGCCGCGAGAACCAGCGGGGATCCGAGCCATGGCGGTTCCGAAAGGACCGCCGTACGCGATCCACGCTGTGCCTCGCTTGGAACGGCCGCGTCCGGGCTCCACTAGGCGGAGCGGGCAGCCCGATAGGAAGGGTCGTCATGGCGACCACTTTTTATTGAGACGTTCCGGCAGGTCGAGATCGGGAAATTGGATGGCTCCGCGCCGAGGTGGTGCGTGGGATCTCGGCACGGGTAAGCCCCCGTCCCTGCACCGAGTGCCGGACGCATCCAGCCGCCGGCACCAAAGAACCCGCGTTCATTGCTCGGCTGTACGAAGCCGAGCTTTAGAAGGGAATTGGCGCACCGAGAGGACCTAATAAGTAGACGGGTGATGAGGTTAGTGTTTTGGACCCAAAATTAGAAAAAGGCGAAATTTGATGATTGGTACGGTGATTGGCAGATGATTGGCAGAATTTTTGATTGGTTGGATTTAGGTGTGCGAAATTGATAGTAGGACCTCCCCGATGTGGTGGGATGGGCAATCCACCATCCCTCACACCAGGGGGGGCAAAGGAACACTAGCTTATGGGGTTGATGGCAGTGAAAACTAGCCCGGGTGGGTTAGGATATCGTGTGTAGGGACCTAGAAGATGACATTAGGTGACGTTAAGGTTAGTTAGTGACAAGGATACCTGTAGTGGGGACGCAGGTAGATTAGCGTGGATGATAATGACGTGGGAGCGCAATAGTTAAAGGGACGACTGGGAAGCGCAAGTTTCAGAGGGGAGTAGTTAGATGAGATGATGCCGTGTGTTTGAGAATTGAACAGGTGTGATTGCACAGGTATGCAACTGAACAGGTGTATGGAGCAGTGTATGAGTGAGTGATGGTGATGTGTATTGTGATGACCAAATGGTCCAGGAAGAAAGGAGGGTGCAGGTGGCACCAGGTGTGAGGGCACAGGTGTGCAACAGCAGGTATGGAGAATGGTAGTGTGGAATAAATGGAGTATTGGGATGGATGGTCGTGGAGTGAGTATGGTGGAAATTGTGGAGTGGAGTGGATGGTGCGAAGGTGTGAATGGGGGAAGAGTGGACCCCCATCACGGATACCCGGGGCGGGTAGAGTAAGTGTTAGGTAGAGGGTATAGGTAAATTGTGGTTGGATATTGGCATCTGCGGTGCGGGTGAAAGAATGGTCTTTGGATGGGTGCATTAGTGTTGTGGAAATGGCTGGGCGTGTAGCCTGTTAGTGTGTGTAGTTGGTTGGGCGCTCCACCACTGTGAGGATGTCGGCCAGGTGAGGCCGCAGGTGGGCTCTGGGAACCGGTAGTAGTTGTTGTGGATGGGGCCCGAGGATCCGGAGGACGGATCCGGGTAGCCCAGTGCCAGAGGGCACCGAGTGGGGTGACAGAGCCAGAAGGGGCTTTCCCCAGTTAGATAGGTTAGGGTGAGGAGCAGGTAAGCTCGGGTGGCAACTACAGTGGTGGAGGTGTGCAGGTGGGTAGACCTGCTGGGAGAGCTACACACCACAGCCCAGAAATTGTGCGAGGGCACCGGGAGATGAATCGGGGGAGTGAGACCCCAAATTGAGAAGCACCACAGTTTGGTCAATGGGAATTGGTTTTTAGAACCCATAGTGTAAGTTGGCCAATGGATTGGCAGGGAAAGACCCCGGGTAGTGTAAAGTGTGTTAAAGTCATTTAGAGGATAGTTAGGATTGAAGTCTCCTCGCACCATCTGCATCCACTCACCTGAGATGAGGTAACTCCACACCATGCCATGTTTTATTATTTTTCATTAATGCAAATGTTTTGGATTGTGAGACGCATCATGACGTGGGTGTGACATTGTGCGTAATTCCATCTCTCCCTCCTTATGAGGATTGATGATGAATTGGTGATGGCAAATTTTGAAGTAGAGGGATTGGAGACGAATTTGGTGTAGAAGGGAAAGATGGGGAAGACAAGACGTAGTGACGAATTTGTAAAGGTGTAAATTCTTGTAAATATGGGGTAAGGGCAAGGGTAGTGTAGGTGACAGGGGGGGGGGGGGGGGTGACGTACGGTAGGGACGAGTTTTTCTCACTTCGCTCTCCGTACGCACTTCACCCTGCATTGCCTTTATTGACGTGTACCCTTGTGACCTTACCCCTCGCTCAATTGTCTTCCCCCCTTTTGTCTCCCACTTGAGGACCTGTGCGCCATTGGGTGCCGAGGGGAGCGTGCGTGAGGTGGCCATTGTGCGCACGAGATTCCCAGAACCAGCATGCATTGCGTTGATGTACCACTTTATGGACCGCTGTTCTGCGGCCAAGTACCACTTGATGGACCCCAGGTTCTGGGGCAGGGCACCTCTGTTGGAGACCGGCCATAGTGGCCAGGGAATCTTGCTTGCGGACCTCGGTAAGGTGGCACCTATGCCAAACAGGTGGACCACCCTTAGTTGGCCCCTGAGGCCGTAAATAAAAATGAACACAAGTTGTGCTTTTTATTATTTCCAAGTAGGCCGCATGAAGCCAGAAGACGTCGGGAAGAACATCGGCCCAGCAGAGAAAGAGAAGACCACCACCAGTTGTTTTGTTGTGTTTATTATAAACCGTGGTGACTGTGCACCGAGTGGTGCTTTTGGTGCTTTGTGGTGCTTTTGGGTGCTTTGGTGGTATTGGTACTGGTGCATCGATGCAATGCGTGCTGTCTACTCCCTCCCAACAGGAATTTCTTTTTCTTGTTCCCTAAAAAAAGAAGAAAAAAAAAAACACAGGTCCTGGGTTGCGTTGTAAATAAGAAATAACGTCATTGTAAATAATGCTCCCCACCGTAAATGTATAGTTGGAGAACAATTCCGTAATTCGGTTAGCTGTGGGCTTGAGTCTGTTAGACAGGGTGCAATGCAATAGGGGGACATACTTATTTGTGTTTTAAGATTGTCACACTCAGGGTCAGGTTAATTGTAGAGGGAATTACACCTACGTGTCACACTAAGTTAAAGTTTTGTAGGCCCGAGCCCGGGCCTGAAGAAAGGAGGGTGCAGTGTAACGAATTTCAGAAGTGTAACAGTTTTGGAGAAGTGTAACAATTTTGGAGAAAGTGTAACGAATGTGAAAAGTATGGTTTTGTTGTGTGTAACACCCTCGTAATGTAAATAATGGTCGCAGCCGTCCTCCTAGTTAATTCCATGAAACTTACACACAGGCCACGATATATCTTTTTAAATAGTTTATTTCCTTATTCCATGTAGGCTAAATATGTGTTTCCCACTAGATTGACTCTGCATTGTATCAAACGAAATAAGCGTAGGCCCCTTTCAATTTCCCCAATCATCTCCGCTCCCCCAAAGTTCCTTTCAAAAGCGGTGCGAGTGGTGTTCAATCCCGCAAGCCGCCATTGCCCATGTGCTCATCTCGGAGAAGAGGGGGATAGGAGCCGCCAACTCACAGGCGTGGCACGTCGTCATGATCAAAGGAGGAATCGGACAGCCCTAACAGCCAACCAGCACCGCGGTTAGCGACCCGGTAGGCGTGCCCTCGCAGCCGGCGGCTTGATTCCGCCCCGAGTAATAAAAGCGACTGGAAGGGACTGCTTCGAGAAATGACACGGGAGATGACATGAGAGAGGACATGAGAGATGAGCTGTGAGCTGTGAGCTGTGAGCTGTGAGCTGTGAGATGAGAGACGCTCCAAACCAAAAAGGAGAGATACTTGGAGAGGAAACAAGCGTTGGAGAGACGCGCTGAGAGGAGGGAGACGGCTCCACCAGAAGGAGAGGAGCAGGTGTGACCGAGCCAGCGCGTGACGTCCACAGCATCAGCAGCGTCGACGCGACTGAGGGTTTTCCCGCCAAAAACGCAAAGAATTGGGAGCTGCTACCTCCAGCCCTGCCGGTTGCAGGGACCTGACCCTGCCTCCCTCTCCAGCAACCCACCTCCGCCATCCCTGCCTGCAATTTCCCCCGTGTAAGTGTGAACGTCGTCTGTCTTGAATGTTGTCCTGGGGTTAAGTAAATTGAATAGTATAAGTTAACGATTCACTGTGTGACTGCTTCTTCCATCCATTGCTTGTAAATAACTTTGGTCGCTCCTTCTTTTTGCTTGTGTGTGTATAATAAATCTGTTCTTCCTCCGTACTCTGTCTTCTTCTCTTTTCCTTCTCTTTCGGTCGCTTTAGAGGTTTCCAAATTGAATATCTGTGGTGCGATCTGGTCAACGTTGGGGGAGTCGGGCCAATCGGGGATCCTGTAACGGTCGCGGTTGGACCATCCGCTCGGCCCATCATAACATCTAAACCGCGATCCGTAACAATATATATATATGTATATATATATATATATATATATATATATATATATATATATATATTGTTGTGGATATGAGAATTGTGTTTAATTGTAAAATATCACCCTCCTTCCTCCATTTGTTGTGTATAAAGGTCAAAGGTCGTTCCCGTAGTTATTCCATATACCACACGTAGCAAATCATAGATTTCCTCCTTGTTCAGTAGTTATCTCCTTATTATGTGTATTAGATTAAGGCTGTGTCTTCCATTAACTAACACTCCATTGCACCGAATTAAAATAGGGTAGATTCCCTTCACATCCCCCTTTCGTCAATTGCCAACTGCATTGGGCGGTTTGCTGCATTCTGCTGCTGCTGTGGGGTTGTGGTTTTTCGCTGCAAGACTCCATTAGCCACGAGGTCTTCTCGGAGCAGAAGGTGGGAGGAGTCGGCCCAGCGCCGGGAACAAGGCGTGGCCTTGCCAACGCCTCCTCTAAGGGCGGGATCGGTGAGCCCTCGCGACCAATCAGGGCCGAGGCGAGCTCACCGATGGGCGTGTCCTGGAGGCCGGCAGCTTGATCGCCCGAGGCGTTATATAAGCACGCGCGGAAGCCTTTGGAGAGAGTCCTGAGAGTTGCGAGACGAGAGATCCGGCAAAGAGACAGCAAGCCATAAGTGAGAGGAAGAGACAGCAAGCCTTGTGAAGAAGGAGACAGCAAGCCTTGTGAAGAGAGAGACAGCAAGCCTTGTGAAGAGAGACATGCAACCTGCGGGAGTACGAGTGAGGGAGACGCTGTTGCCAACCAGCCTTGCCGCAACGGGCTCTCACGCGTTGCTGGGAGCATCCCGGCGGTGTGGACCAGAGGGCGGAGAGCCGGCGGCTGCTCGCTCCTGGCCCGGTCGTCCTACCATCCCACCTGAACCTTCCTCTCCTTCCAGCGATTCATCCCTATCATCATCCCCCGTGTAAGTCTGATTGTTCGTCCGTCTTCTGTGTTGTCCTGGGGTTGTAAGTAAGACTGCCATAGTTAAGTTAATTTGCACTGTGTCCTTCTGGTCCATCCCTCTTTCTGCATTATTTTATTATCCTTCCTTCTTCCTTGGTTTCTTTCATTGTGTAAATAGTAGTAATAAATAACAGTCGTATTTCCAACCTTTTGCCTTTGTCTTCCTCTTCTTCAAATCCGTCGTCTTTGTCTTTTCCCCCATTGAAAACCTGTGGCACGATTTGGCCAGCGTTCAACGATCGGGTCTAGTATCTGTTAATAGTTCGTGCCGCGGTTGCTAAAACCGCTCGGCAAATAACATCTGTCCGCGGTACGAACGGGGCTGTGCACCGGCCTTTCCGGAGGTCGCTGGGCAGCGTCAGGGACCACGTCGGTCAGTTATAGAAGAGGGGATGAATCCCCCCTCTAAGGGGAACAGAGGCCGACGTTGGGTTCCGTAACAATATATATATATATATATATATATATATATATATACAGTGATCCCTCGTTTATCGCGGGGGTTACGTTCCAGAACCCCCCGCGATAGATGAAAATCCGCGAAGTAGCGACCATATTTTTATTTTATTATTTATATATATTTTAAAGCTTTATGACCCTCCCCACACTCTTATTAACCTTTCCCACACTCTTATTAACCTTTCCCATACTCTTATAAACACTTCCTATACTCTTAAACACTTTTTACACTCTTAAACATACGTAATTTTAACAACATATAAAATTCTAATGGGTACTCACCATTGAAGATACTGTAGCGACCCATGGGTCCCCCAAGCAAGACCAGCATCAGAATCTCCTTGCTCCAGCCGGTGACGTCACCGGCGGGGATCCGCGGCGCAAGAGTGGCTGGTCACGTGACCACCAAAGCGTGCCGCGCGTGCGGGTATAATCAGCTACACCTGTTGATCACGTGACCACCGAAGCACGCCATGCTTGAGGGCGTGGCTTTCGGTTTCGGTTTCTGGTTGTGCTTTATAATGCAGCCCGATAAACGGGCTTTTCAGTGTTCCCGAGTTGGTTTTGAGAATAAATATCTTCTCGGACGAGTTTGTGTCTTGCCCGTCATTTCGTCCGTATCAAGCAAGAGCCCCGGCTCTTCAATACTACAACTTGCGTGATGAAGATGATGATGAATTAGCTGTGCAGTACTGATGACGATGAAGGTGATGACGATGATGAATGTACTGCACAGCCAGAAAGAGCATTACAGTTACCCATTACGTGGGTAACTAGTGCAAGTGGAAGCTGCCGCATCTGCGTTTTCCATACGCACGACTCTTTGTCTCTTTGTCTACCCTTCTACTGTACACTATGTACATTGTACAGTATTTTATTTCTTGTAATATGTTTTAATTACTGTATTTTTCTTATTTTTTTACGTTTTTTTAGGCTAGAAAATGCTTATTTTACCACAAAAATATTTAAAATAATAGTATATAAAAATACATTTATACCGCAAAATCCCGTGATATAGCGAAAAATCCGCGATATGATTTTACATATATTAGCGAGAAAAACCCGTGATGTACCGAAGCCGCGAAAAGTGAACCGCGATATAGCGAGGGACGACTGTATATACTATATATATATATATATATATATATATATATATATATATATATATATATATTGTAACGAATTTGAGAAGTGTAACGAATGTGAGAAGTATGGTTTTGTTGTGTGTAACTGACCCTCGTAATGTAAAGAAAGGTCGAAGCTCGTCCTCTTAGTTAATTTCATAAACCTACACACAGGACCCCATATATCCTTTTAAATAGTTAGTCCCTTATTCTCTGTAGGTTAAGGATGTGTTTCCCACTAGTTTGACTCTTCATTGCACCGAATTAAATAAGAGTAGGCCCTCCGACGCCCCATGGCAGCTTCCAAGTGCCAGGTTTGCCACTTTGCTGCAATTGACTCTTTAGGCACTTTGCTGCATTTTCATCTGCTGTCCAGTTTGCTGCAATTGACTCTTTAGGCACTTTGCTGCATTTTCATCTGCCGTCCACTTTGCTGCATTTGACTCCATTACGCACGAGGTAACGACGAAGAAGAAAGGTGGGTCTCCACCTCGTCATAGAGGGGAGGAGTAAGTCGGCCCCGCTCATCCAACCCAGAACGAGGGGTTTGGCTTGAGAGGGCGGAGAGAGAACGCTTGGGGGAGGTTCGCAAAGGGTGAAGGGCGGGGCCTATATAACCCGCCGCGTGACGCTCCCCAAGGAGATGAGCAGATGAGCTTTTTGGAGAAGATTGAGGTCCGAGGAAGAGTGAGAGAGAGGTGCGGCAGATGCGCGATCCAGCTAAAGCAGCCAAGAGAGAACGAGACGTGAGGGGGTGCTGATACTGAGCAATACGCCGAGACCCTCTAGGCCCTATTGCCGGCTGTGGAGACGCGGAGCTGCCAGCTGCTGTTCGCTTCGAGCACGGAACGTGGACCTCGACGGTGTGGAATTGCCCGGACCTTTCCTGCCCTGCCATCGGCTTGGACCTTCTCCTCCCTCCAGTGATTCCTGCCATCAATTCCCCCGTGTAAGTGTGCCCGTTTGTCCGTCTTTCATGTTGTCTTGGGGTATTAATTAAGACTGCCATATATAAGCTAATCATTGCACTATGTCTCCTGCTCCTTCAATTGCCTTATATATCATCTTTCTTTCATGTGTATAAATAGTAATAAATCTTGTTATTCCCTACTTTGTTTTTACTTCTTCATGCTCTTTCGGTCGCTTTAGAGGTTTCCATATTGAGTGCACCTGGCGCGACTCGGCCAACGTTTGAGAATCGGGTTAGTCTTTGGTAATGCTAATGGCTCGAACGTCGGGTTGCTAAAAACCGCTCGGCAACTAACAAGACCATCCAAACCGGGGTTCGAGCGGTACTTGTCTCCCGAGTCTGCGGAGGGATGGATAAAGGTATTCGGGATAAACCCTGGGCCCATAACCCTGATCCGTTCCATCCCGTGGGATAGCGTTACAAGTACCAGGAACGGGGAGGCGGCCAGCTTAACAGGACAAGGGGCTAATCACCCCTTGCTAACGGGAGAGCCGTCCTCCGTATCCGTAACAATATATATATATATATATATATATATATATATATATATATATATATATATATATATATACACACACACAGACTTGGCATTTAAGATGGAATATTTTTTTTTCTTGACTTGGATTCACTTTCTTAACTCAGTATATCAACCTGGTGAGATTATTTTACACTTGGGTGATTTATTTGTTAAAAGAACCATGTCACTGATTGTCTGTCGCAGCAAGAAGTCAACAACAGGATTATATCACAGGTGGCGTGGCAAAATGTACGGACAGGTGCATTTGATGATTGGCTTCACAGTCAGGTATACAAGGGTTGTTGCGTTCTGTATTAGTGGAAAACAACTGCTGCACGTCTCCAAAAGTTATTGCTGCTTCCTCTGGAGATGGTCCGTCAACTCGACAATGCTGTTTGTCATGGAGTGGTGGCTTTACAAAATTACAGCATGAAACAGCATGCTATTGCTCGGCAGTATGGCATTACTCAAGGTCAGGTGTCAAAGATCCTGAAACGAAATGCTCAGAGGGGTGTCCCTACTCCAATACCGAGGCCAGGACGTCCGCGCAGAACCACAAGGAGGCATGATCACCAGCTGCACCGGTTAGTCCGCAATGCCGTACCAAGTCAGCTAATCGGCTTAGGGCTGAGTGGCAGCAACTGACAAATGTACCTGTATCCAGAAGGCTAGTCAACCAACGACTGGTTCAAGCAGGCTATCGTGCCAGGCATCCCCTGAGAAAGCTATGCCTGACCAGACAACACAGCCAGCGCCGATTGCAGTGGGCCAGAGAGCACCGTCAATGGCAGCCAGGACACTGGAATCACGTGATCTTCAGTGACGAGTCTAGATTTCTGGTCTATCGTCAAGATGGCCACGTCCGAGTGCGCAGACAAGTGCATGAAGCCTACAACAAAGATTGTATAGTGCCAAGAGTCCGAGGTGGTGGGGTGACCGTTTGGGCTACTTTTCATGCAGGGGGCAAAACTGACCTGCTTGTTCTGAATGGAAACCTGAACCAGTTCAAGTACAGGACCATTCTGGAAGAAACATTGCTTCCATTTGCTCGTCCAGCCTTTCGAGGAAACTTTGTCTTCCAAGATGACAATGCATGGCCTCATCGTGCTCGCATGATCCAACACTTTCTTGCTGACCGTGGTGTAGAGCATATGGAGTGGCCTGCCATGTCCCCGGATATGAATCCGATAGAGAACTTGTGGGCAGAATTAACGCGTCAAATCGACAACTTTGACCAGCAGCCGACCTCTGTGCGTGAATTGCAGCAGGCTATTGTCACTGCATGGCAAGCGATTCCTGTCCAAACCTTGGCAAATCTTGTGAACAGCATGCCTCAACGTGTACTTGCTCTCCTGAATGCTCGTGGGGGTTACATGAAGTACTGAACTGTAATTTTACTGTCCGTAATCCCAGTCGTAATGTAACTTTTGTTTTTGTTAAAACATTTTTTGGCTAATGTGCAAAATAAAGAGATACTTCTGGAAAACGTACAGAAGTTTAACACAGTACTGTCCATGAATTGAGTTCGAAATCAGTTTACATCACTTTCAAGGATCAATTTATTTGTTTAGAAATGTCAAATGTGGTTTTTGTTTCTTTTAAAGGTCACATTAACAAAATCTAGAATAATTTCAACATAATTCCAATGAACTTTTGGGTCTAAGACATCTTGAAAAGTAAGTTCACCCCCACAAAAAAAAGATTCCATAATAAATGCCAAGCCTCTATATATATATATATATATATATATATATATATATATATATATATATATTATATATATATACATACATATATATATATATATATATATATATATATATATATACGTATATATATATATATATATATATAAATATATATATATATATATATATATATATATATATATATATATATATATATGTATATATATATACAGTCACGTGAAAAAGTAAGTACACCCCATGTAAAGTTTGGACTTTTTCAACATATTTCAACATACAGCTATTTGATCTTCATTTCAACAATATTGATAGATAAAGGTGATATAATATAACAAATATCATGAAACATTTACATTTTGTAGTCCATTGTATAATTTAAATAAACATAAATGCAAATTTCGCATGTGGAAAAAGTAAGTACACCGTTGACTCTAATAGGTGGTATTGCCCCCTTTGGCAGAAACAACCTCAAGTAGGCGTTTCTTATAACTGTCTATCAGTCTCTGACATCGACTGGGAGAAATTTTTGCCCACTCCTCCATGCAGAATTCTTTGAGGTGTTTCTTGCATGCACAGCTCGTTTCAAATCCCCCCACAACATCTCGATGGGATTTCGATTCGGGCTTTGACTTGGCCATTCCAGAACCCTCCATTTCTTTCTTTTCAGCCATTCCTTGGTGGATTTACTGGTATGTTTAGGGTCATTGTGATGTTGCAAGGTCCACCTTCGGTTGAGCTTCAACTTTCTGACAGATGGCCTCACATTATCCTCAAGCACCCTCTGGTACAATGAAGAATTCATAGCGGATTCTATGATGGTGAGCTGCCCAGGCCCTGATGCAGCAAGGCTGCCCCAAAGCATAATATTTCCACCAGATGCTTTATAGTTGGTATCAGGTTCTTGTGGTCAAATACTGTCTTTGATTTTCGCCAAACATGTCTTCTGGTACTGTGGCCAAATAGCTCTACCTTTGACTCATCTGTCCAGGGCACATTGTTCCAGAAGTGCTGGTGTTTGCCTAGGTGTTCATTGGCAAACTTTAGTCTTGCCCTGATGTTCTTTCTGGACAGCAAAGGTTTCCTCCTGGCACACCTCCCATGTAGATCAAATTTGTGCAGCCTCTTTCTAATGGTAGACTCGTGCACTTTGACATCAACAGTGGCAAGAGCTACTTGTAGGTCCCGTGATGACATTCTGGGGTCTTTAGAGACTTCTTTCAGCATCTTGCGGTCTTCTCTCGGGCTGAACTTGCTGGGGCGGCCTGTCCCGAACAAGTTGGCAGTTGTTTGGAATCTTCTCCACTTGTAGATGATCTTCCGGACAGTCGAATGATTGATTTCAAATTGTTTGGAGATCTTTTTAAATCCCTTCCCAGACTCGTAGGCATCTATAACCTTCTTTCTGAAGGCCTCAGAGAGCTCTTTTGATCTAGGCATGGTGACGCCGCACACTTCAACAACAAAGAGCAAACCAAACGAAATGTCTGAGGTTTAAAGAAGACAGGTTCCTCCAAGATCCTCTCTAACGATGTTCTAATCATTTGCACCTGAGCTGGTGCACCTGATTCTAATTTTAGGTATTTGAAGTCGTGATAAATGTAGGGGTGTACTTACTTTTTCCACATACAAAATGTAAATGTTTCATGATATTTGTTATATTATATCGCCTTTATCTGTCAATATTGTTGAAATGAAGATCAAATAGCTCCATGTTGAAATATGTTGAAAAAGTCAAAACTTTGCATGGGGTGTACTTACTTTTTCACGTGACTGTATGTATATATACACAAGTTTTTTTTGCACTTAATCTGCATCCTCAACTTACTTAATCTGGTGGAATGGTCTGTATGGCAATGTCATAGCTTTGCTGTTTTGTTTCTAACTTTATTGACCTCTATCCATTTGTGGTAGCGAGCAGGGAGACTGCATTCATCCACGCCATCAGTAGCGCCGGTCTGACTTTCTCTGTGACCCGCGGATGCAGTGCCGGAGAGCTCCGCGGGTGCTCTTGTGACCCTTCGCTCTCCAGGAGTTCAAGTGACGAGGGCTGGCAGTGGGGGGGCTGCTCTGATAACGTTCGCTATGGCGTTACATTCTGCCGTAAGTTTGTTGATGCGGCGGAGGATGGTCGCTCTGTGACCTCTCTCATGAACCTGCACAACAATGAGGCTGGAAGGCAGGTGCGTCACGTCCATACCTGTTGTCCTTTGTCGCGTAGCATTCTCATACATCATGCGTTTATGGGTCTTGACCTTACCTCTCGCAGTATGCTCAAGTCTTTCTAATAATCTAAGGGAAGGCCACTGTGTGTGGACACCAAGTACCTTGTCTTACCAACACTCCTCCTTGCCTAACATTCCATTCCCACCTGTAAGCTTGTCCCAATAATAATCCCACTCTGCTGTCCAAAGAGTGAAATGGAGCTTTGAAGGCACTTCAATGAGGTTTACTGAGGCAGTTAAGACCGAAAAATAGGGCGTATCGTTCATTTTTTCAGGAAAGCACCAAATTTGGCACAGATGTAGTGTGGACCTATACAATTGTTTTCCTGAGGGGCGCCCAAAAATTCAGAACCCCTGGTGGCGGCCATATTGAATTTCAACATGACCGCCCTCTGTGACCTATTTCCCTCAATAACTTCGATACTATGAGCGATAACACCACAGTTCCAGTGTCTTACCCCATGTTTTCATGGTCTCTGAATCCAATGGGATCAATTGCATAAAGATTGGCATCCATCATCTTTAATTTCAAGATGGCCGCCATGGTGTTTCCATTTTCCTTGAATCTCTCATAGTATTTTAGGTAAAATTTCAATTCCAAGTGATACACATTGTTTTATTGGTCTCTGATAACAATGGAATGGTATTAATTAATCAAAGTTACACACAGTTGCAGTTTTAACTTAAAATATTATGGGGACTTGAAAGGTGGAGGCTCTCGCACAGACGCGTAGTACTACAAGCACTGTCCATCGCAGTCACACAGTGATGTGCAGGGCAGATTTGCCCTGGAGCATTTACAGTTGCCTTTACAGGCCGACTTACAATGGCAGCTTGTAAGCTCTGAACATGCCTCCTGTATCAGTGGTATTGTGGTCCAAATTGGTGTTCAAGAAGTCCCTGTTTTCATCCAGCCCCAATCAGCTGGTGAAGGAAGTTCTGGGTAGGGCACAAGTGCCTGACTCCATACGTGTCCAGCCTGAAAACATGCACGTTTTAGGTGTTGTTCGAAGGCGTCTGCTGTTGGGGGAATGTGATCAATTGTTCTTGCCTTCTTCGTGAACAAGTGTCGGCGCATGTCATTCACTGTCTTTATCTCGGTAGTCCGGTCATAGAGGATGGCAACATATCTTTCTCGACTCGGACTTCCTGCGGCCAAGGCCGGTGGCAATTTTAAGGATGGCAAGGTAGCGGTAGCTTTTACCAGTGCCAATGGCAATCCAGAGTTCCTCCACACCGTGTGACGGGTAGGTAAAGTAGTGTGCTATTGCCAAGACCACAATATCAGAATCTACAGTTCGAATCAATACCCGTTTTCTCCCCTTTTTCACGGCATCCAGGACATTTTTTTGGATTTTTTGAATTTTCCTAATTTTTGGGCGCCCCTCAGGAAAACAATTGTATAGGTCCATACTACATCTGTGCCAAATTTGGTGCTTTCCTGAAAAAATGAACGATGCTTCCTCTTAACTGCCTAACTAGTTCTGGTATTGGTATGAGTCTTGTTTATAATGTCATTGTCCCCCATATTTGTTATTTAGCTTGTGTCCCCCAGCTTTGTTCATTTTACCTTGTCCCCCATCTTTGTTATTTAGCTTGTGTCCCCCATCTTTGTTATTTAGCTTGTGTCCCCCATCTTTGTTATTTAGCTTGTGTCCCCCATCTTTGTTATTTAGCTTGTGTCCCCCATCTTTGTTATTTAGCTTGTGTCCCCCATCTTTGTTATTTAGCTTGTGTCCCCCATCTTTGTTATTTAGCTTGTGTCCCCCATCTTTGTTAATCACCTTGTCTCCCCCATCTTTGTTAATCACCTTGTCTCCCCCATCTTTGTTAACGAGCTTGTGTCCCCCATCTTTGTTAATTAACTTGTGTCCGCCATCTTTGTTATTTAGTGTGTGTCCGCCATATTTTTAAATTAACTTGTGTCCTCCATCTTTATTAATTAGCTTGTGTCCCCCATATTTGTTAATTAGCTTGTGTCCGCCATCTTTGTTATTTAGTGTGTGTCCGCCATATTTTTAAATTAACTTGTGTCCTCCATCTTTATTAATTAGCTTGTGTCCCCCATATTTGTTAATTAGCTTGTGTCCCCCATCTTTGTTAATTAACTTGTGTCCGCCATCTTTGTTATTTAGTGTGTGTCCGCCATATTTTTAAATTAACTTGTGTCCCCCATATTTGTTAATTAGCTTGTGTCCCCCATATTTGTTAATTAGCTTGTGTCCCCCATCTTTGTTAATTAGCTTGTGTCCCCCATCTTTGTTAAGGAGCTTGTGTCCCCCAAATTTTTAAAGGAGATTGTGCCCCCCCCCCATCTTTGTTATTTAACTTGTATCCCCCATCTTTGTTAACGAGCTTGTGTCCCCCATATTTGGTAATTAACTAGTGTCTCCCATCTTTGCTATTTAGAGTGTGTCCCCCATATTTGTTATTTAGCTTGTGTCCCCCATCTTTGTTAATTGTACCTTGTGTCCCCCCATATTTGTTAATTAGTTTGCGTCCCCCATCTTTGCTATTTAGAGTGTGTCCCCCATATTTGTTATTTAGCTTGTGTCCCCCCATATTTGTTAATTAGTTTGCGTCCCCCATCTTTGTTAATTAGCTTGTGTCCCCCATCTTTGTTATTTAGTGTGTGTCCCCCATTATTGTCAATCACCTTGTCTCCCACGTCTTTGTTAACGAGCTTGTGTCCTCAATATTTGTTAATTAGCTTGTGTCCCCCATCTTTGTTCATTTTACCTTGTCCCCCATCTTTGTTATTTAGCTTGTGTCCCCCATCTTTGTTATTTAGCTTGTGTCCCCCATCTTTGTTAATTTGATTGCATCCCCCATCTTTGTTAATCACCTTGTCTCCCCCATCTTTGTTAACGAACTTGTGTCCCCCATCTTTGTTATTTAGTGTGTGTCCCCCATATTTGTTAATTAACTTGTGTCCCCCATCTTTGTTATTTAGCTTGTGTCCCCCATATTTGTTATTTAGCTTGTGTCCCCGAATCTTTGTTAATTTTACATTCTCCCCCATCTTTGTTATTTAGCTTGTGTCCCCCATCTTTGTAAATTTGATTGCGTCCCCCATCTTTGTTAATCGCCTTGTCCCCCCCATTTTTGTTGACGAGCTTGTGTCCCCCATCTTTGTTAATCACCTTGTCTCCCCCATCTTTGTTAATCACCTTGTCTCCCCCCATCTTTGTTAACGAGCTTGTGTCCCCCATCTTTGTTAATTAACTTGTGTCCCCCATCTTTGTTATTTAGTGTGTGTCCCCCATATTTGTTAATTAACTTGTGTCCCCCATATTTGTTATTTAGCTTGTGTCCCCGAATCTTTTTTAATTTTACCTTATGCCCCATCTTTGTTATTTAGCTTGTGTCCCCCATCTTTGTTAATTTGATTGCGTCCCCCATCTTCGTTAATCGCCTTGTCCCCCCCCCCACCCCCCCACATTTTTGTTCATTAGCTTGTGTCCCCCATCTTTGTTAATTAGCTTGTGTCCCCAATCTATGTTATTTAGCTAGTATCCCCCGTCTTTGTTAATCACCTTGTCTCCCCCATCTTTGTTAATCACCTTGTCTCCCCCCATCTTTGTTAACGAGCTTGTCTCACCCATATTTGGTAATTAACTTGTGTCCCCCATCTTTGTTATTTCGCGTGTGTCCCCCATATTTGTTAATTAGCTTGTGTCCCCCATCTTTGTTAGTCACCTTGTCTCTCCCATCTTTGTTATTGAGTGTGTGTCCCCCATCTTTGTTAGTCACCTTGTCTCTCCCATCTTTGTTAAAGAGCCTGTGTCCCCCATATTTGGTAATTAACTTGTGTCCCCCATCTTTGTTAATTAACGTGTGTCCCCCATCTTTGTTATTGAGTGTGTGTCCCCCATCTTTATTATTTAGCTTGTGTCCCCCATCTTTATTATTTAACGTGTCTCCCCCATATATGTTATTTGCCTTTTGTCCCCCATCTTTGTTTTTTGTTTTTGTTTTTTGTATACAAGAGCAAGGCTCGTGAAAGAGCCAACATTAATCACACAAAAAGTCAAACCGACACATAAAACATATAATAAGGGGAGCGGTAGACAAGATGGGGGAGAGAGAGGGTGGAAGGACACAAACACAACATTTTTTTTTTTTTTTTTTTTTTTTTTGTATACTGAATCGAGGCTCGTGAAAGAGCTAACATTTATTTCACAAACAAATCAACCAGACAAACAAAATATACAAAAGAGGGAGCGGAAGCCAAGATGGGGAGAGAAGGGGAAGCACACAACCACAACATTTGAGAGCAGGGAGAAGTGTGGGAGGGAGAGGGATTGGGGGCAGGAGGCGTGGGAAGGGGAGGGGGGGGGGGGGGGGAGAGGTATAAAACACATGGGGACCGAAATTAGCGGGGGTAGAAAAGATCAAGGTTTTGGATGGGGGAGGATAAGAGATGGTGGTGAACAGCTGTTTTAAAGACCTGGAGGGTAGAGTGGGATTGAAGAGAGTGAGGGAGTTTGTTCCAGAGGCGGGAGAAAAGAGGAATGAAGGAGTGAAGGTGAGCAGAAAGTCTTGACAGAGAAAGTCAACACAACATTTGAGACAGGGACATCGAGAGATCTGTGGGAGGGAGAGGGCTTGGGGGGAGGTGGGAGAGGTATAAAACATATGGACACTGCAAGGACTTCCAGGAAAGAAGTTGGAATTTCAAAAAAAAGTGGATCTGAGGTGAATTAGCGTGGGTAGAAAAGATCAAGGTTTTGGATGGGGGAAGATAAAAGATGGTGGTGAACAGCTGTTTTAAAGACCTGGAGGGAAAAGTGGGATTGAAGGGAGTGAGGGAGTTTGTTCCAGAGGCGGGAGAAAAGAGGAATGAAAGAGTGAAGGTGAGCAGAGAGCCTTGATTTTGGCAGTTTAACCATAAGAGGCTTGCTGGCAGATCTTGTGCGACCTGACCTGTAGGAATATTTGGGGGACAGAGCACAGAGAGAGCTGGGGGAGCAAGGCCGGAGAGGAGTCGGTAGAAGACAGAAAGACCACCAACCTGCCTGCGGTGAGTGAGTGTAAGGCCCTCGGAGTTAGCGTCATCGCAGGAGATTCCACTGATTCTGAAAGCTTTGGTTTCAACAGCGTGAAGCCGAGCTAGGTGTGAGGCAGAAGCACCGGCCCAGAGGGGAGAACAGTATTCCATTGAGAAATAGCTTGTGTCCTCCATCTTTATTATTTAGCTTGTGTCCCCCATCTTTGTTAATTAGGTTGTGTTCCCCATTTTGTTATTTGCCTTTTGTCCCCCATCTTTGTTAATTAGGTTGTGTTCCCCATTTTGTTATTTGCCTTTTGTCCCCCATCTTTGTTAATTAGGTTGTGTTCCCCATTTTGTTATTAAGCGTGTTTGTTCTCATGATCTGACCCTCGGTACCCTAGGCACGAATGCCAAATTTGGTCGTGATTCGCCAATCAGTTTTCGATTCTATCATGTTCAGACATACATATCCACATACAGAGAATTGATGATAACCACTCTATAACCACCTGGAGATAACTACATATTCAAGGTTACAATAGACAAAAGCGGTCAACCTACCACTTCGTGAAGTGACGCAAGAGTCACGGCCAAATTTCCTTATCTAAACTAAAATTGTTTGACCTTTACAATGTGTCAGGACATGACTTAAAATTTCTATATTAATCACATAAGTTGTTCAATTTGGATAGGAATTTGATATTTTTATTCCTATAATGATTTGTTCGATGGAAGCTGATGTGTACATACTGGTATGTCCCTGCCAGGCTGTTCTGAAACTCCTAGAAATCAACTGTCGCTGTCATGGGGTGTCCGGCTCTTGTGCCATGAAAACTTGCTGGAAGACAATGTCCAGCTTTCAAAAGGTCGGCTTCCTGCTCAAGGGAAAGCATGAGAGAAGCATCTTGGTGGCAAAGAGGGCTGGGAAATTGCAGAAAGTTGAAGATCCGAGCGGCATTCATCGAGATGATCTTGTACATGTAGAAAGGTCTCCGGATTTCTGTGCAACAGATGCCAAGCAAGGCGTGCTGGGAACGAATGGCCGAGAATGTAACAAGTCCATGGAGGGGGTTGGCAGCTGTGGGTCACTGTGCTGTGGTCGTGGCTATAATACCTTTGTGATGCGGACAGCCAGGCGCTGTGGGTGCAGATTTATTTGGTGTTGCTTTGTGAAGTGCCGTCTGTGCGAGACACTTCGAGATGTACACACGTGTAAATAAATAGGTTCAAGAAATATCCACCATATAAAACAGTCAGTTTGTGTGTTTGTCTGTCCCCCGTCATAAGGGTAGGTTTTAAAGGCCAATCTTTTAACATGAATGTGTGTTCACTACGGTCTATTTTGGGGGGGTAAAAAAAAAAACTCGAAAAACATTTTCCATAAAAGAGTAATTGTGTCCCTTCTATTGGAATTGCAGACGGTGGCTTGCAAACTGAGCCTCAAAGGCGGTGTACAGAGCGTTGTTTTTTTATTTTAAATAACAATAAATACAAAGCTTAGGGTGGTGTAATTTGCTGCACATAATGTGCAACATGTGCAGAGTTAAACAAGTGTTCATTTACATCCGCCTAATAAATAAAGACGATATAAACATACCTGACACGAGGCCGGGGCTTCAGACTTTGGCACGATCACGAGGCTGTACTGCAGAATAAACTGTTGTGTGTGTGTGTATATATATATACAGTCATGTGAAAAAGTAAGTACACCCCATGTAAAGTTTTCACTTTTTAAACATATTTCAACATACAGCTATTTGATCTTTATTTCAACAATATTGAAAGATAAAGGTGAAATAATATAACAAATATCATGAAACATTTACATTTTCTAGTCCATTGTATAATTTAAATAAACATAAATGCAAATTTCGCATGTGGAAAAAGTAAGTACACCCCTACATTTATCTATTGTCAAATACCTAAAATTAGAATCAGGTGCACCAGCTCAGGTGCAAATGATTAGAACATCGTTAGAGAGGATCTTGGAGGAACCTGTCTTATTTAAACCTCAGACATTTAGTTTGGTTTGCTCTTTGTTGTTGAAGTGTGTGGCGTCACCATGCCGAGATCAAAAGAGCTCTCTGAGGCCTTCAGAAAGAAGGTTATAGATGCCGATGAGTCTGCGAAGGGATTTAAAAAGATCTCCAAACAATTTGAAATCAATCATTCGACTGTCCGGAAGATCATCTACAAGTAGAGAAGATTCCAAACAACTGCCAACTTGTTCAGGCCAGGCCGCCCCAGCAAGTTCAGCCCGAGAGCAGACCGCAAGATGGTGAAAGAAGTATCTAAGAACCCCAGAATGTCATCACGGGACCTACAAGTAGCTCTTGCCACTGTTGATGTCAAAGTGCACGAGTCTACCATTAGAAAGAGGCTGCACAAATTTGATCTACATGGGAGGTGTGCCAGGAGGAAACCTTTGCTGTCCAGAAAGAACATCAGGGCAAGACTAAAGTTTGCCAATGAACACCTAGGCAAAGACCAGCACTTCTGGAACAATGTGCTCTGGACAGATGAGTGAAAGGTGGAGCTATTTGGCCACAGTACCAGAAGACATGTTTGGCGAAAACCAAAGACAGCATTTGACCACAAGAACCTGACACCAACTGTAAAGCATGGTGGTGGAAATATTACGGTTTGGGGCAGCTTTGCTGCATCAGGGCCTGGGCAGCTCACCATCATAGAAGCCGCTATGAATTCTTCATTGTACCAGAGGGTGCATGAGGATAATGTGAGGCCATCTGTCGGAAAGTTGCAGCTCAACCGAAGGTGGACCTTGCAACATGACAATGACCCTAAACATACCAGTAAATCCACCAAGGAATGGCTGAAAAGAAAGAAATGGAGGGTTCTGGCAATGGCCAAGTCAAACCCCGGATCTAAATCCCATCGAGATGTTGTGGGGGATTTGAAACGAGCTGTGCATGCAAGAAACCCCTCAAACATCACACAGCTGAAAGAATTCTGCATGGAGGAGTGGGCAACAATTTCTCCCAGTCGATGTCAGAGACTGGGAGACAGTTAGAAGAAATGCCTACTTGAGGTTGTTTCTGCCAAAGGGGGCAATACCACCGTTTAGAGCCAAGGGTGTACTTACTTTTTCCACATGCGAAATTTGCATTTATGTTTATTTAAATTATACAATGGACTACAAAATGTAAATGTTTCATGATATTTGTTATATTATGTTGTGGCGGACACGAAAGCCCACTGGCGTGGTGACATCATTCCGCGCACCAAGTGGGCGGCGGCCACGCCCGAGGGGTAGGCGTGGCCTGAGGATATACACGGGGTGCGCAGCCCGGAGCGCGCTAGTGTTACAGTGAGCTCCTGAAATAAAGACGCTTATAAGTTACCGCTTGTCTGCTTCCTCCTTGCTCGCAAGCAGCGCGCGTAACGCCGCGCTTTACTGGTGACCCTCGACGTTGGATCTGCCAGAGCGATCCTTCCGCACACGACGCCATTGCCATGGCCGACAACGCAATGTCGATTAAACTTCCCGAATTTTGGGAGGCCCAGGCCGAAGTCTGGTTCGTCCAAGCTGAAGCCCAATTTCAGCTTCGGCACCTCACCGGCGACGACACGCGCTACTGCCACGTCGTCGCCTCCCTCGGGCCCGGCACGGCCGCTCGAGTTGTGTCCGTCCTTCGCCACCCACCAGACGGCCACAAGTACGAGGCAATCAAGCGGCTACTCCTAGCCACGTTCGGCCTCACGGACGACGCATGGGCCGACCGCCTCCTGGATCTCCCCGAGCTCGGCGACACGCGCCCGTCGGTCCGAATGGACCATATGCTGTCACTGTTGGGCGACGAAGCCCCCGGTTCTCTATTCCGGGCACTTTTCCGTCGCCAACTTCCAGCGCAGGTTCGCCTCGCGTTGGCCGGGACCGTGCTAACGGATCCCCGAGCATTGGCCGCCGTGGCGGACAGGTACTTCGCGGTTTGGACACGAGGGCGAGAGTCGGTGCGGCCGTCACGGACCTCGAGGCTGATGCTGCTGATGATGCTGATCCACAGCATCAGCTTACACAGCATACGCAGCATGCTGATACGCCCCTCGTGACCGCCGCCACTCCCCACCCACCGCCGCGGCGAAAACCGCCACCGCGGGGAAAACCGCCAACTCCACCGGCCTGGCGGAGCCAGCCGCACTCCTCCAGCTCCACCACCTGGTGCTGGTTCCACGCCAAGCTCGGCCACGAGGCTCGGCAATGTCATCCGCCATGCTCCTTCGACAGGTCGGGAAACGCCCGGGCCGGCGCTCAATAGTGGCGATGAGCGCCGGCCGTTCGAGCAGCCTGCTGTTCATAACGGACACCTTATCCGGGCGCCGTTACCTGTGCGACACGGGAGCGCAGGTGAGTGTCGTTCCCGCCGGTACGTCAGACAAGCACGCCGCGGGCGGGGGCCCCGCGCTGCTTGCCGCGAACGGGACGCCCATCCGTACGTACGGAAAACGCTGCCTCTCTCTGCGGTTCGGAGGGCAGGTTTTCCGATGGACGTTCGTCACCGCCGACGTGCCCATGGCACTGCTTGGCGTGGACTTCCTGTGTGCTAATGGGCTCCTGGTCGACGTAAAGTGCAGACGTCTTGTCCAGGCCGAGACGTTCAGCTCGCTCGCTTGTGCGCTGCCCAGCTCGTCGAGCAGCTCAACGAGCGGCTTGCCAAGCGGCTTGCCGAACGGTTCGGTTCCGGCCACGTTGATCTGTACGCTTCCGGCAGCGGACGCATTCACCCGCCTCCTCGCCGGCTTCCCGGCCCTCACGCGGCCCACCTTCTCGGCGGGGGCCGTCAAGCACAGGGTGGCCCATCACATCCCCACCGTCGGGCCACCGGTCTACGCCCGGGCACGCCGCCTCGAGCCGACGAAGCTGGCGGTGGCAAAAGCGGTGTTCGCTACCCTGGAGCGACTCGGCATCGTTCGGCGCTCGGAGAGTGCTTGGGCGTCGCCGCTGCACATCGTGCCGAAGCCCGGCGGGGGATGGCGACCGTGCGGGGACTATCGCCGTCTCAATGACGCCACCACTCCCGACCGCTACCCCGTCCACCACATTCAGGACTTTTCCGCCCGTTTGGCGGGCATGTCCTTCTTCTCAAAGGTGGACCTCATACGCGGCTACCATCAGGTCCCCGTCAGGCCGGAGGACGTCCCGAAGACGGCGGTCATCACACCATTCGGACTCTTCGAGTTCCTGCGGATGCCCTTCGGTCTGAAGAATGCGGCTCAGGCGTTCCAGAGACTAATGGACAGCGTCCTGCACGACTTGGATTTTGTCTACGTCTACCTGGACGATATCCTCATCGCCAGCGCGTCCCGCGAAGAGCACCTACGCCACCTCCGCACGCTCTTCGATCGCCTGGGCCAGCATGGCCTGATTGTGAACCCCGCAAAGTGGCGGTTCGGCGTCGCCGTAATCGATTTTCTGGGGCACCGTGTCACCAGGCACGGAGCCGTTCCCCTGCCGGCCAAGGTGGAGGCGGTGAAGGGGTTTCCGCGCCCCCGCATGATCAGAGGGCTGCAGGAGTTCCTGGGCATGGTGAACTTTTACCATCGGTTCCTGCCCCGTATCGCCCAGCTCCTGCGCCCCCTGCACGAAGCTCTCTGAGGTAAGCCGGGCAAAGGCGACGTTACCTGGACCGAGCAGATGGACACGGCGTTCACGGACGCGAAGATCGCCTTGGCTAACGCCACCATGCTCGCGCACCCGGCGCCCGATGCACCGATCGCCCTCACCATCGACGCCTCGGACTACGCGGTGGGCGCGGTGCACGAGCAATGGATGCGTGGAGCTTGGCATCCGCTGGCGTTCTTTAGCCGGCAGCTTCGCCCACCCGAACGCCGTTACAGTACCTTCGACCGCGAGTTGCTCGGGCTTCACTTGGCGGTCAGGCACTTGCGCCATCTGCTCGAGGGCCGTGCGTTCATGGCCTTCGTCGACCACAAGCCGCTGATCTTCGCGATGGGCAAGGTCACCGAGCCGTGGTCGGCCCGGCAGCAGCGTCACCTCTCGGCCGTGTCCGAGTACACGACGGACATCCGGCACATCGCAGGGAAGGACAACCCGGTGGCGGATTGCCTTTCCCGGGCCGTCGCCCACGCAGTCCACCTCGGCATCGACTATGCCCGGATGGCAGCGGACCAGGCTGCTGACCCCGACGTCCAGGCCTTGCGGATCGCTGTCACGGGCCTCCGCGTCACCGAGGTGCCGTTCGACGGCGTGGGCGCGGCCCTCTTGTGCGACGTCTCACTCGGGCAGCCTCGCCCCATCGTGCCTGCGGGCTGGTAGCGCCAGGTGTTTCACGCCATCCACGGCCTGTCCCACCCGGGCGCGAGGGCTTCCCAAAGGTTGATCGCCAACAAGTTCGTCTGGCATGGCCTCCGGAAGGCCGTCCGCGGCTGGGCCAGGACGTACCTCGCATGCCAGCGCACCAAGGTGCACCGGCACACCCAGGCCCCATTGGCCCCATTCACGGTGCCGGAACGCCGGTTTGACCACGTCCACGTGGACCTGGTGGGAGCTCTGCCCCCCTCGAGGGGTTTCACCCACGTCCTCACCATGGTGGACCGCACCACCCGGTGGCCGGAGGCCGTGCCCTTGGCGTCGACGATGGCGCCGGACGTCGCGCAGGCTTTCATCGCCACCTGGGTCGCCCGGTTCGGCGCCCCCTCAGACATCTCGTCCGACCGCGGCCCCCAGTTCACCTCGGAGCTCTGGGGGGCGGTCGCGCAGGGGCTCGGGGTCCGGCTGCACCGAACCACGGCCTACCACCCCCAGGCTAACGGCCTGTGTGAGCGATTTCACCGCTCATTGAAGGCCGCGCTCCGGGCCACCCTCCGCGACGGCGGCTGGGTCGACAGGCTCCCCTGGGTCCTGCTGGGCCTCCGGACGGTGCCCAAGGAGGACCTGCGCGCATCCGCGGCGGAGTTTGTCTTCGGGCAACCGCTGCGGGTGCCGGGCGAGTTCCTCACCGACTCCACGGCACAGCAGCGCTCCGCTCTGCAAGAGACCACCCAGAGGTTCGCCCCAGTGCCAACGGCATGCCACGGGCACCCACCGACGCACGTCGCCCCGGAGCTTCGCACGGCGGAGTACGTCTTCATCCGCCACGATGCCCACCGGACACCACTGCGGCCCCCGTACGACGGGCCTTTCCGCGTGCTGGAGACCGGGGCGAAGCACTTCACCCTGGACATCGGCGGTACTCCTGACCGCGTTTCTGTAGACCGCCTCAAGCCGGCCCACCTCGACGTGGACCATCCACCGCCAGTGGCCCGGCCCCCGCGTCGGGGCCGCCCCCCTGTGGGCGGACCCCCGGCACCGCCCAGCCCCGCTGCCCCGCCGCCCCCCGGTCCTGCACCCATCCCAGGGGCAGCCAGGGGCATCCCACCTGGCATCCCTGCACCCCGGACGCCGCCGATCGCCAGGGGGCGCTTCGGCCGGGTCATCCGTTTGCCCCGCAAACTGGCCCTCCAGGTGCGCGGGAATTCTGGGGGGGCGCGTGTGGCGGACACGAAAGCCCACTGGCGTGGTGACATCATTCCGCGCACTAAGTGGGCAGCGGCCACGCCCGAGGGGTAGGCGTGGCCTGAGTATATACACGGGGCGCGCAGCCCGGAGCGCGCTAGTGTTACAGTGAGCTCCTGAAATAACGACGCTTATAAGTTACCGCTTGTCCGCTTCCTCCTTGCTCGCAAGCAGCGCGCGTAACGCCGCGCTTTAATATCACCTTTATCTGTCAATATTGTTGAAATGAAGATCAAATAGCTGTATGTTGAAATATGTTGAAAAAGTCAAAACTTTACATGGGGTGTACTTACTTTTTACGTGACTGTATACCAAATGGAGTTTACATTTTGTTGACATCGTTGCAGTCATACCTCAAAATGGTGTGCTTCGCCAACTGTACGATCCCATTCTGAATTTCGCTACTCGTGAAAGCAGTTTTCCCCGACAGCCATCTTTTCAGATGTTCATCTTCGGCCCGCAACTGCAACAGCTTCTTAAAGTAAAGGGCTTTTTACTAGTCTGTAATACATGGTGTTTTTTTTTTTTTTTTTTTTTTTTTTTTTTTTTTGTATACAAGATCGAGGCTCGTGAAAGAGCGAACATTAAACACACAGAAAGACAAACCGACACATAAAACATATAACATAGGGAGCGGTAGACAAGATGGGGAGAGAGGGGGAAGGACACAAACACAACATTTGAGAGCAGGGACCGAGAGACATGGAGACATCGAGAGATCTGAGAGAGGGCGAGGGCTTTGGGGGGGGGGGGCGTGGGAAGGGGGCAGTGGGAGAGGTATAAAACATATGGACACTGCCAGGACTTCCAGGAAAGAAGTTGGAATTTCAAACAAGGTGGATCTGGGGTGAATTAGCGGGGGTAGAAAAGATCAAGGTTTTTGATGGGGGAAGATAAGAGATGGTGGTGAACAGCTGTTTTAAAGACCTGGAGGGAGGAGTGGGATTGAAGGGAGTGAGGGAGTTTGTTCCAGAGGCGGGAGAAAAGAGGAATGAAAGAGTGAAGGTGAGCGGAGAGCCGAGATTTCGGCAGTTTAACCATCAGAGGGTTGCTGGCAGATCTTGTGCGACCTGTAGGAATATTTGGGGGACAGAGCACAGAGAGAGCTGGGGGTGCAAGGCCGGAGAGGAGTCGGTAGAAGACAGAAAGACCACCTACCTGCCTGCGGTGAGTGAGTGAAAGGCCCTCAGAGATAGCTTCATCGCGGGAGATTCCAATAATTCTGAAAGCTTTGGTTTCAACAGCGTGAAGCCGAGCTAGGTGTGAGGCAGGAGCACCGGCCCATAGGGGAGAACAGTATTCCATTGAGCTGCGGATGAAAGCCTTGTATGTGGTGAGGAGCTCAGGTGTGCCGAGGAAGGACTTCGCACGACGGAGGATGCCCAGTCGGCGACTGGCTTTGGAGGCCAGCTTGGAAATGTGGTTTTCCCAAGAAAGATCATGGCAGATAGTGAGACCCAAAATCTTGAGCGACAGAACTTCTTGGAGAGGATTGTTGAGAAAGTAGATGGGAGGGTTGTCCAGTCGATCTTTTCGGAGAGACATAGTAAGAGTGTGAGATTTGTCAGGATTGAAAGACATGTTCCACTTGTTTGACCAGTCTGTGATTTTGTCCAGGTCTTCAGAGAGTGAGGAGGCAGCAGACTGCCGATCTGAGGGAAGAGGAATGGAGCGGCAGAGAGTGGAGTCATCAGCAAAGAGATAGAGAGGATTTTCGAGAGAGTCAGAGAGATCATTGATGAAGACCAGAAAAAGCACGGGGCCCAGAACACTGCCTTGGGGAACTCCAGCCTGAACAGGAAGAGGAGATGAGAGAAACCCATTCAGGGCCACACGTTGACGACGACTAGAGAGGAAGTCCGCCAGCCATGCGTGGAGATTTCCATGGATACCAAAGGAGGAGAGTTTGGTGAGCAGAGCGGGGTGCCAGACCGTGTCGAAGGCACGTGATATGTCGAGGGAGGTGTTTCTAAAATTTTTAGTTTTTAGTTAGATTTTTTAGTTAGAAGTTTCTAAAATGACAAAGGAGGGAAAACAGCAGCATTTTCCTCATCAATGGCACCTCGTGCTCTTACACACCTGGATTTGCATTAGTTATTTATAATGAAAGAGTAACCACATCATTCCATGAAGGTCCAGACAAGAGTCCTTACAGACGAGAGAATGTTCAACAAGGAATTAGTCTGGCCGTTTTAATGTATCAGAATTTATTTTGAATGCATGCTTGTCTTGAAACGTCCTGGTAATATCTCCGCATATTGTTGATGTAAACTTTTGCAAATTGACTTGGCCATTGCACACCAGCCCCATTTAGTGATGGTCGATGGTTATGCCCCCCTGGAGCCCTGTCCATCGATTTCTGCTTTAAGTGTAATAAGAGACCTCCATTGTATACACCCGCTCTTCCTATCCCCGGCCCCTTTCATATGGGGCTACATTGTGTTTATGAGAGCTAGATTAAGAAAGATCACGTTTTGTCGGTTGCACTGCTCATCACGTGATTTTGGTTAACTCACAGCTTCTCTATGCTAGATGCCTGCATCATCAGTTCATTCATCTCTGCAGAGCATCCAGTGAAAATATAAATATAGACATATTTGCTCGTAGAACAACTAGACAATTTTTGCTTCGGTTGCCGAAAGTTTTGATTTTTTTTTTCTTTATAGAATGGATCCCCAGTGGCGTAGATCGGGCTTGTGGCGCCCGGGGCAAAGAGTCAATACTAGCACCCCACAGGCACCGGCATAGTCAGGAATTTATATTGGGGGGTGAGGGGACATATAAAAGAGCTCTAAGCTTCAGCAGCAGGCTCAGCAGCAGAGCTCAGCTCCCCTACTGTTTCCGAAGAACATCGTGGGATCTTTAACATCCACCAAGTAATACCGACACACGGACACCCAGTTTAACACCCATCCGAGGGACGACACACACATTGACCCCGACTGTGAAACAACGGGATGCCAGTTTGAATATACCTCAGTCGGGATTCAAACCCAGGCTCGACAGCTTAGAGGCGAGTGGGCATACCTCGAGGCCATATCCTGCCAGCCCAACACACTTGCTGAGGCCTTTCACCACGTTTACCTTTCCGTCCAGACCACTGGAGTGCCAGCGCCTTCTTCCCTTTTTCCCCTCCCACGCCTGTCCTCCCTATACATCATATGTCATGGGTAATACGTTATGGCGTATCTTGTGTGTACATGCTGGCAGGGATTAAGGAAACTTCCGTGAAAGGGGAGAAGAAAAATCATGGTTACAAGTGACAATTATTAGCAATAAAAAAATCTAATTTCAAATTTAGAAATATATCACCCTTCAGTGTGATATATTTCTGAAGAGTGTGATATATGTCTGATATATGACACTATATATGTCTGATAGTGTGATATATGTCTATATAGAATCAGATTTCAACACAAAACAAGACCGAAAGTCTAACAGCGGCATAGCCGGGCTTGTAAAATATTATAAACCACAAACACACATGATTAGCTTTTTAAACAGTCGCTAATGCTGTTTATAACATTAAACAAAGAAATTTGGAGGAATCCCGACATCCGTGAGGTAAGTTTTACTTACAGAACTGAGCGAGGATCTACTGTAATCTATATACCCCACAAGAGTTGGGTTAATAACATTAAACAAAGAAATTTGGAGGAATCCCGACATCCGTGAGGTAAGTTTTACTTACAGAACTGAGCGAAGATCTACTGTAATCTATATACCCCACAAGGGTTGGGTTAATAGCCGGTGAAGCCGGTGTTGTCAATAAACGCGTACGTATAATGTCGAAAACCAGATTATGCTGTATCCCTTGGCTTGAGAATTCCGAAGCGCAATGGAGGCTGCCATCTAAGCCGGTGTTGTCAATAAACGCGTACGTATTATGTCGAAAACCAGATTATGCTGTATCCCTTGGCTTGAGAATTCCGAAGCGCAATGGATGCCGCCATCTTGCAGATGCGGAAGTATGCATAACAAATTGAAAAACGTTCAATAGGAGTTTCTTTCACCCGTATTTGTTTGATTCACATTCTTATGCACCTCTAATTGATAATTAAAATACTTTAAGACCAACCTCGGCCCGCACGGGCCTGGTTATCTTCAACGAAAAGCGTCACCAAACACCGGAACCAATGAGATTCGAGCATTTGAAAAAATATTTCTAAAACCAAATCACGCAATGGAGGCCGCCATCGACCGGATGCGGAATTTGCATAAAACAATTGCGAAAAAGTTCAATAGTAGCGGGCGCGCAAAAAGGCGCCTCGCACGAGCGTGCGGTGGCCGGCGGGCAACGACTCGCATACGAGGTGGTCCCACAAGGTCCCACTCGCGCCGTATGACGGCAAGAGTGATCTACGCGCGTACCTGGCGCAGTTCGACTGTGTGTGTAAGGGTAACGGTTGGGGTGAGGACGAAGGTGGAGTACACCTGGTGGCCGCATTGCGCGGCGCGGCGGCGGAGGTGCTGACGGCATTACCAGCGGGTGCTCTCACCCTGCCAGCCCTCCGCGACGCCCTAATTAATCGATTTGGAATAGAACAGCAGAGCGAGCTTGTTAAAGCTCAGCTCGCGCTGCGAAAGCGCAAGCCCCAGGAAGCCATCGGGGAACTTGCCCACGACATTCGCCGCGCAGTGGGGATCGCACATGCTAGCATGGCAGCGGATTCCCGGGAAAGCCTGGCGCTGGACCATTTTATCCAGGCCCTCCCGGATATTGAGCTCCGGCAACAGCTCGCCATGTGGCGCCCGCAGACTCTGAGCCAGGCGGCTGACGCTGCGGCCCGTTGGGAAGCAGCGAGGCCCCTGGCCCGGGGGGGCGAGCGTCTCGCAATGGCGGTCCGCCAGATGGGACCCCCGATGGAGGGCGGACCCCTTAGGGGGCCCGCCCCCGACGTGGGTCCTGACCTGGCGGGCATGGTCCGGAGGCTGGTGGACCAGCGCCTGGCAGGACCTGGACCATGGCAGGCGGCCCCGGAGGTGGCCCGCGGTGGACCACGAGTGGGTAATCCAATTCGGACCTACAGGGGGGGGAATTTGGAATTCCGGAGGCAAGCACCTTACCAGGTGAGGTGCTATACCTGCAACCGCCTGGGTCACCTGGCGCGGCACTGTCGAAACGCGCGCCGGGATGATCCCCGGCAGTTGAGGTCCTCAACTCCGCCCAGGGGGGAGCGGGTTAGCCGACCCCAGACACCCCCCCGCCAGACCCCGGGAAACTAGAAGGTGTCGGGCACGTAGGGCGGTGTTCGGCAGCAGAGGATGGAGGAGAGCCCTCATTGACGCGACAGGTCATTTATTGTGGCCAAATTGGAACCGGTAGCCTGACAATTAGATGCAAAATTGCCGGCGTGGGGGTAGACGCCGTAGTGGACACAGGAGCTAGCGCCACGATCATCAGCCCTGTGGTCCTTGATTCGAGCGCAGGTGGCTGGGATAAGATCCAGCGCCTGCAAAATTATAGTTTGCAGCTTGCTACCGGGGTGACGGCCCCGATCATAGGGCGTGGTTCTGTGACCCTCAAGTTAGGGTCGGTAAGGAGGGAGATAGATGTTTGGGTAGCGGAGGTGTGCGACCCATGTTTAATAGGGTTGGACCTGTTGACTGCCAGCGGTTGTAAAATCGACTTGTGCCGGGGGATCCTGCAGGTGGGAGTAGAAGAGCTGCCGTTAGGGGGAGTGAGCACGGCCGAGAGAGCGGAGCTGGAGGCTTCCGAGGCCGTGACCATCCCCCCAAGGGCCGAGGCGATAGTGCCGGCCCGATGGGCAGCTCGCCCAACATGGCAGGAGTCCTGCGGCCTGGTCGAACCGGTGGCAGCGCAGTCCATACCGGGTTTAATCGTGGGCCGCACCCTTGTAAAAACGGACGGACCGGTAGTGGCCGTCCGAGTAATAAATATGAGTACAGAACCACGCACTATAGTAAGGGGCACGAGGGTAGCTGGCTGCACCCCCGTTGAGGAAGTCGCGACAGTGAGGGGCGAGAACGTCCAGCCGAGCCGACCCCGGGGGGAGCCTTCAATAACAAGTAGGAATTGGCCCGATCCCATTTGCGAGATGGTAAATCGTAGCAGCATAGAGTTGGGAGGTACCCAGAGGGAGGCCTTACACAAACTGGTTGGGTCCCATTTGGACCTCTTCTCCCTGTCCACCGAGGATATTGGACGTACGGGCCTGGTGAAACATCAGATCCACACCGGTGAGGCCCGGCCTATTCGTCAGGCCGCCCGACGGCTCCCTTGGAGCAAGAGGGCGGAAGCTGACGAGCAGGTTGAAAAAATGCTCGACGCAGGTGTGATCGAGCCCTCGGGAAGTCCTTGGATGTCACCTGTTGTGCTGGTCAAAAAGAAGGATGGGACCACGCGGTTCTGCGTGGACTATCGCCAGCTAAACAACGTGACACTCAAGGACTCATATCCCCTGCCAAGGATTGATGACACCCTCGATGCCGTTGCGGGCTCAAATTGGTTCACAACTTTGGACCTCAAGAGTGGGTATTGGCAGGTGGAGATGGATAGGGCAGGGAAGGAGAAAACGGCATTTTCCACAGGTAAGGGACTGTATCAGTTTACTGTGATGCCGTTTGGTTTGTGTAACGCCCCCGCCACCTTTGAAAGATTGATGGAGCATGTACTAGGCGGCATGCCATGGCAGTCATGCCTGGTGTACCTGGATGACGTCCTGGTACATGCCCAAACGTTCCCCCAGGCAGTAGCTAATTTGGACCAGGTGTTCGGGTGCCTCAGACAGGCAGGGTTGAAGCTGAACCCGAGTAAGTGCACTTTGTTTGCAAGAGAGGTGGCCTATCTAGGTCACGTGATCGGGCGCGAGGGGGTAAAAACGGACCCAGACAAAATTAAAGCGGTAGAGGAGTGGCCCGCACCACGTACCATCAAAGAGGTGCGGGGATTTTTGGGACTCTGCTCCTACTACCGGCGCTTTGTGGCGAAATTTGCGGAGTTGGCCCGTCCCCTCCACCGGCTTACGGAGAAGGGGACGCGATTTAATTGGACACGGGAGTGCCACGAGGCCTTCCAAAAATTGAAGGGGTGTCTAACATCCGCACCCCTTCTAGCTTACCCCACTAGTGACGGGACATTTACCCTGGACACGGATGCGAGCCAGGAAGGATTGGGCGCAGTTTTGTCTCAGACACAGGAGGGCGTGGAGAGAGTGATTGGTTATTATAGTCGGGCCTTAAGTAGGCCCGAGAGAAATTATTGCGTCACTCGCAAAGAGTTATTGGCTATGCTGGCTGCCATGAACCATTTCCACCCGTACTTGTACGGGCGGAAATTTTTGGTTAGAACTGACCATTCCTCCTTGCAATGGCTCCTTCGGTTCAAGGAACCGGAGGGCCAAATTGCAAGGTGGTTGGAAAAGTTGCAGCAGTACGATTTTGATGTGGCCCATAGGGCCGGGAGGGCCCATGGTAATGCGGACGCACTCTCTCGGCGTCCTTGTCTGGGAGAAAACTGCAAATTTTGTGCGAGACACGAGGAGAGGGAACAATTGGGCGATTCGGACCCGACCCTCGTTGTCCGGGCGACCCGGGTGTTCGTGAGAGGCCGTTGGTGAAGTGTGCGACAGGTCTGGTGTGCGAAAAAGGAGGTGAGTGAGAAAGTCCGACTCTGGGGTGTGTGAGGAAAAAGTGCGTGCCAAGGAGTGAGTGTGCTGGCGAGAGTGAGTCGGTCGTAGCGCGTGTGCGAGGGAGCACGTGGAAGCGCGGGGTGGTGAGTGTTACAGAGGGTGTGACGGGAGAGTGTGCGCAAGAGTGTGCGCGAGAAAGGTGTGTGACGGACAGGTGCATGAGGAAAGAGTGCGCTGTCAGAAGTAAGGAAGAGTGTCCACCTGTGGTGAGTGTTACAGAGGGTGTAACGGGAGAGTGTGCGCGAGAAAGGTGTGTGACGGACAGGTGCATGGGGAAAGAGTGCGCTGTCAAAGGCAAGGAAGAATGCACACCTGTGGTGAGTGTTACAGAGGGTGTAACGGGAGAGTGTGCGCGAGAAAGGTGTGTGACGGACAGGTGCATGAGGAAAGAGTGCGCTGTCAAGAGTAAGGGTGAGTGCGTTGTCACGAGTGGAGGTGAGAGTAGTGAGAGTGACAAGGAGAGTGAGCTGGTTGTGACAGGTGAGCGAGGATGTACACCTGGGATGGAAGGATGTACACCTGGAATGGTAGAGCGTGAGTGGGAATGCACGCTGGAGTTGGTGGTGAGGCACGTGGTTGGGTGTGCGAATGAGAGCACACCTGTGATTGTCACAGAGGAGGTGACCGAGGAAGGGGCGCGAAGAGGTGTATTGGTGAGGTGTGCGAGCAACGAATGTGTGCCAAAGTGTTCGGTGGTCAGGTGTGTGACCAAGTCGGTGAGCGGAATGAGTGTACCGAGGTGTGAAAGAAAAGGTACGAGGAGAATGGGAACGGCTGCATGTATGAGCAAGAAAGAGGTAGCGTATGCATGTAGGCCTGCAGGTGAAGCGTCGACGGTAACCGGGTTAAAGGTTAGGTCGACTTTTAGCCGAAGCGGGCCCTCGGTGCGTGCCGGGTTTCGCGTGCCGCGAGAACCAGCGGGGATCCGAGCCACGGCGGGTTCGAAAGGACCGCCGTGCGCGATCCGTGCTGGGCCTCGCTTTGAACGTCCGTGCTCCACTAGGCGGAGCGGGCGGCCCGATAGAAAGGGTCGTCATGGCGACCACTTTTTGGTGAGACGTGCCGGCAGGTCTAGATCGGGGCATTGGATGGCTCCACGCCGAGGTGGTGTGTGGGATCTCGGCACGGGTAAGCCCCCGTCCCTGCCCCGACTGCCGGACGCATCCAGCCGCTGGCACAAAACAACCAGCATCCATTGCTTGGCTTTACGAAGCCGGGCTTTGGACAGGGATTGGCGCACCGAGAGGTATTAGTGAGTCGACTGGGTGATGAGGTTAGTGTTTTGGACCCAAAATTAGAGAAAAACAAAATTTGATGATTGGCAAGGGATTGGCAGTAGTGATTGGCAGATGATGGGTAGTGATTGGCAAATTTTGATGAGAGTTGAAAATGGCAAATTTGATTGGTTAGGAGGGAGAGAAGACGAATTTGGTATATGGGAGGATCGTCACCAAACACCGGAACCAATGAGATTCGAGCATTTGAAAAATATTTTTTTAAAGCTTATTACCACGTTTCGGAGGGTGAAAATAGGGTCAAATATTCAAATTTTGAGGGTCAAATATTCTAAAATTGATGAAGAATTTTTTTTTAGAAATCTCGCGGCCGTCGGGGGTAGTTTTTCACGGCCGGAAATATCCGAAGTTGAGACGGAATTCACCGAATTAATCAAGAAGTAAATTTTATCAATTTTAATCTCATCCAGAATGCAAATGGTACCTACTACACCCACACATACTACACCTACTACACCGACGGTACCCACTACACCTACCTACTACCAACTACCTAACCTACTGATGCCATAGTGATGGGTAAAATAGTGGCAAGAGGCTTTGGCTTCGCCGGCTCATTGTGGCTTTGCAGTCGGGTACTAGTAACATGCTATCAAAAAACCGAGGCGAATTCCTTACTTCCGCGGTTGTTAGTACCATACACCGCTTATCATTGATTCATGAACCATACACCGCTTCAATCCAGCAACTTTGTATTCACGGCATTGGGATTAAAATGTTATGGTCATATTTACTATATAATTATTTTTACGATTACGAAAACGATACTACTGAAACGATACACGACTGTATTAAGAAACGGAAATATCCGAAGTTGAGACGGAATTCACCGAATTAATCAAGAAGTAAATTTTATCAATTTTAATCTCATCCAGAATGCAAATGGTACCTACTACACCCACACATACTACACCTACTACACCGACGGTACCCACTACACCTACCTACTACCAACTACCTAACCTACTGATGCCATAGTGATGGGTAAAATAGTGGCAAGAGGCTTTGGCTTCGCCGGCTCATTGTGGCTTTGCAGTCGGGTACTAGTAACATGCTATCAAAAAACCGAGGCGAATTCCTTACTTCCGCGGTTGTTAGTACCATACACCGCTTATCATTGATTCATGAACCATACACCGCTTCAATCCATCAACTTTGTATTCACGGCATTGGGATTAAAATGTTATGGTCATATTTACTATATAATTATTTTTACGATTACGAAAACGATACTACTGAAACGATACACGACTGTATTAAGAAACCTGGAATTTGGAGGAATCCCGACATCCATGAGGTAAGTTTTACTTACAGAACTGAGCGAAGATCTACTGTACTCTAGATTATACCCCACAAGAGTTGGGTTAATAACATGCTATCAAAAAACTGAGGCTAATTCCTTACTTCCGCGGTTGTTTGTACCGTACACCGCTTATCATCGATTCAGCTACCATACACCGCTTCAATCCATCAACTTTGTATTCACGACATTGGGATTAAAATGTTTTGGTCATATTTACTATATTATTATTATTATTACGAAAACGACACGACTGAAACGACACACGACTGTATTAAGAAAACTGGCTTAATTTATTTGAAACGGCCCGAAGGTGAGGCATGAAGCCTAAGGCCTATATGTACCGTTTTGTTGGAAGAGACGTAATGCCGATGCTTTCAATATTTGATGGTCATTTTAACAATCGGTTTGTTTGTGTTTCACACTGAATGAAAAACGTCAATGTAGAGCATGGTGATTGTGATATGACAGGTTCGACAATATGTTTGGCCTGAACGAAATTGAAATCAAAATGCCGGAGTGTGGAGAGTCAGGCGCCGTACCGCCATAATGACATCAGACATAATCACATCACCCTGTCATGTGACCAGATCCTCAGCTCTGATTGGTATACGTTTGAGGGGACATGCATACAGATAGACAAACACTGTTCTAGATGGCTTTGCCCTATGGGCTACGTCGCAAAAATTTTTGTTGAAGTACTAAAAAATGCAATATTCAGCATATACATATGGAGATTTGGATTTATTTGTTGACCATGGCAATGGTGTGTAACGCTTAAAACATAGCCATTTCGACACCATTTTGAGAAAAAGTTTAAATTTTCCTCTCCCAGTCTGAACTTGATACCCCAACCTGAAATTGGAGCAGTCCAACACAGACCTTTGGGCTATTTATAGCATGTGCACAGCAGCTCACAACAACAATGCATACAGTATGGTACATGTGCTATGTTTATGTGGAAATTGTGTACAGTGCATCACACAATTGTGTACAGTGCCTCACAAAATTGTGTACAGTGCATCACAAACTTGTGTACAGTGCGCCACCGAATTGTGTGCAGTGCATCGCCAAACTGTGTACAGTGTATCACCAAATTGCGTACAGTGCAACACGAAATTGTGTACAGTGCATCACCGAATTATGTGCAGTGCATCGCCAAATTATGTACAAATGAAATCATTATTATGTTTGTTTTTGGAAGCGCATATGATTCCGCACTCATATAAATCGTGAGCAAAACGTTATATGCGTTTATCTCATAATCTATATTCTTATAGAATTTCTCATCAAAATTTTTGAAACAGAAGAGCAGTGTACTCCAAACTTGGCAAACTTCATATTTTTAGTGGATCAAATGTCCTGAACTATAAAGAATGAGATCCAGTACCTAACTCTTTTATTATTTTTCTGACAGAAAGATAATTTTACAAAATGCATAAAAATGTTGAATGCATTTTAAAATATGCTACTTACATACTTGTTGGTTAGTTCATCATAAATACTGTACATACTCCAAATCTGAAAAAATTTCAATAATGCTTCTAAGGTTGTGACGAAAATTTGGAAATTTCATGTATTGCTTTGCGTTCATAATTAAATGCATATTATATGCGCAACATCACAAAATTGAGCCATGTGATATAGCAAAGTGTAATAAGAGAGAAAAATGAAGTTTTGAAAGCAAATAAGTAATTTTTCTTACTTCAATGGTATTTTATTTTCATCCACGTGAAAAAGTAAGTACACCCCATGTAAAGTTTTGCCTTTTTCAACATATTTCAACATACAGCTATTTGATCTTCATTTCAACAATATCAATTTGATAGATAAAGGTGATATAATATAACAAATATCATGAAACATTTACATTTTGTAGTCCATTGTATAATTTAAATAAACATAAATGCAAATTTCGCATGTGGAAAAAGTAAGTACACCCCGACATTTATCACTACTTCAAATACCTAAAATTAGAATCAGGTGCACCAGCTCAGGTGCAAATGATTAGAACATCGTTAGAGAGGATCTTGGAGGAACCTGTCTTATTTAAACCTCAGACATTTAGTTTGGTTTGCTCTTTGTTGTTGAAGTGTGTGGCATCACCATGCCTAGATTAAAAGAGCTCTCTGGGGCCTTCAGAAAGAAGGTTATAGATGCCTACGAGTCTGGGAAGGGATTTAAAAAGATCTCCAAACAATTTGAAATCAATCATTCGACTATCCGGAAGATCATCTACAAGTGGAGAAGATTCCAATCAACTGCCAACTTGTTCAGGCCAGGCCGCCCCAGCAAGTTCAGCTTGAGAGCAGACCACAAGATGCTGTAAGAAGTCTCTAAGAACCCAGAATATCATCGCGGGACCTACAGGTAGCTCTTGCCACTGTTGATGTCAAAGTGCACGAGTCTACCATTAGAAAGAGGCTGCACAAATTTGATCTACATGGGAGGTGTGCCAGGGGGAAACCTTTGCTCTCCAGAAAGAACATCAGGGCAAGACTAAAGTTTGCCAATGAACACTGAGGCAAAGACCAGCACTTCTGGAACAATGTGCTCTGGACAGATGAGTCAAAGGTAGAGCTATTTGGCCACAGTACCGGAAGACATGTTTGGCGAAAACCAAAGACAGCATTTGACCACAAGAACCTGATACCAACTGTAAAGCATGGTGGTGGAAATATTATTGTTTGGGGCAGCTTTGCTGCATCAGGGCCTGGGCAGCTCACCATCATAGAATCCACTATGAATTCTTCATTGTACCAGAGGTTGCTTGAGGATAATGTGAGGCCATTTGTCGGAAAGTTGAAGCTCAACCGGAGGTGGACCTTGCAACATGACAATGACCCTAAACATACCAGTAAATCCACCAAGGAATGGCTGAAAAGAAAGAAATGGAGGGTTCTGGAATGGCCAAGTCAAAGCCCGGATCTAAATCCCATCGAGATGTTGGGTGGGGATTTGAAACGAGCTGTGCATGCAATTCTGCATGCTGTGCAACATTTTTTTGTTGAATAAATTATTGCAAAGTCAATTTTCATTGTTTTTTTTGTTCAATTATATCACCTTTATCGAAAGATACTGTTTAAATGAAGATCAAATATTGATATGTCCACATGTGTTAAAAAGATTTAAAAAAACATTTCATGGGGTGTACTTACTTTTTCCACATGCCAAATTTGCATTTATGTTTATTACTCCTGCCAGGGAGTAATGCATTCAATCGTGTCCGTCCGTGTGTGTGGGTGTGTGTGTGTGCGTGCGTGTGTGTGTGCGTGTGTGTGTGCGTGTGTGTGTGTGCGTGTGTGTGTTCGTGTGTTTGTGAACAAGATATCTGGAAAAGTTCTGAACGGATTTGAATGAAAGTTGGTGGGATGATTGCACTTGGGATAAGGAAGAATTGATTAGTTTTTGGTGAAGCTCAGGAAATTATTCCGGATCCAGGAAGTTGTTTTGGGAATTTATTTGGGAATTTTTTTTTGTTTTCCTTTAAAAACCATTTTCTCTGCAATAATTGGACCGATTGAGAGCAAATTTTTATCATAGGAGAGGCTCGGTCTGCAGAATATTTTAATGGTAATTATGACGTCACAGGTCACGTGGTTCGGCCGCCATATTGTTTTGAGTGAAAAACACTAAAATCCCATTTTCTTCAAAACGCCTGAACAGATCGAGGCCAAACTTTGCATGCAGAATTGCATACCCTTGACGAACAAAAAAGTCAGCAAGCATGACGTCATGCATCACATGGTTTCAGAGTTATGACGTTTTTAAACACAAACATTTAAAACCTAGCTCAAACCTCACACCGTTGTCTGGGTAGGAAGTGCTCTGAAGAGATCACAAATGAATAAAGCCTACATTGTGTGACCTGACGAATTCCATTCACTCTTCGGCTTACCACAATTTATTCAGCGAGAACAGTACAGCCTGTAACAACACAGAAGCATAATTAAGTCTGTCGCTTAAGCCTAAGTCACACATAGGCGGATTTGTCGGCGACTACTGGCGACTGGAAAAATCGCCACCACCCGCCGACAATCGTAATGAAACCGTAATGGACGGTCTTCTGGAGTCGTGGTTATCCTCCCCAGGTCGGCTGCAGTCGGCAAGAGCCGCAAAGGGGCCAAATATTTTTTTTAATGTTTAAAAACGGCGCGCTCAGTCGTCCTCAAAAGAAATCCGCCATTACATGCTGTCGTGATGGAACCGCCATGCTGTCGTCGGTATCCGTAATAAGACCGTAAAGCGGCCGCAACCCAGTCGCTCATAGTCTTCCGCAATCGCCCCAGCATCGCCCCACCAGCTAGCATGGCAGAGATGCGAATGCCATACGGCCTTCCTGCGGCATCTTCCCGACTACGGGCCGACACTGTTGCGGCTGCATATCGACTACAGAAGAACTGCCACGTCTCCCCTGCGGCTATGGGAGACTGACGACGACAGCAGTAGGACTAGTGGCGGCCGAGTAATGGCCTTTCGCGACAGAGCTACGACTGCCTGGCGACTGCATTACGACATACCACGATTTTCTGGCCAGGTATAAATAGGGGTGGACATTTCAGCTCACTGCAGTATGTTCTATGGTCAAGGTCTACCAAGGGTCTCTCTACCAACATCTATCATGGATGATGAACATAGGATGAAGCTGGTCCTTCTGAATGACTTGGCAGCACTGGACCAAGATATTGCTGCGAATGACCTACTGCTGGCTCATGCTGAGCTCCATTCCATGGCAAGACAGGATGGTGTGAGGGTCTCCGTGGAGTGAGGTCCTGTGGTGCCGACAAGGATATGGCTTTATTGTTTGGACTTGGGACTTTTGGGAACTTTATTTTTGGGACTTTGGTCCTTTGGAAACTTTCTTTATGGGACTTGGGACCAGTGGAAATAATTTGTTGGACTTTATTTCCATTCTCTCTCCCTGCAGAAAAGTTTGATTATAACATCACAATGATACATCTTTATTAACTTTCTTATTGTACATCAAACATCTTTATGCCTCATGTCATACATCATTGAAATGAATGAAGTGAAATGTAAAATAGAGAAATAAAGATTTTAAAAAAGAAAATGCAAAATAGAAACACTGTAACGGTAGCTTTAGCCGTCTGATGAGTGCCTGTCGCGAGGACGAAACAGTGATTTTTGAAATTTATATTTAATACAAACAAATTTATTTGTTCATATTAAATACAAATTTGTTCATAGCACAAGTATCCAATAATGAATCACAATGTTCATAGCACAAGTAGCCAATAGCACAGCACAAGTATCCAATAGCACAAATATCCACAAGTAATCACTAATGTGTCAATAATCCTGACTGCCAGAGTCATCGTCATCGTCAGCTGGTGGCAGGTTCGGTGTAGACATCGTCTCTTGATGTATGAATCATGTGTGAATCGTCTCCAATCGCCTGCGGTCTTATTGCAGTCTTGCGGACGTCGGAGTAAACCGCCATCCGGGCCCAATGCAGTCGCCGCGATCCGCCATCAGTCATAAGCTAGCCGCCAGACTGTCGCCACGCTGCCGCCGTGCATCCGCAATGCAGTCGTCGTCGATCTTCAACAGTCGCCATCCCACTCGGGGCGAGGTCAGTGCTTCGTCGCAATGCAGTCGCAATGTGGCCGCTTGCAGTCGCCATACTGCCACCTGACCATATTTGACCGCCCAAAATCGCCAGTAGTCGCCGAAAAATCTTGATCGCCGGCAGTCGCCAAAATATCCGCCTATGTGTGACAGGGGCCTTAATGATTGTAAACTTACTATGCTCATAAACTATGTAGCTCCAAGTGTGTACGAGTACATCGCTGTTTGTGAAGACTACGACACTGCCATAGAGGTCTTACGAAACATGTATGTTAGACCAAAGAATGAAGTATATGCACGGCACCTATTGGCGAGTCATCGACAACAACCGGGTGAAACCCTTGATTAATTCCTGCAGGCATTGAAGTGTTTGAGTGGAGACTGCACTTACAAGGCTGTGACTCCTGAGAAATACAAAGAGGAGTCCATCCGCGATGCTTTCATAAGTGGATTGCAGTCTCATGTCATCTGCCAACGGCTCCTCGAGAATAAAACGTTGGATCTCACGACAGCTTTTGACCAGACTAGGGCCCTTGATCAAGAGCACAGGTGTTCTGAGGCATATACGGCACCTGTAACAGCCCTGAACGCAGTCATAACCTCTTCGGTAGACAAACCTCTTGCGGAAGCCGAAACAAGGACTTACCGACCTACTCCTCCAGATGTCTCTCAAGTAGTCGCCGCCTCTGGAAAGTGTTACGGATTCGTCACTTCCGTCTTTGTGGTTGTCATCCACTTGAAGCATTTTTAGTTTCATGTACTATTATTGTTACAGTTTGAGTGTGAAATGGAGACAACTGTCTTCAAAGGTAAAAATAATGTCTCAGAAGGAAAACGAGATGGGTTAGGGGGCAAACGGAAGAAGAAGAAGAGGCGAGCAAGCGGATCGAGTGAGATCGGGAAAGGAAGGCCTATCTGCTTCGACGTGTCGAGCGGACGCTGGTGGACATTGGTCACGAGTGAATATTGGTTTCCCCGGGAAAGGGATTACTGCGACAGTGTCGTTATTGCTGTGGCAAATAAACCTGCGTGACAGGTTTTGCTTTTGGTTCCGAAAGTGAATCATCGCTGGAGAGCAGGTACGCCTCCATTACCGGCCCATCCGCCATTTCACCTCGCACCAGCCATTTCACCTCACACCAGCCATTCGCCTGGTTCTCATGTGTGTCATGGATTTCGCTTGGGAACTCACGGCTCTTCGCGGTTCTCCGCTTGGAAGCCGCTGATCATTCCTGTCAGCGTCATTGTCTGGTAAACCGAAGGTGTGAATTCCCAGTCGCATTTTGGGTGAACTTTTACCGGACCGACGTCGGCCCAACACTTCACCAAGCGGCTCTTCTGCAGCGTCGACTGTTAGCCGTTCTGGGTTCAGGTCTCAGTACGCCCTTTTCTTGTGATCGCGAGAGCCAAGGGGATCGAGTTTGGCCTGGTATCCTGACACAGTGACTTTGGGGGATGTTACCGATTGCTCACGTGGGAATACCGTGAGTTATTGATTCAGGAAATTGGTGGTATCATCATATAAATTATATGGTGTTTGCTGTGCAAGTGGGGTTTTTCTTGTACGTGCGTTACTTGTTATGATTGTGTGGTTTTAATACAATACTTGGTTTTTGTAACAACTGATTGGTGCGGTTTCACCATTGGTCATTGGCACACATAATAGCATATCTTTCTGCCGTGACTCCTTTCGGGGCTCAGAGGTACACCGTGGTCGGGGTTTGGGGAGGAGCACGTAACAGAAATTGGGGGATCGTCCGGGATAGAATTCCCTAACATTCCCAAAATTCCAAAATTTGGAATTTTCTAACATTCCCAAATTTGTATTTCTGAAAATTTGGAATTTTTTGTGAAGGTTAACAGGTGCTAACTAATAGTCACAATGGTGTTTGAAGTAGAAAGGTTTGCTACATCCCCTAACGAGGCACAATTCCAGGCATTAAAAAGATCGGAACTTATGATATTGGCCAAATATTATAACTTGGAGGTCCGAGTTAGTATGAAGAAAACAGAGATTCAGACATTGGTGGTAGAATCTCTCGTGGGACAAGGAACATGGGAAGAGGTAGCCTTGGATTGGTCACCAGAGGAAAAAGGAAATATGGAGCTCCGGAAAATGGAGATGCAACTGCAGAGCCAGGAAAGGTTAAAAGAATTGGAATGGAAAGCAGAAAAGGAAAGAGCAGAACAGGAATGAGACCTCGAGGAGAGTAGAGCAGAGGAAAGGAGAGCCGAAAGGAAATTAAAGGGACGGGACATGGAGTATCAGAGGGAACTTAAACTCAAGGAGCTTGAATTACTGGGGGAACGGAGAGAAGTAGTATCCATGCTGGCTAGTTCGACAACCAGTCAGACTTCTTGGGATGTCGGTAGGCATGTGAGGCTGGTTCCACCCTTTAATGAAAAGGAGGTAGCCAAGTTCTTTCTACACTTTGAGAAGGTGGCTCAAATGTTAAAATGGCCTGTGGGGTCATGGACTATGTTAGTACAAAGTGTTCTGGTGGGAAAAGCTCAAGATATCTATTCGGCTTTACCGACTGACCAATGTGCAGATTATGAGACAGTGGAGAAAGCCATTCTCAAAGCCTATGAATTGGTCCCTGAAGCTTACCGACAAAAATTTAGGAATAACAGGAAGAGGGAGAGTGAGACCCATGTGGAGTTTGCCAGAATGAAGGAAACTATGTTTGATAGGTGGTGTGACTCGAAGGAGATTGGGAAAGACTTCAACCGTTTACGACAATTGATCTTGGTGGAGGAATTCAAACAGTGTGTCCACGTGGACATTAAAGTGCATCTGGATGAAAAAAAGGTACCGGAGTTTTATGAGGCAGCAACAGTGGCATATGACGATGCTTTGACACACCGGATGGGGTTCCACAAACCTAACTTCCCGTCTAGAGTTAGCCAGGGGAGTTACGGTAAATCAGGTTCAGAGAACAAATTTTCATGGAGGCGGCCTAGAGAGGACTATGGGGACAAATCTGACACCGCGACTTTTAGGGATCAGAAAACTGCAGTTCCAAGGCATACCTATCTTCCAGGGTGCCCGAGGCAGACCACGGGTTTTTCCTCCGGGCCTACTTGCGCTTTTTGCAAGAAACCTGGGCATTTGATGTCCCAATGTTACGCCCTGAAAAGGAAAAATCAGGATCGGAGTCAGGCTAGTGCAACTCCGAATGCGTTGGCCAATGCGAGAAATCGTCCTTGGAGGACAGTGCCTTGTGAAGGTTCCCGTGCCAAAGTTACGGCATCACAGAACAACCATGTCCAAGAGGGTTATAAATCTTTTATTTCCGAGGGGTTTGTCTCACTGGATGGGGACTTAACTAACCAGAGACCTGTTAGGGTATTGAGGGACACAGGAGCACATCAATCTTTGATGCTTGAGGGCATTTTGCCATTGTCGGAGAAGATGGCAACGGGGGTTAGTGTTCTCTTACAGGAGGTTGGGGGCTATGTTAAAGCTCCTCTTCATGTCATCCATTTGAAGTCTGATTTGGTGTCAGGACCGGTCACTGTGGGGTTACAAGCCACTCTTCCTGTGGAGGGGATTTCTTTTATTATCGGGAATGATTTGGCCGGGGGTCGAGTTTCTGGTAATCCGATGTTGGTTGAAAAGCCCAGTATGGAAAATAACACAGCACAGTTAGAGCAGGAGATTCCGGGTATCTTTCCATCCTGTGCAGTGACTCGTGCTATGGGTAGGAAGTGCTCTGAAGAGAAGAAGGAAGGTGATGTGGATTTGGGTTCCATAGAGATATTGGAGGAAAAGTCGGGAAGAGATAATAGGAAAGGGAGTGACATCAAGGAACCTAAGGAAAAGGTGGCATCTGGACCAAAAGAGAAAATGGAGTGTCCGTCGGAGACATCTGGGAACGAGGCTGAACAGACGGTGCTTGTCCGAAAGAGACTTGTTGAAGAACAACAAAGAGATTTGGAGCTCCAGAGTTTGATTGGTAAAGCCATTACAGAGGAAGAGACTATGAAGGTACCTGTTGGTTACTTCATGAAAGGGGAAATACTCATGAGAAAATGCAGACCACCTGAGGTGCCAGCAAATGACGAGTGGAAAGTTCATTACCAAATTGTGGTGCCACCGCCGTACTGGAAGGAGATATTGAGTTTGGCACATGAGACACCTTTGGCCGGGCACCTTGGAGTGAACAAGACATGTGACAGAATTTTGGTACATTTTTTCTGGCCAGGATTGCGACGTGATGTGGCGGAGTTCTGTAAATCTTGCCATTCTTGCCAGCTGGTGGGAAAACCTAATCAGAAAGTCCCCTCTGCACCTTTAAAACCAATTCCAACTTTTGAAGAGCCATTCAGCCGAGTCATTATTGACTGTGTAGGCCCTTTACCTAAAACTAAGGTAAATAAGCATCAGTATTGGCCAATACATCAGTATTGGCTGACCATCTTGTGTGCTCCCACGAGGTTCCCAGAAGTGGTGCCTCTTAGGAAAAGTACTGCGGCAGTTATTGCGAAGGCCTTGATTAAATTTTTCACTTTGATTGGCCTACCTAAGGTCATCCAGTCTGATCAGGGTTCCAATTTTATGTCAACGCTTTTTCAGCAAGTGGTACACCTGTTGGGAGTGGAGCAAGTAAGATCAAGTACTTACCATCACGACAGCCAAGGGGCCTTGGAAAGGTTTCACCAGACATTGAAGAATATGATCAGAACGTTCTGTTTTGAATGTGACAAGGATTGGGATGAGGGAATACCTTTATTGTTGTTTGCTACGAGGGAGTCTGCTCAGGAGTCATTGGGATTCAGTCCTTTTGAACTTGTGTTTGGACACACCGTTCAAGGACCATTGAAATTGGTGAATGAACAGTGGCTACAGGAGGAGTCGCAGTCAACAGTGGTAGAGTATGTGTCAACGGTTAGGCACAGATTGGCAAAGGCTTGTGAAGTTGCAAGAAGAAACTTGAAAGTGACACAGGATAAAATGAAAGTGAGACATGACAAGAAATCTGAGATAAGAAATTTCAGTCCTGAGGACCGGGTGTTAGTGTTGCTTCCTGTTCCAGGTCAGCCACTACAGGCTAGGTATTTTGATCCCTATGCAATCGAAAAGAGGGTTAATTAAACAGATTACGTGGTGACAATTCCCGACCGACGGAAAAAGCGGCAGCTGTGTCTTGTCAACCGACTGAAGAAATATTATGAGAGGAAGCCTGTGGGAAAAATGGTTCCTGTCTCACCTGTCGTGCCTGGAGTCGGGGTGCAAGAGAATCCAGAGGTTGAGGCCGGTGTGAAGTTTGATAACATTGATGATCAGGCTTGCCCCAGATTGACGAACACGGAAGTGATGAGTAATTTAGACGAGAAATTAGGTCATTTGACGAGGGAACAACAAGGACAACTATCCAGCCTAATTTTTGAGTTTGCACATTTGTTCACAGATGTACCTGGTCGTACTGACTTGGTATGTCATGATATTGAGGTGGGGGAAGCCACTCATGTGAAACAACACCCCTATCGGATGAACCCTGTGAAGATGGATTATCTTCGGAAGGAGGTTCACTCTATGTTGGAGAACGACATCATCGAACCAAGCAGCAGTGAATGGAGCTCACCTTGTGTGTTGATTCCAAACCCCAATGGCAGTTTTCGCTGTTGTACGGATTTAAAACGGGTTAATGCAGTGACCAAGACCGACTCATATCCCATCCCGAGGATTGATGACTGTATTGATAGAATAGGCTCAGCTAAATTTGTAACTAAATTTGACTTGCTGAAAGGGTATTGGCAGATTCCTCTTACTGATCGAGCCAAGGAAATCTCGGCTTTAGTCACACCAAATGGGTTATATCAGCACAAGGTCTTCCCTTTGGATTGAAAAACGGGCCTGCTACATTTCAACGGCCGATTAATAAGCTTATTGCAGACCTTGAGGGGGTGGAGGCTTATCTGGATGATGTCATCATCCACACCATGACCTTGGAAGATCATCTTAAACAAATTCATGCATTTTTCAAGAAACTGACCGAGGCAGGGTTGACCATCAACTTATCTAAGAGTGAGTTTGTCAAAGCACAGGTGGTGTTCCTAGGCCATGTAGTAGGTCAGGGTCAGGTGCAACCGGTGACAGCCAAGATAGAAGCCATTGATTGCTTCCAAGTTCCAAAAGGGAAGAAGGAGCTTATGAGATTATTGGGTATGGCTGGTTGGTACCGGCGGTTCTGCAGGAATTTTTCTGATGTGGTAGCCCCTTTAACAAATTTGCTGAGGAAAGAGACCAAGCTTGTTTGGGATGACAAATGCCAGGCTGCCTTTGCCCACGTCAAAGCAATATTAATGAGTTCTCCTGTCCTAGCAGCGCTGGATTTTCAAGAACCTTTCAAGTTGGCCATTGATGCAAGTGATGTGGGGGCTGGGGCACTGGGGCAGTTCTATTACAGGAAGATGATGATGGCGTGGATCATCCGGTGTGCTACTATTCGAAAAGGTTTAACAAACATCAGGGATATTATGCCACTGTGGAAAAAGAGACCCTTGCTCTCCTGCTAGCGCTTCAGCATTATGAGGTGTATCTGGGAACTACTACCTTTCCTATAAAAGTCTTCACTGATCACAACCCCTTAACCTTCATTCAAAAAATGAAAAATAAAAATCAGAGGTTGATGAGATGGAGTTTGTCTTTGCAGGAGTTCAACTTGGAAATTGAGTATGTAAAGGGCAGGGACAATGTCGTTGCTGATGCTTTATCCAGAGTAAACTAACTTTGAAAATTCCTGTAGGTTGTTTGGAAGTTTTGTTGCTTTCTTCTGGGGAATATTAATTATTGTTGCTCACGTGAGTTGATCAGCCATAGGTTGATTGGTAGTGTTTGGGTGTGAGTTTTACTTTTGTTTGTTAAAGAGGGTTTTTGCATGAAAATAAAGTTTTCACTATGTTCAAACTTTCTTTCTTGAGGGTGGGGAGTGTTACGGATACGTCACTTCTGTCTTTGTGGTTGTCATCCACTGGAAGCATTTTTAGTTTCATGTACTATTATTACCTTCGCAAAAGCGGAAGGTTATGTTTTGATCGCTGTGTATTTATTTGTATGTCTGTGTGTGTGTATGTTAATCGCATAACTCAAAAAGTATTCAACCGAATTGCATGAAATTTGGTGGGATGATTGGTTATTATACGGGACACATTTGATTAGATTTTGGGAAACAGATTTGCTCAAATTCTGACTATTTTTAACTCGATCGTATTTCACTCAAAGTTATGAGCGACTGAAGAAGAAGATGTCCATCCAGGACGTCATCACTATAACGCGATCTCCCGCGATCATTTCAACCTCAAAAAAAATTATAATTGCAGATTTGTCAAGAGATGAGGCATATTAACAAACGAATGAAACAGATTTGCTCAAATTCTGACTATTTTTAACTCGATCGTATTTCACTCAAAGTTATGAGCGACTGAAGAAGAGGATGTCCATCCAAGACGTCATCACTATAACGCGATCTCCCGCAATCATTTCAACCTCAAATGAAATTCAAATTGCAGATTTGTCAATCGGGGAGGCATATTAACAGACGAATGAAACAGATTTGCTCAAATTCTGATTTTTAAAAATCGATCGCATTTCACATAAAGTTTCACATCGCATACACTCCCATGCCAAGTACAGAACAGTAGCTGCGGCGAAGGTATGCGCTCTACCGAGTGCCCGGATTCTAGTTGTTACAGTTTGAGTGTGAAATGGAGACAACTGTCTTCAAAGGTAAAAATAATGTCTCAGAAGGAAAACGAGATGGGTGAGGGGGAAAACAGAAGAAGAAGAAGAAGAGGCGGGCGAGCGGATCGAGTGAGATCGGGAAAGGAAGGCCGATCTGCTTCGAGGTGTTGAGCAGATGCTGGTGGACATTGGTCACGAGCGAATATTGATTTCCCCGGGAAAAGGATTCCTGTGACAGTGTCGTTATTGCTGTGGCAGGTAAACCTGCGTGACGGGTTTTGCTTTTAGTTCAGAAAGTGAATCATCGCTGGAGAGCAGGTACGCCTCCATTACCGGCCCGTCTGCCATTTCACCTCGCACCAGCCATTTCACCTCGCACCAGCCATTCGCCTGGTTCTCGTGTGTGTCGTGGATTTCGCTTGGGAACGCGCAGTTCTTCGCGGTTCTCCGCTTGGGAGCCACTGATCGTTCATGTCAGCGTCATTGTCTGGTGAACCGATGGTGTGAATTCCCAGTCGCCTTTTGGGTGAACTTTTACCGGTCCGATGTCAGCCCAACACTTCACCAAGCGGCTCTTCTGCAGCGTCGACTGTTAGCCGTTCTGGGTTCAGGTCTCAGTACGACCTTTTCTTGTGATCGCGAGAGCCAAGGGGATCGACTTTGGCCTGGTATTGTGGCACAGTGAATTTGGGGGATGTTACCGATTGCTCACGTGGGAATACCGTGAGTTATTGATTCAGGAAATTGGTGGTACCATCATAGAAATTATATGGTGTTTGCTGTGCAAGTGAGGTTTTCTTTTACATGCGTTATTTGTTATTATTGTGTGGTTTTAATACAATACTTGGTTTTTGTAACAACTGATTGGTGTGGTTTCACCATTGGTCATTGGCACACATAATAGCACATCTTTCTGCCGTGACTCCTTTCGGGGCTCGGAGGTACACCGTGGCCGGGGTTTGGGGAGGAGCACGTAACAAAAGCAACCGAAGTTTTTTTTCTGTGAGAACTCTCGACATACTCGACAAGTTTGTCCGGCTCAGGATTCTGTGTGTAATAAGTGCGGGAAAATGGGGCATTTTACTGAAGTATGTACAGACTTGGCATTTAATATGGAATTTTTTTTTCTTGACTTGGGTTTCCTTTCTGAATTCAGAATATCAATCTGGTGAGTTTCTTTTACGCTTCGGTGATTTCTTTGCTAAAAGAACCATGTCACTGATTGTCTGTCGCAGCAAGAAGTCAATAACAGGATTATATCACAGTTGGCCTGACAAAATGTACGGACAGGTACATTTGACGATTGGCTTCACAATCGGGTATATAAGGGTTTTTGCGTTCTGTATTTGTGGAAAACAACTGCTGCACATCTACAAAAGTTATTGCCGCTTCCTCTGGAGATGGTCCGTCAACTCGACAATGCTGTTTGTCATGGAGTGGTGGCTTTACGAAATTCCGGCATGAAAAAGTGTGCTATTGCTCGGCAGTATGGCTTCACTCAAGGTCAGGTGTCAAAGATCCCGAAACGAAATGCTCAGAGGGGTGTCCCTCCTCCAATATCGAGGCCAGGACGTCCCCACAGAACCACAAGGAGGAATGATCGCCAGCTGCACTGGCTAGTCCGCAATGGCCGTACCAAGTCAGCTAATCGGCTTAGGGCTGAGTGGCAGCAACTGACAAATGTGCCTGTATCCAGAAGGCTAGTCAACCAATGACTGGTTCAAGCAGGCTATCGTGCCAGGCATCCCCTGAGAAAGCCACGCCTGACAAGACAACACCGCTAGCGCCGATTGCAGTGGGCCAGAGAGCACCATCAATGGCAGCCAGGACACTGGAATCACGTGATCTTCAGTGACTAGTCTTGATTTCTGGTCTATCGTCAAGATGGCCATGTCCGAGTGCGCAGACAAGTGCATGAAGCCTACAACGAAGATTGTATAGTGCCAAGAGTCCAAGCTGGAGGTGGTGGGGTGACCATCTGGGCTGCTTTTCATGCAGGGGGCAAAACTGACCTGGTTGTTCTGAATGGAAACCTGAACCAGTTCAAGTACAGGGCCATTCTGGCAGAAAGATTGCTTCCATTTGCTCGTGTAGCCTTTCGAGGAAACTTTGTCTTCCAAGATGACAATGCATGGCCTCATCGTGCTCGCATGATCCAACACTTTCTTGCTGACCGTGGTGTAGAGCATATGGAGTGGCCTGCCATGTCCCCAGATATGAATCTGATAGAGAACTTGTGGGCAGAATGAACACGTCAAATCGATCACTTGGACCAGCAGCCGACCTCTGCGCGTGAATTGCAGCAGGCTATTGTCACTGCATGGCAAGCGATCCCTGTCCAAACCTTGGCAAATCTCGTGAACAGCATGCCTCAATGTGTACGTGCTCTCCTGAATGCTCGTGGGGGTTACACGATGTACTGAACTGTAATTTTACTATCCGTAATCCCATTTGTAATTTAACTTTTGTTTTTGTTAAAAAAAAATTGGCTAATGTGCAAAATAAAGAAATACTTCTGGAAAACGTACAGAAGTTTCACACAGTACTGTCCGTGATTTGAGTTCAATATCAGTTTACTTCACTTTGAAGGATCAATTTATTTGCTTCGAAATGTCAAATGTGGTTTTTGTTTCTTTTAAAGGTCACATTAACAAAATCTAGAATAATTTCAACATAATTCCAATGAACTTTTGGTTCGAAGTCAACTTGAAAAGTAAGTTCACCCCCACAAAAAAAATATTCCATATTAAATGCCAAGTCTGTAGATCGCCTGGGCTGAAGGCTACAGCTATGCTCCACACCCCAACCCTAGCTACGATATGCACCGCATTTAATGTGCTTGTGAATGGTAACAAGTGTAGAGCACTTTTGGATACTGGGAACCTGGAAAGTTTTGTGTGCCAGAGGCTGGTTAAGGCGTACAAACTATGTGTACACCCAGGGACAGGCAGAGTATCAATGGCATCTACCTCATTGTCGACACAAATAGCTGGACATTGTTTAGTGAACCTTGAGGTGAAGGGCTGTATATATACTGTGATGTTCGACTCTCCATCTTACCTGACCTATGTAGTGATGTAATTTTAGGCCAGGATTTCATGAAACATCATGAGAGTGTTACTATGCAGTTTGGGGGAGATAAACCACCACTGTCTGTCTGTGCGCTCGCTACCCTCTCCAAACCACCTGCACCACTTTTCTCCAATCTCACTCCCAATTGTAAGCCCATTGCTGTTAGATCAAGAAAGTACAGTGCACCCGACAGCTGTTTCATTGAGTCAGAAACGAGGAGGTTGCTCGAAGAGGGCATTATTGAGCCCAGCACCTCGCCCTGGCGAGCTCAAATTGTAGTTACAATGAATGAGCGACACAAAAGGCGGATGGTGATTGATTATTCACAGACAGTTAACGGCTTCATGCAACTAGATGCCTACCCACTACCAAAGATAGACAATTTGGTCAACAAGGTAGCGCAGTATCAACTATACAGTACTATCGACCTGAAGTCCGCTTACCACCAGGTCCCTATCAGAGATTGAGACAAACCGTATACTGCCTTTGAGGCGTGTGGGCAGTTGTATCAATGTCGCAGGATTCCATCCGCGGTGACAAATGGAGTCGCCTGTTTCCAACGGGTGATAGATCAGTTTATTGCAGATAACGGACTGTCTGATACCAATACTTACCTGAATAACATTACTGTCTGTGGCAAAAGTAAGGAACAGCATGACAATAATCTTCACAAATTTCTCGAGGCTGCCAAGAAGTTCAACATAACCTTCAACCTTGAAAAATGCTCGTTCTCTGTAGCCTCAGTTGATGTCCTGGGATATACAATGTCGAATGGGTTAATTAGGCCCGACCCAGAGAGACTTCGGCCACTCCGTAATCTTCCCCTTCCAGTGGATAAGGGGTCTCTGCGTCGTGCACTGGGTATGTTTTCGTACTACTCACAGTGGATTGTTAACTACTCGAAGATGGTTGGCCCCCTTGTTCAGGTCGGTTCTTTTCCTATGTCTAATGCAGCCCAACAAGCTTTCAATGATCTGAAAGCAGAGGTGGAGAAATCGGTGGTTAATTCTATTGACGAGTCTGTTCCGTTTGTTGTTGAGACAGATGCTTCTGACATTGTGATAGCTGCCACTCTTAACCAAGTCGGGAGACCCGTGGCATTTTTTTCTAGGACACTGAATGCGAGTGAACGCAAACATTCTTCAGTGGAGAAAGAGGTGTATGCCATTGTTGAATCATTGCGTAAGTGGCGACACTATCTGACTGGACACCATTTCATCCTGATCACTGATCAGAAGTCTGTAGCCTTCATGTTTGACTCAAAGCAATTGGGAAAGATCAAGAATGATAAAATACAAAGATGGAGGATTAAACTTTCCTGCTTCAACTTTGATATGCAGTTCTGACCTGGGAGCGAGAACATTGTGGCAGACACTTTATCCAGAGCATACTGCTCAGCAATCAGTACAGATACCTTAATCGAACTGCACAATTCTCTCTGCCACTCTGGCACTACAAGGATGGTACATTTCGTAAGAACTCGGAATCTTCCCTTCTCTGTCGAGGAAGTGAAGAAGATAACGGCCTCCTGTCCAGTGTGTGCCGAGTGCAAACCAAGATTCTACCAACCGCAACAGTCACATTTGATAAAAGCTACACAACCCTTTGAAAGACTCAGTATGGATTTCAAGGGGCCCTTACCATCATCTACCCCTAAATGCTACTTGCTTACTGTGATAGATGAGTTATCTCGCTTCCCATTTGCTTTTCCTTGTCCCGACATGACAACTTGCACCGTGATTAAATGTCTTAGTCAACTCTTTGCTATATTTGGTATGCCTGCTTATGTACATTCTGACAGGGGGAGTTCCTTTATGTCGTCAGTGTGGAGAAATTGTCACCTAAGTTACGACACTGGTGTTATTCTCCTCATTTCCACTACGCGACTCCTATGCGGCTCCTATAAAAGAGACTGCCGTTCAGCGCAGAAGGTAGTTCTGCGCTATGTAACTCTATAGCACCTCTGGGCTTCCGTAGAATGGTAAGGATTCCGCATTGTGCACTACCTGCTCGCTTGACTAGATATCACCTGTTTTCCCCATGTAACCTGAAGTAACACTAATACCATGATTGCTGGTTTTCTCTTTAGATGCAGTCTGAGATCGATTACGATTAAACTCACTCTGAGACAATGTTGTAACTCTGATTCTTACAACAATTAATCGTAATCCTCTCCTGACATCATTCCACATCGAGATGATGCCCACGCTCCTGAGACTACCCCGCCTCGGGGAAGCACATCAAGCGGAGGAGCCGCCGAGCCAGCTCTAGCCACGGAGCACCAATTACTCTTGCTACCAGCCTGCCACGAAGAGACCGGATGCATTGGAACCCCTCAAGCATTTCGTTCAGAAACTACGTCGTCTGAGCACGTGATGGTCACCGAGGTCCGAACGCCGGAGCAGGTGTGACGAACTCCAGCAAGACGCCTGGAGAACGATGCTACTGGGAAACGTCCTGCAGCTGAAATCTCATTGGGTCGACGGACGTGCTCGGAGCCGAAGGTACGAGACTGGCTGTGACTGCCTTGGTTACGGGAAATGCTAGCGGCTGCTTATTCGAGAATCGGAGTCCTCCTGGATTTGCGTGCCAGGCATGATATGTGATTTTCTGATCGAGACGGAGTCCTCACGGCGCGCCTGTCCAACACGCCTCACTCCGACGGCGTATCCGACCACGGCTGGATGGAATCCCTTCTATGCGCGAATCACGCGCTGCACCCATCACGGGCACTACTCTGTGAGGCCGGCGATCCCGATTGCTGCTCATCGGAATCCCGCCTATGCGCGACTACTCTGTGAGGCTGGCGAACCCGATTGCTGCTCGTCGGAATCCCGCCTATGTGCGACTACTCTGCGAGGCCGGCGATCGCCACTGGCCGGAATCGCCTCAACGCCTGAGGCTCGATTAGTATCCCTAGAAGACCCGCCACTGCGTGGAAGGCTGATTCTGAGGACATCGTGCGGGATCTTCATAGACTCCCAGGCACTCGGGCACTACAGGGGCATGTCGGATCAAGCTAGTTGTTGATATACAATAGCAGGATGTATTCGGATGACCGCCTAACGGTCTTGCCCACCTCCGACACGAATTTCCTCCATCGACATGGGCGGTCGGACATGAAGTTTGAAGATTTATCCATCATGTTTCTGCCGAACACCATCCTCTTTGCTCGTGTGTTAGCGGGAATGGCTACCGAACTGTTGACGCTATTCCCGATCCTCTTTGCTCATGTGTTGGCGGGAATGGCTACCGAACTGTCGACGCTATCCCCGCATCTAACTCCTGACAAACACGGCCCGATAGCTATCGAACGAGACGCTATTTCAGGATGTGCAATTTATCGCTGCCCAGCGTGCTCGCCCACTCGACTTGGCGTGCCCAGCGCTGGTTCAACAGGCCGCGTTCGATAGATTTTGGGGTTTCCTCAAACGCGCGGTCTGCCCGAGTAAATACGACCTGCTCGTCTACAAGGTTCGTATTTGGTACCCCCAATCCTGAGCACGCTCGTGTGCTGCTGCCAAATGGACATGAGTCTATAGTTTCAGTGCGTCATTTTGCTCCATGCGGGGCTACAGCGGGGATACCACTCAGCTGGAACTCAGCCCGGGGATCCGATGATGGGGAATTCGCTGTCAACCCCGCCCGCACGCGCCCGATCCAATCGACAACGGGCGGGGGCCGATCCGATCGACATTGAGGACCCAATACGCGGTGCCCGGCACCATCGGTCCAGTCCTGGATCGCGGGTCTTACGGCCAGGGCGATGGCCCTCTCAAATCACGCGTTTGCCCTAAGGCGTCATTAACGTAATTGCATGCTCCTCGAGTGCGACCGATGACGTCACTTATCAAACCATGCGTTTGCCCTAAGGCGGCATTAATGTAACTCGAGTGCGAACGATGACGTCACCTATCAAATGACGCGTTTGCCTAAGGCGGCATTAATGTAATTGCATGCTTCTCGAGTCTTCTCGAGATCGGAGATTCGTTTATCCGAGTTTCCATCTACCTTGGTACCTCTACGGTTGCGGACATACTCAGACTGTCCGTTCTAGCTCAATACATGTGTGTCATAATGTTACTTGTGGTGCTTCCTCGAGGCCGCGCACCCGAGCCGTCTAACCATCAACGAGGACTCATACCGTTATTCGCTAGGACTATAGTGCATTCGGGGTACAGCCTAGCATCAACGAGGACTCATTCCATTATCCGCTAGGACTATAGTGCATTCGGTGTACAGATTAGCATCAACAACGACTCCTTCCATTATGCGCTAGGACTATAGTGCACTCGGGGTACAGACTAGCATCAACGAGGACTCATTCCGTTATCCACTAGGACTATAGTGCATTCGGGGTACACGGTGACCCGGGAGACGATAACACTGAGCATGGGGCCCGCCTCCCTAGCCTCTCGTGCTAGACACGGTGGTGCTGCCCGACTGTTCACCCTTGAACAGAGCTCTTGGCTTGTTTACAACTCATTCGCGCCGGGATTGAGACTGCGAGATGCCTCGTCCGTTTGTTGCCTGCGTAACTTTCCCTCTGACCTAGACAGCAGAGGTCGCTCTACTTCTGTACTCAGGGCGCAGCTGCAATCTCGGAGGAGGGGGTGGATGAGGATGAGAACCGAACATCTTCTCGGTTTTGTCAATAGGGGGAATCCATCCAGGACATCACGTGCGAGTCCACTGCGTCAGTGCGTCACACATCATGTGAAACTCCACGGCGTCAGTACGTCACTTCACGCCGTGCCTCATGCGAAATTCCACGGCGCCAGTGCGTCACTTTGTCGTCGGTATCCAGCTAGGTCTGAGCCCATTCGATCAGTATAACTGGGCTGATCCGGTTCGTCCTCCATTTCGCCATAACCTTAACACTAATTTAGGTTAGGTCACGGAACATCGCATGCCGTGAGTGTTCCATCTGAGGTAACTACCGACCCACAGAGCGTTGTGCTGCTGGACGGGACGTGCCATGCCCATCTGAGTTTTCGAGATGAACGGAGGCCTCGTGGGGCCTTCACTTATTGACCGGTGAGGGGACCTCGCTGCGGATGTGACAATGTGGGCTGCCTGAGCGGGCCTCGCTGTAGGTGACATTCTCCGCGATTCCCATGAATCGCCATGTTACGGCTGTTACGCGAGTACGATATCTTTGACGTTTGACTTTAACGTGCGTGAGGACGTTCGGCGTATGTGCCGAGTGAGGCCTGGTTGCGAGGTGCTGCGGCCGTGCGTCTACTAATACGAATGGATCATATCGTTGCTCTCTCTCCCTCGATGTGAGCTCCTGCTCGCTATTATTCCACCATGACAATATGGACCCTTTTGATGGTTCTTCACTGCACGCAGCTCCTGCTTGTTCAGTTGCGATTGTGCATCGATGCCAGAGATTGGTCATCACGAATGATCCGCTGTGGGCTTAGTACGTTTCCTGTAAATGAGCCATGCGTCCAATGATGATTCATTCTTCGCCAAGGTACAAATTATCCGACCTAGCTACTGTGCCCGGCTACCCCACTGTAAGACTACTGCGACGTTTCATCTCAAGTCTAGCGGGGAAAACGATGGGTCCAGTCCGAAGGTTCCGCCAACGGGCTCTCCATCTTCTTCCGGGACCCACGGGGCATGGCACTGCTTGCTTTGTCCAATATCTTCTTGTTTGGGATTTCCTTTCTCTATATATATATATCTAGAAAATGATTGCTAACCAGACGATGAGTGCGTGGATGAATTGCAGTAACCCCGTAATCGGGATTGATGACGCCCCGGGCGTGACGACTGGCAGTAACATCCTTTCAGATGTATTTTGATTCTTTGCATTTCTACGTATCCCTCTGCTGTTTATCAATATGTGCCTACTGTTCATGGCCTGCTAGTCAAGTTTTAAATGTGGGGAGAATGTGGTGGAATTGTCACCTAAGTTACGACACTGGTGTTATTCTCCTCATTGCCACTACGTGACTCCTACGCGGCTCCTATAAAAGAGACTGCCATTCAACGCAGAAGGTAGTTCTGCTCTATGTAACTCTATAGCACCTCTGGGCTTCCGTAGAATGGGTAAGGATTCCGAATTGTGCACTACCTGCTCGCTTGACTAGATATCACCTGTATGCACCTGTATTTACCTGAAGTAACACTAATACTATGATTGCTGGTTTTCTCTTTAGATGCTGCCTGAGATTGATTACGATTAAACTCACTCTGAGACAATATTGTAACTGATTCTTACAACAGTCAGAAATGAAGCACTTCCTATACGACCGCGGCGTCTCGACCAGTCGCACTACACCATATAATCCTGGAGGGAACGGCCAGTGTGAATGTTACAATGGTGTGATTTGGAAGAATATTACCCTGGCTCTCAAATCACGAGGGCTACCATCTCCTCAATGGGAGAACGTTTTGGCAGACGCCTTGCATTCTATACGTACTCTGCTCTCGACTGCTACAAATGCTACTCCACATGAGCGTTTATTAAATTACCAACGACGGTCTACAAGTGGCTGCTCAATTCCGACATGGCTATCCTCACCTGGACCTGTTCTCTTGAAACGTCACGTGAGACAATCGAAGTATGACTCTGTCATTGAGGAGGTGGAACTGCTTGAGGCTAACCCTCAGTATGCCCATGTGCGCTACCCTGGCGGTAAAGAGACAACTGTGGCTCTGCATGACCTGGCACCATGTGGTAAGGTCCAAAACTCTGGTGGCTTAGATCCTCCTGTTCAAAAACCACCTGGACTGGACACAGACCCAACCCCAGGGGATCTGTCACACAATCAGCTCATGAGTGGTAATGAAGATACTACCACCTTCTTAGATGTTGGAAGCTCTCCGAAGGAGGTTCCTGAAGGTCCTCCACTGCGCAGATCAGGGCGAGACAGAAAACCACCTGTTCGCCTGAATCTGTAGGGGTTTACTCGCTTATTATTTTGAGGGGAAGAATGTTATAGATTGTCATTCCAAATCCTCCTCCATACTGTAAGCCCGAGAGTCTGGATCTTTTCCCCTCCCCCATAGTTAAACAACAACAACAACAACATCAGCATCAAAGGTTATATATATATCCGGGTCTTGCGATTACCCGTAGTGCATTGCGATATTCAAGATGGATGCTGCATGGGCCCGTGTGGATGGATGATAATTACGGTAGTGTAGCGGCTACCGCTGGGTTTTCACAATCGCCTTGCACCTATCAAGGACGCGGAGCGATCACCATGCCGGGCTCGTCCAGGACGCCCGGGCAGGCTCGCCCTCAACTTGCCAGGCCGCAGCCAGGACGCTGGGCCACGCCCCCTCTCGCCTTTCCTGGGCAAACGCTCTGGGATAATATGTATATATATTGCTGCCCGATAAACGGGCTTTTCAGAGTGCCTGAGTGTTTGGTTTGATTAAAGCAACTCGGATGAATTCCAGCTTTTTGTCGCGTCCATTCTTCCGATCGACGTGGGAGCCCCAGCTCCTTCATTGGTGACCTACCGACATGGACACGGCAGTCGCCCTTAAACTGCCTACCTTCTGGGAGGCTCACGTGGCGGTTTGGTTCGCACAGGCGGATTCCCTGTTCGCCCTGCGAGGCATCACGGCCGACGACACCCGCTTCCACCATGTGGTAGCAGCGCTCGGTTCGGCCACCGCGGCCCGCGCCCTGAGCCTCCTCGAGAGCCCGCCAGCCGCTGACAAATACGGCGCGATTAAGAAGCTTCTCCTCGACGCTTTCACCCTCCCATCGGCGGAACGCGCACGGCGCCTGCTCGACCTGCCCGAGCTCGGCGACACGCGCCCTTCCGAGCGAATGGACTACATGCTTTCACTGCTCGGCGAGCACTCTCCGGCATTCCTGTTCCGGGAGCTGTTCCTCCGTCAGCTGCCTAACCCGGTACGCCTCGCCCTGGCAAGCACGACGATCACAGATCCCCGGGCCCTTGCCAGAGAAGCCGACAAGATCTCCGCCGCAGGTCAGCGCATCGCAGCGGCGACATGGGACCCACCGCCGTCCGACGCAACACCCATGGCGCCCGAGCACCCGGCACGGTCGACGACCGAACTGCCGACGCAATTGGCGGCCACTACACCGAGCCGGCCACCTCCAGCACGACGACCGGGGCCTCCACCTGACCAAGCGTGGTGTTACTATCATGCCAGGTTTGGACAGAAGGCCCGGACATGCCGACCCCCGTGCACCTTCGGCAGGCCAGGAAACGGCCGGGCCGGCGTTCATTACCAGCCATGAGCGCCGGCCACACGGGCAACTTACTGTTCATCACGGATAAAGCGTCCGGACGGCGCTTCCTGTGCGACACCGGCGCCCAACTGAGCGTCATACCCGCCTCTGACCAGGACAGGCAGTCCGCGGTTTGCGGCCCCTCCTTGGTTGTGGCCAACGGATCGACCATCCGCACCTTCGGCCCGCGCAACGTCACCCTCTGCTTCGGCGGCCAACGCTTTGCTTGGACGTTTGTAACCGCAAACGTGCCCATGGCTCTGCTAGGCGCCGACTTCCTCTGCGCACACGGACTGCTGGTGGACATCCAACGGCGTCGTTTAATCAACGCCGAAACCTTCAGCTCCCTGGTATGCACATTGAGCAGCTCCGCGCCGACCGAGATGGCATGCGCCGTCCCGGCGGCGAACGAGTTTGCTCGCCTGCTCACGGAGTTCCCGGCCCTCACGCGGCCGACGTTTTCGGCCGTCGCAGTACGGCATGGGATCGAGCACCACATACCAACCACAGGCCCGCCGGTCTACGCCAGGGCCCGCCGCCTCGACCCAGCCAAGCTCGCCGTGGCGAAGGCCGAATTCGACGCGTTGGAGCACCTCAGCATCGTGCGGCGCTCCGATAGCGCGTGGGCCTCGCCACTGCACATCGTGCCAAAGCCGGGGGGTGGATGGCGCCCGTGTGGCGACTACCGCCATCTCAATGACGCTACCACCCCCGACAGGTACCCGATCCCGCATATCCAAGACTTCTCCGCCCGTCTGGTGGGACGGGTCATTTTTTCGAAAATTGATCTCATACGGGGATATCACCAGGTACCTGTCAGGGCGGCCGACGTCCCTAAAACGGCAGTCATCACGCCGTTCGGCTTATTCGAATTCTTGCGGATGCCGTTTGGTCTCAAGAACGCGGCTCAGGCGTTCCAGCGGTTGATGGACGGCGTGCTGCGTGACCTGCCGTTCCTTTTCGTTTACCTGGACGACATCCTCGTCGCCAGCACGTCCCGGGCCGAGCACCTCCTCCACCTCCGAACACTGTTCGGGCGCCTCAGCGAGCACGGCCTCATCGTCAACCCGGCCAAATGCCACTTCGGCACGACGGCCGTTGATTTTTTGGGCCACCACATCACCAAGAACGGGGCCGTGCCGCTGCCAACCAAGGTCGAGGCCATCACCACGTTCCCGCGTCCCCGCACCATAAAGGCCCTGCAGGAATTCCTGGGAATGGTGAATTTTTATCACCGCTTCGTGCCCCGCGCTGCTCAACTCATGCGGCCCCTCTACGAAGCCCTCCGGGGCAAGCCGGCCAAGCACGACATCGCCTGGTCTGCAGCAATGGATGCGGCCTTCCAAAGCTCAAAGCGGGCCCTCGCCGACGCAACACTGCTCGCTCACCCGGTGCTCAACGCTCCCATCGCCCTCACCACGGATGCCTCCGACTACGCGGTGGGCGCCGTACATGAGCAATGGGTGAACGGGGTTTGGCAGCCACTCGCTTTTTTCAGCCGGCAGCTCTGGCCGAACGAGCTCAAATACAGCACGTTTGACCGGGAGCTCCTCGGTCTACACCTGGCCGTCCGCCATTTCCGCCACCTCCTGGAGGGCCGACCTTTCACGGCGTTCGTCGACCACAAGCCGTTGGTTTACGCCATGGCCAAGGTCACGGGGCCGTGGTCGGCCCGCCAACAGCGCCACCTCTCCACCGTGTCGGAGTTTACCACGGACATCCGGCACGTCGCCGGCAAAAACAACGCCGTGGCCGACTGTCTTTCCCGGGCCAGCGCGAACGCGGTCCACCTGGGCGTGGACTTTGCACTTATGGCGGCGGACCAAACCACCGACACCATGGTGCAAGCCCTCCGGGCGGCGGACACGGGCCTCTGCCTGGCCGACATCCCCTTCGCGGACACTGTCCTGCTCTGCGACGTCTCCCAAGGCCAGCCTCGCCCCATCGTGCCCGTCACCTGGCAACGCCGCATCTTCGCTTCCCTCCACGGCCTTTCCCACCCGGGCCGGAAAGCTTCCCAGAAGCTGGTGTAGGCGCGATTCGTCTGGCACGGCCTTCGTCGGGACGTCCGCGATTGGACCAGCACCTGCACGGCCTGCCAACGGGCCAAGGTCCACCGACACACCCAGGCCCCGCTGGCACCTTTCACCGTGCCCGAACGACGTTTCGACCACGTCAACGTGGATCTGGTGGGCCCCCTCCCCCCGTCACGGGGGTTCACACACCTGCTCACCATGGTGGACAGGACCACCAGGTGGCCGGAGGCCGTCCCCCTCGTCTCCACCACCACCGCCGACGTGGCGCAGGCTTTCATCGCCACCTGGGTCGCCCGCTTCGGCGCACCGGCGGACATCTCGTCAGACCGCGGACCACAGTTCACCTCCGAGCTGTGGGGCGCGGTCGCCCGCAACCTGGGGGTCAAGCTCCACCGTACTACGGCCTACCACCCCCAAGCAAACGGGTTGTGCGAGCGATTCCACCGCTCCATGAAGGCCGCGCTCATGGCCGGCCTTCAAGACGGCGGTTGGGCCGACCGGCTGCCGTGGGTCCTTTTGGGCCTCCGCACGGCCCCCAAGGAGGACCTCCAGGCATCCACCGCCGAACTGGTCTATGGCCAGGCGCTACGCGTCCCGGGTGAATTCGTGCCCGACGCTACCAGTCCCTGGTCCGCAGCTCACCAGCGCTCGGACCTCCAGGAGGCCGCCCGACGGTTTGCCCCCGTGCCAACATCCCACCACGGTGACCCCCAGTCCTACGTCCCCCCAGCACTTCGCACAGCGGAGTATGTTTTTGTGCGTCACGATGCACATCGGGGGCCACTCCGGCCGCCGTACGACGGGCCCTTCCGGGTGCTGCGACGGGACGACAAGTCGTTCGTCATCGACATCGGCGGCAGGTCGGACCGGATTGCGGTGGACCGCCTCAAGCCGGCACACGTGGACGTCGACCACCCACCACGGGTGGCCCTTCCGCCGCGGCGAGGCCGCCCCCCGTCCACGGTGCCCCCCACTCGACCGCCCACCACCACACCGGACCCCCTCCCACGACCTGCCAGGGGTCGCTTCGGCCGGGTCATCAGGACCCCCCTCAAATTGACCCTGCCGGTGCAAGTCGATTCTGGGGGGACGTGTGTAGCGGCTACCGCTGGGTTTTCACAATCGCCTTGCACCTATCAAGGACGCGGAGCGATCACCATGCCGGGCTCGTCCAGGACGCCCGGGCAGGCTCGCCCTCAACTTGCCAGGCCGCAGCCAGGACGCTGGGCCACGCCCCCTCTCGCCTTTCCTGGGCAAACGCTCCGGGATAATATGTATATATATTGCTGCCCGATAAACGGGCTTTTCAGAGTGCCTGAGTGTTTGGTTTGATTAAAGCAACTCGGATGAATTCCAGCTTTTTGTCGCGTCCATTCTTCCGATCGACGTGGGAGCCCCAGCTCCTTCAGTAGGACTAATAAATAGTTGTTCTCGGTTCATTATTAATGTAGGATTTGTTGTAAAAATCAAGTCAACAACATTGTCCCAATAGTAGGTTTAATTCAGTTTCGATCTTTCGCAACACCTGTAAGAAATCAACAAGCATTGTATCAGTATTCCGTAATCATAGAAGTAACAGTGGATTAGCAATTAGTGCAAGCAAGCCTGGAACATCTAGCAATACACACCATTCGAGTATGCACTACCACACAGAATAAATGTCACAGGAATGTGTCGGAGCGATGTCCGTCCGAGATCTTATGGGAGCCTCTCAGTGGTCGGAGACAGCATAACACCTGGGTTCAACTTCGACACAATTTCATTACAGGATTGTTATGCTTACGTATGTGGTATTATCATTAGTATTATTATGCTTGTTGTATTAAGTGCAAAGGTGGGCGGTCCGCTTCGAAAGTCCGCTTATCCGCTTATCCGCTGCAGCGGACTAACGTTTTCGAAGCGGATAAGCGAATCGGAACAACCCCCGGAAACCGAAGCGGATAAGCGTAAGCGGACTACCGAAAAATTAAAGCGCATCGCGATTCGCCAAATCAGCTGTTAGCCTGAGCCGTTACTCTAGAATTGTGAATATTTATTTAAGTGAATAATAAGTGAAAACTGAATATTTTATTGGACGCTAGAGCGGCAATAACGTCAAGATGGAGAGATTTCTGACTCTCCAGCCCAGCGGCAGTGCCAGGGACAGGCACACGAGCGACGCAAACCAGCAGTCCCAGCACAGCGACATCCACAACCCGGTCGCTCCCGAGCTCTGCCTCGGTCGAGCGCGTGTTCAGCTACGGGTCGGACATCCTCAGGCCTAAGAGGTCGGCCCTGGCTGCACCGAACTTCGAGGCCCTCGTCTTCATGAAGGGCAAGTGGGCAACCTCCAAATCCTCAAGATGGCCCACGAGGTGGAGGAGGAAGACGAGGACTAGTCAACAGACTGCTAGTCTGTTGACTAGTAGACTCTCTTGTCAAAGAAAGGACGGGCAAATTGATTTTTCTTTAATGTAACTTGCATATATTAAAATTATATTTAAATTAACTGTAGAGTAGAGTAGAGTCGAGTGGAAAACTTTATTTCAATAAATTTTGAATAAATTCTATTCAAATAAAAATGTATATTTTTTTATCTTAAAAGCTTTGTTTGTCTTTGTAGTAGTTAGAAATGGCTATTTAGGCTTAAAAAGCATTAAATTCCCTTTAGAAACGTCAAAAATCGCTTTTAAAACGTCGAAGCGCTTTTAAAAAATCGAATCGAAGCGGATAACCGGTAAGCGGACTAAGATTTTCGGCCCTGAAGCGGATAAGCGAATCGGACTACACGGGCTGGCGGAGCGGATAAGCGGTAAGTGGACTTAACATTTTCCGAATCGCGCCCACCTTTGATTAAGTGACAGACTTAGTTATGCTTCTGTGTTGTTACACTGTTCTCGCTGAATAAAGCCTACGTTGTGTGATCTAACGAATCAAGCCTATTCCATTCACTCTTCGGGTTACCACACTAATAAAGACATATTCTGTCATTTTAAAACCACCAAAGTGTGTATTAGGTTTCCCCGTTTCATAAAATGTATCGTTTGATACGTATAATGCTTTAAAACTGTTTTTTGTTTGTTTTTTTCCTCAGGAGAGATATCAACATTTACCTCAGCGAATGTCAATCGCGGTGTCAGTATTTGATGAACTTATAAAGACTGAGGTGACTTATAAGTGTGACCAGCACGTGCACGGGATTCTTCCCAGAAGAATGAGTGGTCGCATTAGCTTGCACAACTTAAAATGAGCGAGTTTTGTTTTCACGTTTGGGCCAGTTTTACATGTTGTATCCCTACGGAATTAAACGAACGTTTTCCTGGCTTACAATTTTATTTGAAGTGACACATGCCTCAAAATACACTCACCTAAATGGAATTGAACGCTGAATCCGAAAATGTAAGTGAAATTGCCTTGTTTTTTTTTAAACATTATCGTCTATATATTCTAAATATATATCTGTCCAGTGTCTGTCTTGTGTTGTGTTGTCTTGTGTTGTCGCTGAACTACTCCCTCAAACTTTTGTGAAATTGTACTATTCCAACTTGACCCACGGCGGGAGTAAGCGCTCTACTGAGTGGCGTTCTAGTTTAAATTATACATTGGACTACAAAATGTAAATGTTTCATGATATTCGTTATATTGAAGCACGATGCTGCGCGCGCTAATGCTTACGCAAGGAGCAAGCGGACAACGCGGTTCATAAAAGAGTCTTTATTGAAAGTACTCAAACTGCAGCACTAAACTGCTCAGGGCTGCGCGCCCCGTGTATATCATGAGGCCACGCCTCTCTCCCTGGCGTGGCCCATCCCCACTTGGTGTGCGGGGTGATGTCACCACGTCAGTGCTTTCGTGTCCGCCACACGCGCCCCCCCAGAATCCCCGCGTACCTGAATGGTCAGTTTGCGGGGCAAACGGATAACCCGGCCGAAGCGCCCCCTGGCGACTGGCGGCGTCTGGGATGCAGGGATGCCATCTGGGATGCCTCCGGCTGCAGGACCGGGGGGTGGCATGGCGGCGGGGCTGGGCGGTGCCGGGGGTCCGCCCGCAGGGGGGCGGCCCCGACGCGGGGGTCGGGCCACTGGCGGTGGATGGTCCACGTCGAGGTGGGCCGGCTTGAGGTGGTCTACAGAAACGCGGTCGGGAGTACCGCCGATGTCCAGGGTGAAGTGCTTCGCCCCGGTCTCCAGCACGCGGAAAGGCCCGTTGTACGGGGGCCGCAGTGGTGTCCGGTGGGCATCGTGGCGGACGAAGACGTACTCCGCCGTGCGAAGCTCCGGGGTGACGTGCGTCGGTGGGTGCCCGAGGCATGCCGTTGGCACCGGGGCGAACCTCTGGGCGGTCTCTTGCAGAGCGGAGCGCTGCTGTGCCGCGGACCATGGTGCCGTGGAGTCGGGGAGGAACTCGCCCGGCACCCGCAGCGGTTGCCCGAAGACCAACTCCGCCGCGGATGCGCGCAGGTCCTCCTTGGGCGCCGTCCGGAGGCCCAGCAGGACCCAGGGGAGCCTGTCGACCCAGCCGCCGTCGCGGAGGGTGGCCCGGAGCGCGGCCTTCAATGAGCGGTGAAATCGCTCACACAGGCCGTTAGCCTGGGGGTGGTAGGCCGTGGTTCGGTGCAGCCGGACCCCGAGCCCCTGTGCGACCGCCCCCCAGAGCTCCGAGGTGAACTGGGGGCCGCGGTCGGACGAGATGTCTGAGGGGGCACCGAACCGGGCGACCCAGGTGGCGATGAAAGCCTGCGCGACATCCGCCGCCGTCGTCGACGCCAAGGGCACGGCCTCCGGCCACCGGGTGGTGCGGTCCACCATGGTGAGGACGTGGGTGAAACCCTGCGAGGGGGGCAGAGGTCCCACCAGGTCCACGTGGACGTGGTCAAACCGGCGTTCCGGCACCGTGAATGGGGCCAACGGGGCCTGGGTGTGCCGGTGCACCTTGGCGTGCTGGCACACGAGGCACGTCCTGGCCCAGCCGCGGACGGCCTTCCGGAGGCCATGCCAGATGAACTTGTCGGCGATCAACCTTTGGGAGGCCCTCGCGCCCGGGTGGGACAGGCCGTGGATGGCGTCAAACACCTGGCGCTGCCAGCCCGTGGGCACGATGGGGCGAGGACGCCCGAGGGAGACGTCGCACAAGAGGGCCGCGCCCGCGCCATCGAACGGCACCTCGGTGACGCGGAGGCCCGTGACGGCGGTCCGCAAGGCCTGGACGTCGGGGTCAGCGGCCTGGTCCGCTGCCATCCGGGCATAGTCGATGCCGAGGTGGACTGCGTGGGCGACGGCCCGGGAAAGGCAATCCGCCACCGGGTTGTCCTTCCCCGCGACGTGCCGGATGTCCGTCGTGTACTCGGACACGGCCGAGAGGTGACGCTGCTGCCGGGCCGACCACGGCTCAGTGACCTTGCCCATCGCGAAGATCAGCGGCTTGTAGTCGACGAAGGCCGTGAACGCACGGCCCTCGAGCAGATGGCAGAAGTGCCTGACCGCCAAGTGAAGCCCGAGCAACTCGCGGTCGAAGGTACTGTAACGGCGTTCGGGAGGGCGAAGCTGCCGGCTAAAGAACGCCAGCGGTTGCCAAGCTCCACGCACCCATTGCTCATGCACCGCGCCCACCACGTAGTCCGAGGCGTCGGTGGTGAGGGCGATTGGTGCATCAGGCGCCGGGTGCGCGAGCATGGTGGCGTTAGCCAAGGCGAGCTTCGCGCCCGTGAACACCGTGTCCATCTGCTCGGTCCAGGTAACGTCGCCTTTGCCCGGCTTACCTCGGAGAGCTTCGTGCAGGGGGCGCAGGAGCTGGGCGATACGGGGCAGGAACCGATGGTAAAAGTTCACCATGCCCAGGAACTCCTGCAGCCCTCTGATCGTGCGGGGGCGCGGAAACCCCTTCACCGCCTCCACCTTGGCCGGCAGGGAGACGGCTCCGTGCCTGGTGACACGGTGCCCCAGAAAATCGATTACGGCGGCGCCGAACCGGCACTTTGCGGGGTTCACAATCAGGCCATGCTGGCCCAGGCGTTCGAAGAGCGTGCGGAGGTGGCGTAGGTGCTCTTCGCGGGACGCGCTGGCGACGAGGATATCATCCAGGTAGACGTAGACAAAATCCAAGTCGCGCAGGACGCTGTCCATCAGTCACTGGAATGCCTGAGCCGCATTCTTCAGACTGAAGGGCATCCGCAGGAACTCGAAGAGTCCGAATGGCGTGATGACCACCGTCTTCGGGACGTCCTCCGGCCTGACGGGGACCTGATGGTAGCCGCGTATGAGGTCCACCTTCGAGAAGAAGGACATGCCCGCCAAACGGGCGGAAAAGTCCTGAATGTGGGGGACGGGGTAGCGGTCGGGAGTGGTGGCGTCATTGAGATGGCGATAGTCCCCGCACGGGCGCCATCCCCCACCGGGCTTCGGCACGATGTGCAGCGGCGACGCCCACGCGCTCTCTGAGCGCCGAACGATGCCGAGTCGCTCCAGGGTAGCGAACGCCGCTTTTGCCACCGCCAGCTTCGTCGGCTCGATGCGGCGTGCCCGGGCGTAGACCGGTGGCCCGACGGTGGGGATGTGATGGGCCACCCCGTGCTTGACGGCCCCTGCCGAGAAGGTGGGCCGCATGAGGGCCGGGAAGCCGGCAAGGAGGCGGGTGAATGCGTCCGCTGCCGGAAGCGTACAGATCAACGTGGCCGGAACCGAACCGTTCGGCAAGCCGCTCGTTGAGCTGCTCGACGAGCTGGGCAGCGCACAAGCGAGCGAGCTGAACGTCTCGGCCTGGACAAGACGTCTGCGCTTTACGTCGACCAGGAGCCCATTAGCGCACAGGAAGTCCGCGCCAAGCAGTGCCATGGGCACGTCGGTGGTGACGAACATCCATCGGAAAACCTGCCCTCCGAACCGCAGAGAGAGGCAGCGTTTTCCGTACGTACGGATGGGCGTCCCGTTCGCGGCAAGCAGCGCGGGGCCCCCGCCCGCGGCGTGCTTGTCTGACGTACCGGCGGGAACGACACTCACCTGCGCTCCCATGTCGCACAGGTAACGGCACCCGGATAAGGTGTCCGTTATGAACAGCAGGCTGCTCGAACGGCCGGTGCTCATCGCCACTATTGAGCGCCGGCCCGGGCGTTTCCCGACCTGTTGAAGGAGCATGGCGGATGACATTGCCGAGCCTCGTGGCCAAACTTGGCATGGAACCAGCACCAGGTGGTGGAGCTGGAGGAGTGTGGCTGGCTCCGCCAGGCCGGTGGAGTTGGCGGTTTTCCCCGCGGTGGCGGTTTTCGCCGCGGCGGTGGGCGGGGCGTGGCGGCGGTCACGAGGGGTGTATCAGCATGCTGCGTATGCTGTGTAAGCTGATGCTGTGGATCAGCATCATCAGCAGCATCAGCAGCATCAGCCTCGAGGTCCCTGACGGCCGCACCGACTCTCGCCCGCGTATCCGAAGCCGCGAAGTACCTGTCCGCCTCGGCTGCCAATGCTCGGGGTTCCGTTAGCCCGGTCCCGGCCAACGCGAGGCGAACCTGCGCTGGAAGTTGGCGACAGAAAAGCGCCCGGAATAGAGAACCGGGGCTTCGTCGCCCAACAGTGACAGCATATGGTCCATTCGGACCGACGGGCGCGTGTCGCGCCCATGCGTCGTCCCATGCGTCGTCGTCCCATGAGGCGGTCGGCCCATGCGTCGTCCGTGAGGCCGAACGTGGCTAGGAGTAGCCGCTTGAGTGCCTCGTACTTGTGGCCGTCCGGTGGGTGGCGAAGGACGGACACAACTCGAGCGGCCGTGCCGGGCCCGAGGGAGGCGACGACGTGGCAGTAGCGCGTGTCGTCGCCGGTGAGGCGCCAAAGCTGAAATTGGGCTTCGGCTTGGACGAACCAGACTTCGGCCTGGGCCTCCCAAAATTCGGGAAGCTTAATCGCCATTGCCTTGTCGTTTGCCATTGCAATGGCGTCGTGTTCGGAAGGATCGCTATGGCAGATCCAACGTCGAGGTCACCATATGAAGCGCGATGCTGCGCGCGCTAATGCTTACGCAAGGAGCAAGCGGACAACGCGGTTCATAAAAGAGTCTTTATTGAAAGTACTCAAACTGCAGCACTGAGCTGCTCAGGGCTGCGCGCCCCGTGTATATCGTGAGGCCACGCCTCTCTCCCTGGCGTGGCCCATCCCCACTTGGTGTGTGGGGTGATGTCACCACGTCAGTGCTTTCGTGTCCGCCACAATATTATATCATCTTTATCTGTCAATATTGTTGAAATGAAGATCAAATAGCTGTATGTGGAAATATGTTGAAAAAGTCAAAACTTTACATGGGGTGTACTTACTTTTTCATGTGACTGTATATTCATGTAATAAGTAACCAGAAGATCACTGATTGCAATTATCTTCAGATGGCTCCACACATTATAAACTATGAACAGGGGGAAATTATAGGAAAATGGGGATTCCAATCCAAGATATCAAAAGGAAAAGAGAGAGGGATAAGGAAGTTAAAAAAAGTAACTTGTCACGTGATCCCCGCTGTCACTAGTCGGGGTTGTACTGTGCGGTGCAAGACATCTGGATCTGATCGACACGTAATTACGTCATTACGCAATATCCGTCCAATAATTATAACCTCTCCCCTGGATCCCTTCGGCCTATCATGGGCAATCTCCGATCTCCATATGACAGAATGCATCATCTCGTCTGTTCGAAGATTCACAAAACCATTAGATAAGACGAGGGATTCACGCAGCCGGTAGCCCCTTAAATAGACATGTGACACGGAGTTAAAATTGTAAAACGTGGTTCTGAAAGTTATGCCTCGTGCTCTTCACAAGTCCGTTTTATTGTAATTTACATCGTGTACAAGTACAACTAATGGAGGATGAAAGCGTGTTTTTGGGGCTGTCATTTGGCGCCCCATACATGTTCACGCTCGGGGCGGTCGCCCCGTATGCCCAATCACTAACTAATTACTACCAAAATTACTATCCTCCCCCCCCCCCCCCCTCTGCCCCAATCACTCTGCATATGTGGATCCCTCATCAGTGAAACAATATATCCACAAGATCCAGGATGCTATCTGTTGAAGTTGGCCCGAACAAAGTAGGCCAAGAGAGAAAAGGAAATGGTGGATCCCTGAAGAAGTTTCCTAATTTTGACCTATCCTGGGTCAGATGAGCCATCATCACCGTTAGACATCTAGCAAAACGGGCCTTTCACACGTGACATGCAAACGAATGTGAATTTGATTATAGTGTAGGAGCTGCTGAACAGATAAGAACCACACCAGGAGATAGAAGGCAGTGTAAACTGGTGTGAAGGCACCTCCAAGAAGATCAAACACCTTTGTACTTGCAGTTTTAGACAGGAATTTGTAATTTGTTCAGGATGCTCTGTTAGTCTTCAAGAAGGACACCATGGGATATTTTGTCGTCCACCGACCAATGCCGACAGACAGGATTTCCCATTTAGCGTCCATCCGACGGATGGCACACACATTGATGCCTCGCCCTGCCTGAAAAACAACAGGATGTCAATTTATAGTTGGGTTCATTCAAAGGTCAAGAGAGACCGCATAAAGACAAGTGCGCAAACTTCTCATCTATCCTGCCAACCCCAGACAGACCATCCATGTGAATGTCAAACCCATGATACACTAGAACAAAAACGTAATTGCTCAAAACAAATGTAAGTGTTTTTATCATCAATAAATCTTCAAATGGTCCTTATTCCTCCAGTCTCCCCCTATAGTTGATGGTCAGAGGTAAATTGTTGACTATTTGAGTTCTATGTCAAAACCACCGTTATATTTCATGGAAAGAGCTTGTAAGTATTCTCAAATTGAAATCTGTTTTGATGTCATTTCTTGATTTGGGATTTGGGACAGGGAGGGGGCGGTATGGCAGAGATGATGGCCGCAGTATAAAAAAAAAAATGGCGTATTTTGCATCAAATAATCTTTATGTTGAAGCAATGCGTTCTCTAATAGGTTCTCTTTCTCACAACAAAAACAACCACCTTCAGAGGCTATTTTCCCCCGCAGAGCAGGGTTTGGCATTTTTCGGGCACCGTGGTCCCCTTTTTAAAGCAATGTTTTATGGCCGGATGCCCTTCCTGCCGCCAACCCTGTTAGTCACCTCTTGCGACACACAGGGAATTACCAGTGAACTGGTACTCAATTTGCCGACCTCGGAAGGATGACAGGCTGAGTCAACCCACCTGGCGTTGATTCAGCGATCGACCAGGATTCGAACCCAGGATCCTAGGCATCCCAAGCCGGCACCCTAACCACTAAGCCACCTCTTGCGACACACAGGGAATTACCAGTGAACTGGTACTCAATTTGCCGACCTCGGAAGGATGACAGGCTGAGTCAACCCCCTGGTATTAATTCAGCGATTGACCGGGATTCAAACCCAGGATCCTCGGATCCCAAGCCGGCACCCTAACCACTAAGCCACCTCTTTCTCAGTTTAAACCCAAAATGACATCGACAATCAACCATTGTGTTTGAAGACCATTTTCATTTTAACCAGTTTAAAAGATATTATTTATTTGAATTTTTATGATAGTTAGGTGGAGATAATTTGGTCAAAAACTTATGGATTTTTCTTCCTTGCCATGTGTGTAATCTCCATACCTCTACCCCTGCTGGAATGAAGACACTATGCCATACCGATAACATATATTCCATTATCAAGATCTTCCTGTATTAAATTTAAATGCATCCCCGGCTCTGGTTCCGAATCGTGCACGAGACCTCACTCTTCGAGAACTGACATTCGATTGCGATTTCTATGCTCAGGACTTTTTTTTCCCCAGTGTTTAGTGCAATGTTTTAAAACATTTACTTTCTTTACACAGACGGGACATCGTTATCTTGAAAAGCCATTAATAATAAAAAATTATTCTTTAAGATTCCTTCCCACTCAACCAGCCCACGCTGACTTTATGCAAGCCTCAAATTTAAAAGTTTCAACACAACAGGACTTCCTTCCTTCACTCATGGAGGAATTTCATGTTTTTTTTATGACTTGAACCACTTTTTCACTGCTGGGGGTTAGTTAGTAGCAATCTATTCCGTACTTGCTCATAAAGAGAGAGAATAAGCTTGAGGTATGTAAATTAAAAGTGAGAAAAGGAACGGAATGGAGAATGGGACGAAAGAGGACCTACGGTCGAGGAGTGCACTGAGACTGGAAAGAAAAAGGATGTTTTTTTTTTGTTTTGTTTTTGTATACTGAATCGAGGCTCGTGAAAGAGCTAACATTTACTTCACAAACAAATCAACCAGACAAACAAAATATATGAAAAGAGGGAGCGGAAGACAAGATGGGGAGAGAAGGGGAAGCACACAAACACAACATTTGAGAGCAGGGAGATGTGTGGGAGGGAGAGGGCTTGGGGGGAGGAGGCGTGGGAAGGGGTGGGAGAAGTATAAAACACAAGGACACCAAGGACTTCCAGGACAGAAGTTGGTATTTCAAAAAAGTGGAATTGGGGTGAAATTAGCGGGGATAGAAAAGATCAAGGTTTTGGATGGGGGAAGATAAGAGATGGTGGTGAACAGCTGTTTTAAAGACCTGGAGGGTGGAGTGGGATTGAAGAGAGTGAGGGAGTTTGTTCCAGAGGTGGGAGAAAAGAGGAATGAAGGAGTGAAGGTGAGCAGAGAGTCTTGATTTTGGCAGTTTAACCATAAGAGGGTTGCAGGCAGATCTTGTGCGACCTGTAGGAATATTTGCGGGACAGAGCCCAGAGAGAGCTAGGGGGGCAAGGCCAGAGAGGAGGCGGTAGAAGACGGAAAGACCGCCAACCTGCCTGCGGTGAGTGAGTGAGAGGCCCTTGGAGTTAGCTTCATCGCGGGAGATTCCAATGATTCTGAAAGCTTTGGATTCAACAGCGTGAAGACGAGCTAGGTGTAAGGCAGGAGCACCGGCCCAGAGGGGAGAGCAGTATTCCATTGAGCTGCGGATGAAAGCCTTGTATTATGGTGAGGAGCTCAGGTGTGCCAAGGAAGGACTTCGCACGACGGAGGATGCCCAGTCGGTGACTGGCTTTGGAGGCCAGATTTGAAATGTGGTTTTCCCAGGAAAGATCATGGCAGATAGTGAGACCCAAAAGCTTGAGTGACAGAACTTCTTGGAGAGGATTATTCAGAAAGTGGATGGGAAGGTTGTCCAGTCGGTCGGTTGTCCAGTGGTTTTCCAGTCGGTTGTCCAGTTTTTAAGGTGTATGGTAGGAAATGGCCACAATACACCTCAATACCTACAATATTTGCATGTACAATAAATAGATGGTCATTTTTAAAACTAGATATTGGTTCATCATTGGTGGAAGATTTTTTGCACTGATGTGTCACACTCCCAAAAACCATAACATTCATTAAGTAAAGAATTTCAAATATCCCAATTGCTAGATTGCACCCATGGCTATCACAGTCTCATACTTAATGAGACGCAAAATAAAATTGAGCACCTAACGTTAACACTTTAGCAAAAATTGTAAACATTTATTGACACAATATATTGATAAAAGGGAACTTTGTAGTGCAAATCAAACCAGACTCTGATGACCATAATTGCATTAAAGTGCAATTATTGTTGTCATTAGAGTCTGGTTTGAGAGTCTGGGATATTCGAGCTCGCACATTCCACCATCCACCACTTTTGGCAAAACTACTTAATAAAAAAAACTTAGATTTTTTTTCAACTATGGTCAAAAGCACTTGACATGAAATTCCCCTTAAAAATATATATTATGGTCAAATTAATTATATTATATATATATATTTTTTCATTTCTCATTTCAAATTTATCTTACAACGGTTTCTCATGTCGATATGAATCAATGAAATGTGGAAGCAAAAAACACTTTTTTGTTTTTATATATATATATTTTCTCCATTTCAGGTGTTTTTATCCGTTTAAAGCAGGCAATAAATAAACAAGAAGATGTCATGCAGAGCACGATACTTGCAAAATCCACCCATCCCCCCAAAAATGTTGCCATGGATACATCAAATTGTCAATTTCATCAAGATTAAAATTGACAATCTCAATCAAAGCTCGGGTCAATCGGAATTAAAATTGATGACTTTTCAGGTGAAAATTCAGAGATTTTAGAAGTTTAACCTTGAGTTGACCTCTGACCTTTTGACCTTAAAATAGTTGGCTTCCCAATTCAGTGAGGCACTGTGCAATTGCTGTATAATTTGCAAGTCAATCGGATGAAAATGACAGTTTTTCTGATGAAAATTGATGATTCTGGAAGTTTGACCTTGAGTTGACCTTTGACCTTTGGACCTCAAAATAGTTGGTATACCAATTTAGTGACTCAATATACAAATGCTGTTCAATTTTCAAGTCAATTGGATGAAAATGGCGATTTTAGAAATATGACCTGAAGAAGACCTTCGTCCTTTCACCTCAAAATCAATAGGGTTCTCAATTGTGACGACCTCTACAACTTGGTGAAGTTTCATGACGATTGGTTAATAATTTAGAGAGACAGTCAAACAGACAGATAGAATAACAAATGCAACCAACCAATATATTCGAAAAATCTTCGATTTTGCAAGTAATGAGTTGATAAAATAATAAATATATAAATACAGTTTGAGTTAATTGATTTTTCCATCACCTTTCATGGAAAGTTCATATCACCAAGTTGGCATCACAGTGGAGAGTGGACTCTCCGTCTGGGTATCCCTTGTGGAGTGAAGGCATTCCTGAGTCACACCGAGTTCATTATGATGTACAAGGCTTTCATGCAGACCTCCATGAAATTTAGCTCTCCAGTCAGAACTCTGGCCTGGTGATCATGCTTCCTTACCTTGCTCCTCTTGAGGTGGTCATAAACCCCTATGGAATCACAGGACAGGCAGAAGATGCCCAGTCAGCAAGCTTGGTGGCTTTATATTTTGTACAAGCTTCCATCTGACCTTGTTCCTGCTGCCCTCTCCAATAACCAGCATAGAAACATAGACACTCATGATGACTTGATCATTGAAATAGCCATAAAGTAGTAGGGCACTCAGTATAGAGCGCATTACTCAGCCAGACTGAACAGTTTACGTTTTGTATCCCACTGATAGGCCGGATTTGGATTTGGATCTTCACCAAAATCGAATCATTTGGTCCTTGTCACACACCCAACCTCTCCACCAAATTTCGTCCGAATCCATCTGCAATGTTTATGTACAAGGCTTTCATGCAGACCTCCATGAAATTTAGCTCTCCAGTCAGAACTCTGGCCTGACTCTGGTCGACGAAGTCGCCGGAGGCATTATGTTTTCAGATTCTCCGTCCGGCTGTCCGTCCGTCCGTCCGTGATAGGTTTTCGTTACCGCAATAACTTGAAAACGGCAGAAGGGATCTTAGTCAAACTTGGTGCAGGTATGTATAATGAGGTAAAGATGAAGTGATTAGATTTGGGTTCATGAGGTCAAAGGCCAAAGGTCAGAGGTCATGTTAGGTAAACATTCTGTTACCGTGATACCTTGTGAACCAGTAATGGGATTCTGACCAAATTTGGTACACTTATGTGGAATGATGTAAAGATGAACTGTTTAGATTTTGGGGTCAAGAGGTCAAAGGCCAAAGTCTGTAATATGTCTACAAATTGAGAACGGCTGAAGTGATCCAATTCAAACTTGGTACAGGTATGTATAATGATGTAAAGATTAACTGATTAGATTTGGGGGTAAAAGTTCAAAGGTCAAAGTACATAATAGGTCTGTAACTTGAGAACGGGTAAAGGATCTAATTCAAACTTGCTACAGATATGTATAATGATGTAAATATTAACTGATTAGATTTTGGGGTCCGGAGGTAAAAGTCCAAAGGTCAGAGGTCATGTCAGGTAAAAATGTGATAATTTGAGAACAGCTGAAAGGATTTAAATCAAACTTCGTACAAGTATTATAATGATGTATTAATGTGGGCGGAGGAATATCAGTCGATTTTGTGACGTTGAAGAGTGTTGTTCTAGTTTGAGATATCCTTCCTCCTCCATGCCTGTTCCTCAATTTCCGATTCCTCGCTCTCCTAATTCAATGAAGCACAAAATATATGAAACACAGAAAATGCACATTTCCTATTTATCATTCTTTTTAAATTTCACAAAATTTACCCTGTACAGTTGATCAACAACAACAACATGCATTTTAAGGCCATTTTCCCTGCTAGAGCGGGGGTTAGCCTTGCGGTCCCCATGACAATCTTCTCCATTTTGCCCTATTTTCTGCATCTCTCCTTGTTAACCCCCTTGCCCGCATTTCTTCTTCCACCATCTTTAGCCAAGTCTTTCTCGGTCTTCCCCGTCTTCTACTTCCTTCTACATTCATTTCCATCACTCTTCTCAACCAGTCACTTTCATCTTTCCTCAATACATGACCAAACCATCTCAACCTGTTCCTCTTCACAGCATCAATCACAGGCAATATTCCCATCATCTTTCGCAATTCATCATTTGTCCTCCCTCTCCTAATTGACAGTTGATCGTTTCATAAAATTGAACATCAAGACTATTTTTAAATCCTTGAGATAAAGTTTTCATCCTTCGTCAAATTTCCCCTTACACATCCAAGTGAATGTACCTTTGAATCATCCAGAAAAGCAGTTTCTGATGGAGGTGGCATTGGGATTTCCATTATCTGTGTAAAAGTTACTGTAAAACAGGTATATCACGATTCAGACAGCTTCCTGCCATCATTCACTCAGACTCCAGTGCTTTTCTTTGAGGACTTTTGGCATCCTTAGCATTTTATTGTTCACGTATGTACAAGACTTTGAAACACCTCATTATACACTTTGCTCGTAAATCAATTTAGCACGCCAAACTTTCTAATTTATTTTATCCTACTCCCTTAATTGCACTCCTCTGTGTTAAATCCAGAGGAATTATTAGACTTTGTCAGGGTGATTGGTATTTTGCAATGGCAGCCAGTTTGAACAACAGGTTATATATAGAGTGCCTTCAGAAAGTATTCAAACCCCTTCACTTTTTCACATTTTGTTGTGTTACAGCCTGAATTTAAAATGAATTAAATTGAGATTTTTTTGACTGATCTACACATAAAACCCCATAATGACAAAGTGGAATTTGTTTATTTATAAATTTGTTATAAAACAATTAAAAACAAGACAGAGCAATCTGAGATTGCAGACCCTTGCCAGGACGTGTTTTCAGTGGTTTTTAAGGCTTTTGTGTTAAAACAAATATGGCGGCTGAACCACGTGACCGATGACATCATCATTTTTTTTCCTCCACCAATTTATCCCTAGATGACGCTCAATAAATTTCATCTTGATCGGATGAAGTTTTGTACTTGGCAAATTATGACGACATAATGGAGGCACCTATGACATCATCATTAACATATGTTATTCCACATGGAGAGTTCTTTACAATGAGCCATGTCTCAATTTTTTCTCTACAGTGCTTTCAGACATTATAAAGGTGCAGATATTTTCGGTTTTTCCAATATGGCGGCTGAACCACGTGACCGATGACATCATCATTTTTTTTTCTCCACCAATTTATCCCTAGATGACGCTCAAGAAATTTCATCTTGATTGGAAGAAGTTTTGTACTTGTCGAATTATGACATCATAATGGAGGCAACTATGACATCATCATGAACATATTTTATTCCACATGGAGAGATCTTTCCAATGAGCCATGTCTCAATGTTTTCCATGCAGCACTTTTGAAGATATAGAGGTGCAAAGGTTTTTGGTTTTTCCAAGATGACGGCCATACCACGTGACGTATGACGTCATAATGATAAGTCAAAAATTATACAGGTGAGTTGCACCTGTGGTGAAAATTTCCTGTCAATCGGATCAACGGTTGCAGAGAAAATTATATTTATTCTGTGCGGACAAACAAACAAACGGACTGAAATGCAATACCCTCTCCTCAGGCGAGGGTAATGAAAAGCTGAAATATCTTGAGTAAACAGGTATTCAACCCCTTTGCAATGACACTCCAAATTGAGCTTCGGTGCATCAAATTTCCTTTGATAAACCTTGAGATGTCTCTCCAACATGATTGTAGTCAAACTGTGACCAATTCAATTGATTGGTCATTATTTAGAAAGAAACATCTTTCTATATAAGGTCCCACAGTTGACAGTGCATGTCGGAGCAGAAAATCTATCATGCAGTCCAAGGAACTGTCCGTAGAACTCCAAGATTGAATTATGAGGAGGAATAGATCTGGCGAAAGGTATAAAACAGTTTTGATAGTGTTGAAAGCTCCCAATAACACAGTGAGCTTCATCATTAAGAAATGGAAAGAATATGGAACTACCTTGCCTTACTAGAGTTGGCCGTCTGACCAAACTGAGCAATCGGGCAAGAAGCACCTTGGTCAGGAGGTGACCAAGAAGCCAATGACCACTCTAACAGAACTACAGAGTTCCTTGGCTGAGATGGAAGAACCTGGAAGAATGACAACAGTTTCTGCAGCACTTCACAAATCTAGGCTTTTTGGGAGAGTGGCTAGATGGTAGCCACTCCTGAGAAAAAGGCATATGACAGCATGCCTGGAGGTTGCGAAAAAGCACGTGAAGACTCGGAGAGTATATGGCAAAAGATTATGTGGTCTGATGAGACGTAAATTGAACTCTTTGGCCTGAATGCAAAACACAACGTTTGTTTGAAACCGAGCACAGGTCATCACCCATCTAACACCATCCCTACCGTGAAGCATGGCAGTGGCAGTATCATGCTATGGGGATGCTTTTCAGCCGCAGGGACTGGGAGAGTTGTAAGGTTAGAGCAGGGGTTCTTAACCTTTTTCCCTGTCAAGACCCCCAATGGATTGCCCACGATGTCCCCATACCCTCTTTTCCAGGCTATTGACTGACCAAGGCGCACCAAAGGTGCGCATCGCTAGGGGGCCTGGGGGCATGTCCCCCTAGAATTTAATTGATTTCTAGGTGTTCTGTGGTGCATTCTGAAGGGTGTTTTTACTTTAATTGCCTATTTTTTTGGATGAAAATTGGTAACTTATTACCCAGAAAATGGGCCAAGTTCGGGGATCCACGCCTGATTAGCAGTCCCTTTAGGTTCCAGTATGACTTCAAAATATCTCAATAGCTTAGTTTTACATATTGATAATTAGGAACAGAACAGGAAAGAAAATCATTAGGATTTCATCCCTATTTATTTCGTTGCTTATTAACAACAACAACAACAACAACAACAACAACATGCATTTTAAGGCCATTTTTCCTGCTAGAGCGGGGGTTATCCTTACGGTCCCCATGACAATCTTCTCATTTCGCCCTATTTTCTGCATCTCCCATTGTTAACCCCCTTGCCCACATTTCTTCTTTGACCATATTTCGCCAAGTCTTTCTCGGTCTTCGCCGTCCTCTACTTCCTTCTACATCCATCTCCATCACTCTTCTCAACCAGTCACTTTCATCCTTCCTCGACACATGACCAAACCATCTCAACCTGTTTCTCTTTGCTTGTTAACAAAGAAACAAAACAAACTAAACTAAACTAAAACGTACAAGTTTTATGCAAGCCGTTTTACTAATCTAGTGAGATTGTTGCTGCTGTTTTCGTGCAATCAGAATATGGAATCGGGGCACAGTTCGTGACAACGCCACTCGCATATCATCGGACACATCAAGTCGACTTCTCCACTTGGATTTCGGGTTCAATAATGCAGAGAAACCTGTTTCACAGAGATATGTAGTTGAGAAGGGAACCAACACATTCATTGCCCTCTTCGCCAAGCTAGGGTAAGCTGCTATCTGCGCACACCAAAACTGCTTAAAATCCAGCCCAGCCTTTCCGAATTCAGCTTTCTTTCTTTGATCTTCTTGGAACTCGATCAAATCATACTTCACTAAATCGTTGTCAGTCATCGTAGAAATATCAAACGAGAAAGGGTTCTCGATCCAAACGGATTACATGCTAAGATCATCAATATCTGAGAAGTAACCCTCAAAATTGGTACTTAGGACTTTCAAATGGTCCTTGACTTCTTGAAGTATTTCCCCAGGCAATGCCTTTTCATCTTCTCCATTGTTACGGATTCGTCACTTCTGTCTTTGTGGTTGTCATCCACTTGAAGCATTTTTAGTTTCATGTACTATTATTGTTACAGTTTGAGTGTGAAATGGAGATAACTGTCTTCAAAGGTAAAAAATAATGTCTCAGAAGGAAAACGAGATGGGCGAGGGGAAACCGGAAGAAGCAGAAGTGGCGAGCGAGCGGAACGAGTGAGATCGGGAAAGGAAGGTGGATCTGCTTCGAGGTGTCGAGCGGACGCTGGTGGACATTGGTCACGAGCGAATATTTGTTTCCCCGGGAAAGGGATTCCTGTGACAGTGTCGTTATTGCTGTGGCAAATAAACCTGCGAGACGGGTTTTGCTGTTGGTTCCGAAAGTGAATCATCGCTGGAGAGCAGGTACGCCTCCATTACCGGCCCGTCCGCCATTTCACCTCGCACCAGCCATTTCACCTCGCACCAGCCATTTCACCTTGCACCAGCCATTTCACCTCGCACCAGCCCTCCACCTGGTTCACGTGTGTGTCGTGGATTTCGCTTGGGAACTCGCGGTTCTTCGGAGGTTCTCCGCTTGGGAACTGCTGCTCGTTCATGTCAGCGTCATTGTCTGGTGAACCGAAGGTGTGAATTCCCAGTCGCTTTTTGGGTGAACTTTTACCTGACCAACGTCGGCCCGACCTCTCACCCAGCGGCTCTTCTGCAGCGTCGACTGTCAGCCGTCCTGGGGTCAGATCTCCGTACGACCTTTTTTCTTGTGATCACCGGAGTTTGGATCGACTTTGGCCTGGTGTCGTGACATTGACTTTGGGGGTGTTACAGTTCGCTCACGTGGAGTACCGTGAGTTATTGAGTTAAGAAACTGGTGGTACCATCATAGGAATTATATGGTGTTTCCTGTGCAATTGAGGTTTTCTTGTACTTGCGCAAGTTATTATTGTGCGATTTTAATACAATACTTGGGTTTTGTATCGATTGATTGGTGTGGTTTCACCATTGGTCATTGGCACACATAATAGCACATTTTTCTGCCGTGACTCCTTTCGGGGCTCGGAGGTACACCGTGACCGGGGTTTGGGGTGGAGACGTAACATCCATCAAGAAGGATATCGCCAAGGATTGGAAAGTTCGCCATGTTTCCGCTTTCAACACGGCGACTCCAAATAGGTAATTTCTTCGTGAATGCCACTAACTTTCCCCTGGCTTGAATAATGTCCACATCCCTTCCCTGCATTGACATGTTCAAGTCATTGAGGTGACCGAAAATATTGGCCAAATATCCCAGGCTAACAATAAAATGCTCATCTTCAAAACTGTTCTCAAGAGGGGATTGTTGATGCCTGAGGAATTGGAATTCGAGAATTTCTTCCTGAAGTTCCACTACACGTGCGAAAACATGACCACGAGATAGCCAACGTACCTCTGTGTGGAACAGTAAAACACAATGTTCCGCCCCAATCTCATCACAGAATTTTTGAAATAGCCGATGATTTCATGCCCGTCCACGATGAAATATATATATATATATATATAATTTATTTAAAGTTGACATTTCATTGAATTTATTAAAATTTATTATTATAATTTTTTTTACGAGTCCCATACCCCTAGAGTTTGGTCCCCATACGCCCAAGGGGTATGGATACCCCAGGTTAAGAACCCCAAGGTTAGAGGGACAAATGAATGGAGCCAAACACAGGCAAATCCTTGAGGAGAACCTGCTTCACAGTTCAAAAGACCTTAGACTGTGGCGAAGATTTACATTCAAATAGGACAATGACCCCAAACATACTTCGGAACAAGAACGTGAAAGTCCTAAAGTGGCCCAGCCAAAGCCCAGACTTCAATCACATTGGGAATCTGTGGAAAGACTTCAAGATTGCTGTTCACTGACGCTCCCCATCCAACTTGACAGAGCTAGTGCAAATCTGCAAGGAAGAATGGTAGAAATTCCCCAAATCCAGATGTGCAAAGCTCATACAGACATACCCAAGAATATTTGAAGCTGTATTCGCTGCCAAAGGTGCTTCTACGAAGTAATGACACTGAGGGTTGAATACTTATTTAGATATTTCTTTATTTTATTTTTAACTCTTTTGTTTGAATTTCTGAAATAAATTTCCACTTTGACATTATGGGGTATTGTGTGTGTAGATCAGTGACAAAAAAAATCTCACTTGAATTCATTTTAAATTCAGGCTGTAACAGAACAAAATGTAAAAAAAAGGTCAAGTCGTGTGAATGCTTTCTGAAGGCACTGTATCAAGTAATCGTTGACAACGGTTTGCTAATTACCAAGGAAAGGAGAGTAGAAGTGAAGCTTTTAAGCTTTGGCCCTTTGTCCGAGCGTAAAAGGTTACCAGGCCTTTGTAAACTTTCAGTGGATAAAATCTGTTGTGCCTAAAATCCAGAATTGTTGAATGATCCAGCACTTCCTGTTTATCTGGATTATATTCTCAACCATACTTGTTTCATCTTTATTGTGGTTCCACACTCGATTAAGGACATACAACTGGATGTTCACATTCAAAATGACAGCCAATTATTTGCTAACAAAGAGAGCAATTAGCTATGTTTCAGGACATCACCCATAATAATATCTTTGGACAGAGACGCAATATCATTGACATTTTAACATTCACATTGTATGATGAAAGACAACATGACGGCTATAAATAACATGAACCACAAATGGGTAACTTTACAATTCGTTCAAATGACTTGATATGGCACATGGAAGGCAGATTTACACAGAACTTAAGGCAACCTGGATGCCTCTGGATTATTATTAGACCTCTGACAATTGAAGCTATTGACAGAGTAAAAAAGAAAAATAATTCAGATAGAAATGAGTCCTTTTGGTTCCTTTTTCAAATACTCATCCCATTTGCAAATTTGTCCATATTCTGTGTCCTTACTCATTCTAAGGACTGGATTATTAATCAATTTATCAACCAAAAAATACCCTCAATCGTCTTTGAAGCATGTGCAAGTGAGTGCAAATAGGGAAGCTGCTTTCTTGTTGCAGTTGTCCTCATATTTTGTTGAGTTGTCCTCATATTTTGTTGAGTTGTCCTCATATTTTGTTGAGTTGTCCTCATATTTTGTTGAGTTGTCCTCATATTTTGTTGAGTTGTCCTCATATTTTGTTGAGTTGTCCTCATATTTTGTTGAGTTGTCCTCATATTTTGTTGAGTTGTCCTCATATTTTGTTGAGTTGTCCTCATATTTTGTTGAGTTGTCCTCATATTTTGTTGAGTTGTCCTCATATTTTGTTGAGTTGTCCTCATATTTTGTTTTCATTTTCCGTTTTTGTATGGTTAAATGAATTATCTGCCATGAACAAATTCTAAATACACTAGAACGGCACTCAGTCGAGAGCATACCTCCACCAGGTGAACAGTTTATGTTTTGTATCCCAGGTGTTACGTGGTCCTCCCGGTAACTACCTGGTCTTGGTGACCCCCGGACCGTGGGAGGGACCCCGCCAGAAAGATATATGGTTTATACGCTTTCGTAACGCAATCAATATGAATTCCGGTCAAGAAGAAACCCCACACCAAGGATCCGGAATAATCAATAATATATTCACTGAGCAATCCACAACCATCAACAATGCACAATCAATATTACAACCATGTGAACTCATCTACACAAACTCTAAGATGGCCATCTTAATCTTATACATTCCTCACGTGAGCCCCACTCCTGACTCCCTCCGTGGTCAATGTCTCTCCTCTCCGCACCCGGGCGGTTGAACGAGCCCCGGGCGGACGTGCTCTAAACGTGCCGTCTCGGACTGGGGCCGCGGCTGCAGCGCACCTCCTTGCCAAGCCACGGGGCAAACCCAGCGCGGCGTCCAACGTGCGCGAGGCCCCAAGTGCGACTCTTACGCGTCCTTGTCGATGGGCAAAAACCCAGCGCGGCTTCCGACGCGAGCGAGGCCCAACGTGCGGACCCGTACGCGTCTTTATAGACGGGGCAAAACCCAGCGCGGCTTCCGACGCGAGCGAGGCCCAACGTGCGGACCCGTACGCGTCTTTGTAGACGGGGCAAACTGTCCCGGACGCTTGGTTTCGTGCACGAACTCACAGTGACTGGACGTGTCCAAAGGTATTTACCGCCCAGGTAACTCCTCTCGCCAGACGTTTCGCAACGGCGCGTTTTCCGCGCAGCGTAAGGTCGATTCCACCTTCTCGTCGTCGCGGGGGCGAGGAAGAACAAGCCTTCCTTTCCCTCGTGTCTTTTCTCCTCCGTTTTCCGTCACTTCCGCTTCCGGCCACTTCCGTTTCCTGCCACTCTTTCAGAAGGGCTCCTGACCCTCCAACCACAACAACTACACAACAACTTAATATACTACACACGGAAGCAAACACCTGCATGGTAATTCACATACATTCACATAAATATGTAACACTCCCCCCCTTCAAGAAAGAAAGTTTGAACCCAGCGAAAACTTTCTTTGCCGGCCAATTTGGAGAAATAAACCAGATAACTCAACCCCCCCCACATTATCAATTCCCCCCGGGCCCAGTTATCACTTAAAAATAAAGCCAGTTAAGCCACTCGATAGCACTTTTCCGGGAGGCCAAGCCGAGTATTCACTACATGGATGCCTTTAGGAACGCGGAGTTCACGGTTAGTCCGTGCAGGAAAGTTCTCTACATGGGCGCCTTGAGGAACGTGGAGTTCACGGTTAGTCCGTGCAGGAAAGTTCTCTACATGGGCGCCTTTAGGAACGGCGTTCACGGTTAATTCGTGTAGGAATCTTGGCTCGGCGGCTCCGCCGCCTTCAGTGCTTCAACTTCTCGGAACGTCCCTAATAATTAGGGTGGGACCACTGGTCCCTGTAGTCCCCTGAATACCGGTCTTCTTCTCGGCCACTACTTTGCCAATTCTTCCTTCGGGAGCGGCCGTAACTCAGGGAGCCTCCATAATAATATTGACTGCGGCCACCACCAAAACTACCGCCCAGTTGTCCTCTCCTGTAGACCTCTCGACGCCTACGAAATGCCTTCCCTACTGTTATGGTCCGACCCTCCAAATCCTTGCCATTCCAATTCTTCTCTGCCTCTCTGGCGTCTTTTGTGCTGGCAAACGTGACAAAGCCGAACCCTCTTGACTGTTGCGTTTCCCAGTCTCTTACCAACCGCACTTCCACCAGCGGCCCATATCTGTTGAAGACAGAGGTCAGAACTTCTTCCTCTGTTTTGAAGTTCAGTCCCCCTACAAATAACTTGGCACTTTTGTCACCATCCCGAGCTGGTGTGGTGTTATTTTCCCTGCTGGGCTCTTTCTCAACCCTCAGGTTACCATAAACTTGACCCCCGGCCAAATCATTCCCGAGAACCACAGATACACCCTCTACAGGAAACGTGGCTTGTAAACCGACGGTGACCGGTCCTGACACCAAATCGGACTCCAACTGGATGACCTGAAGGGGAGCACTAACACCGCCCCCGATCCCCTGTAAACGAACACTATCCCCCGTTGCCGTCTCCTCGGACCATGGCAAAATGCCTTCAAGCATTAAAGATTGATGGGCCCCTGTGTCTCTCAATATCCTAACCGGTCTCCGGTTAGTCGAGGCTCCATCCAGTGACACAAACCCCTCGGAAACAAATGGTTGGTAACCCTCTTGATGGCGATTTCTTACGCTAGCCATCGCATTCGGAGTTGTAATAGTCGGACTCCGCTCTGGGTTGTCCCTTTTCATGAGGTAACAACTGGACATCAAGTGTCCAGGTTTTTTGCAAAACGCGCAAGTAGGCCCGGAGGAAAAACTCGGGGTCTGCCTCGGGCCCCCCGAACTATAAGTTTGTCTTGGGCCCGCATCCCTCTGATTTCGAACCGGTGGGGTATCATAGTTGTCCCCATAATCATCTCGAGGCCGCCGCCATGTACGGTCGTTCTCCGCACCTGCTGTTCCCCACCTCCCCTGCGGAGATCTAGGCGAGGAGTTAGGTTCGTGGACCCCTATTCGGTGGGTTAAGGCATAATCATCTGCCATGGTGGCTGCGTCCCACAACTTTGGTACCTTCTTTTCCTGCAGGTACACTTTGATGTCCTCGTGGACACACTGCTGGAATTCCTCCACCAGGATCAAGTCCCGCAATGTCTCGAAGTCTTTCCCGACTCCTTTTGACTCACACCACCGATCAAACATGTTTTCTTTCACTCTGGCAAACTCCACATGGGTCTCACTCTCCCTCTTCCTGGCATTCCTGAATTTTTGCCTGTAAGCTTCCGGAACCAACTCATAGGCCTTGAGGATGTGCTTCTTCAGTACCTCATAATCTGCACATTGGTCCATTGGTAGCGCCGAATAAATTTCCTGAGCTTTCCCCACCAGCACACTTTGTACGAGTATGGTCCAGGCCTCCTCCGGCCAGTTTAATTGTCGAGCCACTTTCTCAAAGTGTGGGAAGAATTTCGCGACTTCCTTTTCACTGAACGGTGGAACCAGCCTCACATGTCTGCCCACATCCCAGGTTTTCTGGTGAGGTGTCGACCCCGTCAGCAAGGGTGGTGCCTCTCCCCGTTCTCTCATTAACTCCAGCTCCTTGACTTTGATTTCTTGCTGAAGCTCCATGTCACGTTCCTTTAATTCCCTTTCCGCTTTTCTCTCCTCTGCTTCGAGGTCCCTTGCAGCTCTCCTTTCCTCTGCTTGTTCCTTTTCTCTTCTTTCCTGGAGTTCTCTTTCCACTCTCCTTTCCTCTGCTTGTTTCTCTTCTCTCCTCTCCTCTGCTTTCCTTTCTTCTTCTGCTCTTTCCTTTTCTGCTTTCCTTTCTTCTTCTGCTCTTTCCTTTTCTGCTTTCCTTTCTTCTTCTGCTCTTTCCTTTTCTGCTTTCCTTTCTTCTTCTGCTAACCTTTCCTGGAGTTCTCGTTCCACTCTCCTTTCCTCTGCTTGTTTCTCTTCTCTCCTCTCCTCTGCTTTCCTTTCTTCTTCTGCTCTTTCCTTTTCTGCTTTCCTTTCTTCTTCTGCTCTTTCCTTTTCTGCTTTCCTTTCTTCTTCTTTGATCCGTTCCTGGCTCCGTAATTGCAACTCCAGTTTCCGGAGCTCCACGTCTTCTGGTTCTTCGGGTAGCCACTCCCAGGCTAACTCGTCCCATGTTCCTAATCCCACCATAGATTGTATCACCGTGGCCTGCAACTCTGCCTTCCTCAAATTAGTTCGGACCTCCAAGTTAAAATGTTTGGCCAATTTCAAGAGATCCGACTTTAGCAACGCTCGGAACTGTGCCTCACTCGGGGTTACCCCAAAGTTCTGTGCCACAAACGCCATGGTGCCTATCGTTAACACCTGTTAACCTTCACCCCAAGACTTTCCCCAATTTCTCAAAAAAAAATATTACCAATTAATAATTAATTAATAAATTTTAATTACCAAAAATATTATTATTTTATTATTTTATACACTTTTAGATCCCGGACGTAGACCCAATTGCGAAACCGCAAATCGTAATTTGGACGAGCCCCCAATTCTGTTACGTGGTCCTCCCGGTAACTACCTGGTCTTGGTGACCCCCGGACCGTGGGAGGGACCCCGCCAGAAAGATATATGGTTTATACGCTTTCGTAACGCAATCAATATGAATTCCGGTCAAGAAGAAACCCCACACCAAGGATCCGGAATAATCAATAATATATTCACTGAGCAATCCACAACCATCAACAATGCACCATCAATATTACAACCATGTGAACTCATCTACACAAACTCTAAGATGGCCATCTTAATCTTATACATTCCTCACGTGAGCCCCACTCCTGACTCCCTCCGTGGTCAATGTCTCTCCTCTCCGCACCCGGGCGGTTGAACGAGCCCCGGGCGGACGTGCTCTAAACGTGCCGTCTCGGACTGGGGCCGCGGCTGCAGCGCACCTCCTTGCCAAGCCACGGGGCAAACCCAGCGCGGCGTCCAACGTGCGCGAGGCCCCAAGTGCGACTCTTACGCGTCCTTGTCGATGGGCAAAAACCCAGCGCGGCTTCCGACGCGAGCGAGGCCCAACGTGCGGACCCGTACGCGTCTTTGTAGACGGGGCAAAACCCAGCGCGGCTTCCGACGCGAGCGAGGCCCAACGTGCGGACCCGTACGCGTCTTTGTAGACGGGGCAAACTGTCCCGGACGCTTGGTTTCGTGCACGAACTCACAGTGACTGGACGTGTCCAAAGGTATTTACCGCCCAGGTAACTCCTCTCGCCAGACGTTTCGCAACGGCGCGTTTTCCGCGCAGCGTAAGGTCGATTCCACCTTCTCGTCGTCGCGGGGGCGAGGAAGAACAAGCCTTCCTTTCCCTCGTGTCTTTTCTCCTCCGTTTTCCGTCACTTCCGCTTCCGGCCACTTCCGTTTCCTGCCACTCTTTCAGAAGGGCTCCTGACCCTCCAACCACAACAACTACACAACAACTTAATATACTACACACGGAAGCAAACACCTGCATGGTAATTCACATACATTCACATAAATATGTAACACAGGGTAGACCAGAAAATCACAATACAGAATCACATTTAATTAAAATCATCCGTCGCCAACTTTTTGAGATATCCTGCTATATGTTGGTTTTAGCCCTATCACTCAATGGTGAAGAATCACTTTAAAAAATTTAATAATTGTCATATCCGAATCCATATTCAAATCTTCACCAAAATCGAATCGATTCTTCCTTGTCCACAAAGTTTCGTCCAAATCCGTCCTCAACTTTTTGAGATATCCTGCTATGTATAGCTTTTGGCCCCATCTCCCAATGGTGAAGAATCACTTCAAAAAATTCGAGTACCCGGATCCCAATCCTGATCTTCACCAAAATCTAATAATTTAGTCCTTGTCACATGCGCTACATCTCTGCCAAATTTCGTCCGAATCCGTCCACAACCTTTTGAGATATCTTGTTCAAAAACAAACCAATGGACTAACAGACAGACAGGAGTGAAAACAAAACCTCCATCCACCTTTGGTGGCAAAGGTAATAAACAAATGAAATTTAGAACCCAATTTATATTTCCTTGGTCATTCAGTGGAAGAGGTCCCTTGAACTTCTAGGCCTTGCCATCAGTCTTGACCTTTTCTGCACTGACTGCTTAGCAAAGGATAAAACTTTGAAAAGCCCAGCTATTTCGGAAGTGAGCAAGGTTTTTAGAGGAGATCCAAGTTGGAGTGGAGGAGGTAAAGAAACATCGAGGAACAATAAGGGATGACAAGCTCCTTATCATCTAACTAAAGGACAAACATCCCAGAGTGAACATCCAAGAGGGCCGGATAATTTGCATCCGAGAGTATTGAGGGAGGGTGAAGAGCAGATAAGCGAGATATTAGCCGATACCTTTAACAGCTCATTGGAGTCTGCACAGGCACCAGGAGAATTGCAAATGTAACACCACTATTTAAGAAAGGACCCAGTGTATAATTGGGGAACACTAGACCTGTTGGCTGTTAGCTTGACTTCAGTTGTTGGGAAGGTGTTGGAGAGATTAATTAAGAAACAGATAGGGAACCATTTGAATAATTGCAAAGTAATTAAAGGTAGTCAGCACAAATTTACGAAAAGGAGTTCATGTTTAACAAAATTTTTGGGATGAGAGAGTGCAGTGGACAGAGTATATCTTGACTTTCAGAAGGCATTTGATAAGATATCATATAATTAGTTTAGATCATTAAGTTAGAGCTCATAGGGTCGCTGGTAGTATAGCTAATAGTAGTGATAGGAAACAGAGTCCCACTCTGCGTGGGAGGATGTCTGGCTGGTAGGTTGTAAGTATTGTCACGTCAGACAGCCTCCATTAATATGGGCCATCTGCGCTGGGATCTTTCATTCCGCGAATGGCAGAATGGTTACTAACTACCACTGTGTTCACTTTAATTAATCTACTTTACCATTCCCCAAGGTTGACCGAATGAACCTGAAATAGATGGCACACGCACAAGAGGCTCATTGTTCGAACACATTTCTTACCTTTTAAAGATTTATTTGTAAAGACGATGAGGAAAAAGGTGGACTGCACGAGCAGTTTGTAACAAACCATGTGAATCAACAGACACAAAGAGGGAAATAGGGACACGCAAACGTATCTACAAAGATGAATGAATGAAAAATGAATGAATGATCGTTTTAAGGCCATTTTCCTCGCTAGAGCGGGGGCTAGCCTTGCGGACCCCATGACAATCATGGTTCCCTGTTTGAGGCAATGATTTTATGGCCGGATGCCCTTCCTGACGCCAACCCTTGGTCGCGCTCTTACGATGCGCAGGGATACAGTGTACCTAATCTAAATCGGGGTACATACCTAGTATCTACAAAGATGAGAAATAAATAAAACATAACTCACACTAGGCACCACAGATAAAACTTATGCAAGGAAGAGAATTGTGGGTTAGGACTTTCCTTTGGTGATGTGCAGGGTGGAAGTCAATGGTGCAGCTCGAGAATAGCATCCTCGCTATACAGTGTAGCAGGATATTTCATAAAGTTATGTACAGATTCGGATGAAACTCTGGGGACTGTTTGGGTGTATGACAACGATGAATCAATTCGATTTTGGTGAAGATGCCAATACAGATCTGGATATAAGAAATTTTTAATTTTTTTAATGATTCTTCATTATCGATTGATTGGGCCAAAAACGATGTATAGCATAATATATCAAAAAGTTATGGAAGGATTATGCCAAAACTAGGTGGATGAGTTGGTTAGGCGACAAGAACAAGCCGATTACATTTTGCTTCAGGTCCGGATCCAGATCCAGCCATCAATGGGATACAAAACATAAACTGTTCAGCCTGGTGGAAGTATGCGCTCCACCAAATTCCGTTCTAGATATGATTTGTGATACCGCTCCCACCATGCAGTACTATATGATACACATTTACATCGAGAGATTTAGCATTCTCCCCACACCCCTAACCCGAGGTGATATGACTTTTACCATCCAAAACCAACTAATAGGTTACAACTAACAGGTTACAGCCAACAGGTTTCAACTCATTCCAACCAGCAGTTGAGGGAGTGCATATAAGTCAAACAAAACACAAACAAACAAAGAAGCAAACACACAAACAGACACTTGTCGAATATTATAGATAGTGTGGATATTTGGTCAGTAACATTAACACTAGACTTTACAAATCTGCAGATTACGCAAAGTTTGGAGTTAAGTCCTCAGATCTCTCGCAAAAATCCTCTTGTGCCTTTTTGACAGCACCTCCCTCGTCTCCCTTGACAATCCTCTGCCCCTCCAGTCATTGGGCTCCACCTCCTTTTCTCAGACGATCATAGCTCCGCCCCCTCTCCTTGCCTGGCAGAATCCCATGGCTTTCTGCTTCGTTATTCTGGGCTGGTGCAAACTCTGCAGAGATGTCACCCGGCATGCCCGGTTGATATTTAAATGAGGTTTAACACACGTTTCCTTAACTTTAATCCCTCTCTATCTTTATCCCAAGCACAACGCTCCTATTGTGCATATTCAAACACAATCCTGAAGCTAACAGGTCCCTACATCCTTACATTGAGATTTACTTCCTACTCGCACACGATTCATACTATTCTATACAGTTCTGTCTCTTCTAAGGTAATCTCTAACAACCCCCCTTCCCCCAATAAACTTAACAATACCTTCACAGATTTGGCAAAAACTGCCAGTTGCATTTCAACATTATCACATGTAAGGTACTTGGGATTGTTATGAGTCATGAAAGTAGAGAATGCATAATACAAACAGCAGTCTTAGAGCATCTCATAGAGGTGAAGAATCTGGCGGTGGGATTAGACACAGGTAAGCAGACAGCAATGCCAGGCAGGTCTAGGTAAAGCTAATGGGGTTTTAGGTTGTATTCACAGCTAGATCAATTGGTCATCAAAAAAGGTAATGTTACACTGTACAGTAATTTATTGAAGCCTCACTATACAGATATTGTATACAGTTTTTGTAGCCACATCTGAAGAAAGACATCACTGCCATAGAGAGGATTCAGTGGACAATGACTTGATCGATTTTGCCACAACCTTTCATTCGGGTAATCATATCGCCAAGTAAAGTCAAGTCAAAGTCGAGTTGCCATCTGGGTATTCTCTGCAGAGTTAAGGCATTCTTGAGTCACACCAAGTTAATTATGGTGTACAAGGTTTTAAAACTCCCATGTATGGCTCTCCCCAGTCTGTGCTGGTCATCATGCTTCCCACGTTTCTCCCATAGAGACACTAAAAAAACAAGGCCTTCTGCACCACTGGAATCTGAAGACAGGAGGTGGATTCCCAAGCACCGTCACTGTCCCACCAGCACCAGGTTGGTTGGCTCTATATATTTTATACAAGCTCATGTAATCTATTTCTCCTCTGACACTTGCCCTCTCCAAGCTACTCAAGGTCACATGCATTCGCATTCCACAAGAAACCAGCACGTACTCACTCTTCCAATGTCCAGGCTGCTTGCCCACCTACATTAATTATTCCCCTTATTATCTCTCAATTGTAGAATAGTCTCCATGTCTGTTGTTTCATCCTCCACACCAGTCTTTCAGATGTGCCACCCATCATGAACTCACCCACCATGAACTCACCCACTCACCCCTGCACATCCACAATCTCTTATACACATACTCCCCCCCCCCCCCCCCACCCCCCATTCTGTTACTCTGTTTCGTTATTACTCATTTTGGTCTTGTTGTTTCTTGCCTCTTTGTGCAAGTCCACTCCCACACCTCCTCCCCCCACCCACACACACCCTTTGGCGGTTTGTAAACCTGCGGTCCTGTGTTTTTCTTTTACCTCCTCCATTAGCCTGGAGCCCTAGACCCTTGTATAAAAAATCAGGGTGAGATCATGGCATTTTTATGACTTTAAAGTGGTAGGCCTACTTCTAAGACTCTTAGAGGCAGAGACTGATTATTGCTGAGATGAATAACTTTCCAAATTGAAAGAAAAGTCCAACTGAGAGTCCAGGGAAGCATAGAGATTACTGATGACGACAAGAAAGGTTATACTGGTCCCATGATTCCCTTTGATGGAGGGCAACCTGGACAGTGTAACTGTATTTACCTCAATTTTGTTTACTGGATTAGACTTGCGAGAAAATCAGAAAAAGTCTCACTTTACTGAAAGTCCCAAATTGCACTGATTGTTGTCCCCCGTCGCACCGCGGAGCGAAAGGGGGACTATGGTTTTCCCCTCCGTCCGTGTGTCCGTCCGTCCGTCCGTCCGTGCGTGCGTGCGAGCGTGCGTGCGTGCGTACGTGCATGTGTGTGTGTGCGTGCGTGCGTGTGTAAGCGAAGGACCACATTCCAATTTGGTGTGTGGGTGCAACCCACGTCAAAATCCAAGATGGCCACCGCCATCTATGTCTGATGCCCTGTATGTCTGAACCTTGTGAGCGGAATATCTTGAAAAATAAGCGAAGTACCAACTTCTAATCTGGTGTGTGGGTATATCTAGGCATAGGGAAGAACTCTATAGAAAATTGGGTCGCCACGTCAAAATCCAAGATGGCCGCCGCCATGTATGTCTGAACCTTGTGAGCTGAATATCTTGAAAAATAAGGGAAATACCAACCGCTAATCTGGTGTGTGGGTGTATCTAGAAACAAGGAAGAAGGCTGTTGAAAATTGGGTCGCCACATCAAAATCCAAGATGGCCGCCACCATATATATGTCTGAAATTTGTGGGCGAAATATCTTGAAAAATAAGCGAAGTACCAACTTCTAATCTGGTGTGTCGGTGTATCTAGGCACAAGGAAGAACGCTATTGAAAATTGGGTCGCCACGTCAAAATCCAAGATGGCCGCCGCCATGTATGTCTGAACCTTGTGAGATGAATATCATGAAAAATAAGCGAAGTTCCAACTTCTAATTTAGTGTGTGGGTGTATCTCGGCATAAGGAAGAATTATTGAAAATTGGGTCGCCACGTCAAACTCCAAGATGGCCGCCTTGCGTCTTCCACTTTGTCAACTCGCATCACTTCACCGACGGGGGACCTAGGCGTAACGCTTGTTTTATTAGCCTCGCCCAGAGGCTGGACGAGGCTGGGTATGACCTGGACTGGACGAGGCTCAGTCAAGATGTTTTATTAGCTATAGCAGATGATCTTGAGCAAAAGAGAGGGTGAAGATAACAGAGAGAGGGAGTGAAATGGCGGCACAGCAGGATTTTAGGACCCGTGGGCTGATGCCGTCAGGTCCAGTTGCAGAATCAGAGTCGAGGGTTGACAGAAACTTCTCCACCTTGTCAGGAGGAAAGGACACAGAGTCCAGGACCAGCTGGGTATGACTGGGTACGGTGGGTACAGAGAGTGCTGGGTTTGGGACACAAGATTTAGAGGCAAACACAGAGTTGAGGCATTCAGCTTTTTCACGTGCGGAGTCAGCCGTGCAGCCGTTTGAGGTAAGGGATGGGATGGAGGGGGAACAAACACCAGAAACAGATTTGACCAGACGCCACCAGGCTTTGGAAGAGGGAGACATGTTTGAGAGTTCGGTCTTGAGAGTGGAGATATATTGTTTCCTGGCTCTCCTGAGGGTGGACACACACTTGTTTCGGGCGTTGTGAAAGGAAATGAGATTTCCTTCCGTTGGATTTGCTTTCCAGGAGACGAAGTCAAGTTGTTTCTGGGCAACAGCCTCACCACAGGATTCCGTGTACCATGGATGAGTGGAAGGGTATGACAACTGAAGACGAGATGGGATAAATCTGTGCATGAGAGAGAGCAATTTACTTCGGAAGAATTCCCAGGATGAGTTGATGTCAGAGGCGGTAGAGATGGCAGACCAGTCCAGATGATTGATGGCTCCATGAAGACCTGAGTGAAAAGCCAGACTCGTCGACGCTGAGGAGGGAGGATCTCTGAGAATGGTCAGAGAGATGTCCACTTTAACAAGCACATGATCAGATGAGCTCATTGGAGCAGAGGAAGAGCAGCAGACATTTGCAGGGAAGTTAGTCATAACCAAGTCTAGAAGAGAAGATGCTCCGTTGACTGAGATCCGGGTCGGGAAATTGACAGATTGTGTCAGTCTCAGTGAGTCGCAAAAGTTCTTTGCTGAGGAGCCATGGCTGCTGAGAAATGTACCCACACCCAGCCAACTGGCATGGTGACAATTGAAATCACCACATATGAGGAAGAGAGAGTTGAGGTGAGTTGATATAAGTTGGTCCATATTATCAGACAGCGAGATGTAGATGGAGTCATCACTGTTTGGTGGACAGTACAACACACATATGAACAAAAGTTGGGAGCGAAGGGGAAGCTGCAGCCAGAGGTACTCCTGGGGGTGAGGTGGAGGGAGGGCAGTGCAGGGCGACTGAGGAAGAGAGATTTTGATAAAGATAGCAACCCAACCTTCAGGACGAGGCTCAGGTCGATCATACCGGAGGAGGGAGTAACCTGGGAGAGATATTAAGGAATCAGAGACATCATGAAGGAGAAAAGTTTCTGTTATGCAGATCAAGTCTGGTTTGTCAGAAGCAACCTGTATGGAGAGATCAGTCACGTTTGAGCGAAGGCCCCGGATGTTTGAGGTCCATACCATTAATGAAGAGGAAGGGGGAGCATCGGATACAGAACAGGGGGGGTGGGGAGGGGTGGGGTAAGACGTAGAAGAGGAGGAAGAGGTAGGGAGAGCTGTTGACATTGTGTCAGAGATTTCAGAATAGCTCGGAGAAAGGGAAGGATGGGGCGGACAAAAGGTTTGATGGTGATTGGGTGAAGCACAGTGAGGTGTTATTTGAGGGGGGGGGGGGGGGCCAGAGCGAGGAAGAAGGTTGGGGGAGATGGAGGTGAGAGTTGGAAGGGGGAAGAAGCGGGGAGGATGCTCTGAGGAGGAGGGGTTATAGGGGGGAAATGGAGGAAAAAATGAAGGTGGGGAGACTTGAAGGGGAGGGGTGAGGGGGGAGTTTAGGAGGGAAGGGGCATGGGGGGGATTTGAAAGGGATGGAAGATGGTGGAGATTTGGAGGGGAGGGGTGAGGGGGGAGTTTAGGAGGGGAGGGGTGAGGGGGAGTCTTGGAGGGGAAGGGTACAGGGGGAGTTTAGGAGGGAAGGGGCAAGGGGGGAGATTTGAAAGGGATGGGTGATGGGGAAGATTTGGAGGGGAGGTGTTAGTTTGGAATTTAGAAAGTGTTGTGCGATTAATGGGAAACTAACATTTATTGCAAAATAAGTTTCTTGTGACCTTCAAGTCAGAGATACGTTTAAGGACCCTGGAGGGGTGGGGGTGGTGGAGTGCAGGTGAGTTTAGGGAATGTAGGAAAGAGGAACTGCGAGAGATTGAATTTTTTTTTGGAATGAATAGATTTGGTGAGCAAGTCGAAAGCAACCTTTTAAAGGAGAAGAAGAAGAAAAAAGTGTTATGACACGACAGAATACAGCACTTCAGGGGAAAGATTAAACATTTTTAAATTGAACAGTGAAAACTATCTGGGCAAATGAGGGTGAAACACGTGGTCGAAGAACGAACAAACGAATAAGAACACAGAAGGAAATGTTATTTAATTTTTTCATTTTTTAGTCAGGATTTTAAACAAGGAAGTATGGGGTGAAAATACTGGGAAAAACTGAGAGAACGAAAGTAAATGGACCACAATGGACCACTGAGAGAAAACAAAGCCAAGGCTCAAGTCACTTGGCTCAAGGAATTTCACTGGAGCGCATTCAGCATCCCGCTGCCTCTCGATGATGCTCAAATATCTGTGCGCTATATGACTTCTGTCTGTGGTCATGCGCAATGTGCTCATCATTGTTGCAAGGATTCAAATGAACTGACTCGTAGGTGGGAAGGGAGCTTCACTAATTGGAGAAATTGAGAGGCAAAAGCTGAAATACTCAGTAAGTGATGGAGTTCCATGATGAGCAAGCAGCCTCTGGTGCGTGAGACAAACTTTGATTGTTAAAATGGAATGCAATGAATAGGTGCCTGAAAAGGTTGCATCTCAAGTTATTTCAAGAACGCTTGACAATTGTGTGTGGTATGAGTCACGAGGTGCTGGGCATACACAGGAAAATAATGAAGCTCTAAAAAAAAAAGGTGAAAATGAAACAGGCTTTCAAACATCACAGCACAACCATGAGAGTAATTTTAGATGATTAATTGGGATTTCAAATAAAAGGGGACACAGGTTGAGACTCAGAGGGTTTGCCTGCATTCTATATCTGCAGAAAAATCACATTTGATTTTAGGAGTTGATAATGCATAATTTTTTTTTTCCATAAGGATTTTAGGGTTAGGGTGTAAGGTTGTGCTTGGCCCTGATCCTAACCAAACTCTTTATGTCTTTGTATTTCTAAACTCTATGTATCTTTGTATTTCTAAACTCTCCATATCCTTGTATTTCGAAACTCCCGATCTATTTGTATTTATAAAGTCTCTATATATTTGTATTTCCGAACGCTCCATATCTTTGTATTTCTAAACTCTACATATCTTTGTATTTCTGAACTCTCTATATCTTTGTATTTCTGAACTCCCTATATCTTTGTATTTCTAAACTCTCTATATCTTTGTATTTCTAAACGCTCTATATTTTTGTATTTCTAAACCCTCCATATCTTTGTATTTATAAACTCTCTATATCTTTGTATTTCTAAACTCTCTATATCTTAGTATTTCTAAACTCTCCATCTCTTTGTATTTCTACACTCTCTATATCTTTGTATCTCTAAACTCTCTATATCTTTGTATTTCTAAACTCCATATCTTTCTATTTCTAAACTCTTTATATCTTTGTATTTCTAAACTCTCTATATCTTTGTATTTCTAAACGCTCTATATTTTTGTATTTCTAAACCCTCCATATCTTTGTATTTATAAACTCTCTATATCTTTGTATTTCTAAACTCTCTATATCTTAGTATTTCTAAACTCTCCATCTCTTTGTATTTCTACACTCTCTATATCTTTGTATCTCTAAACTCTCTATATCTTTGTATTTCTAAACTCCATATCTTTCTATTTCTAAACTCTTTATATCTTTGTATTTCTAAACTCTCTATATCTTTGTATTTATAAACTATCTATATCTTTCTATTTCTAAACTATCTATATCTTTGTATCCCTAAACTCTCTATATTGTTACGTGTATGGGGTGTAGGCAATGAAATACCTCAGTCCAGATAGGATCGTAAAGATTAGTGTGCGCCGTATGCCATGTGGCCACCTTCCTGTATATAATTCAGGGCTGGATGTCTGGGTAAGCGTTATGTGTCTCCATGTGGGGGGTGGAGCTATGCTAATTAGTTGAGGCATATTGATAAAATTCCCAGTGTGTAATCGCCTCTGTATTTTTCCCTTCATTATTATAAAGCACACTCGCCCAGCCATGCGATCAGCACGTAATAGTAAAAGAACACAATCGCCGACAATACCCAGCCACCACTACACCACCCAGCTCGAATCTTCTCAATGGGCGCCAAATGTGGCCGTGAGGACCTGCTGGCGTCGCTGGCTTCGGACCTGCGCGTGTGGCTCGATCGCCACCTCTGGATGTTTCGACAACTACAGGCCAACCGGGTTAACCAACGCTGTTATTCCAGTCGTGATTGAGGGACAGATGGTTAATGCCTTGATCGACACGGGCTCTACTGATAGCTATGTTGACTTGCGGCTTGTCCAGAAGCATGGCTGCCCGATTCTCGGGACACCACCCAGGATTTTCATGGCTTCCCAAGCTCATTGGCTGCGTACCAAAGGCGAATGCTGGCTGAAGCTAGTGATCAATGGCCGAATGTTTCCGGATGTGCATTTAATGGTTTTACAAACGTTATGTGCAGAAGTGCTACTAGGTCACGATTTTCTCCGTCGACATGGATGCTTGGAAATGGAATTTGGAGGTGACAATACTCTCTCTGAGTGTGCTCTGGCTGGGATGGAAATTCAACCCCTGACGCTGTTTCCAAATTTGACTCCTGACTGCACCCCGGTTGCTGTTAAATCGCGACGATACTCGCGGGCTGACACGCAATTTATAGCGGAGGAAACTAGCCGACTTCTGAAGGAGGGTATAATCGAACCTAGTCGATCGCCTTGGAGGGCTCAAGTTCTGGTAGTCCAGACAGAAAATCATCGCAAACGCATAGTAATCGGTTTACGCAACTGGATGCCTACCCACTCCCGGGATTGGATTCCCTGGTTCGGCAGGTGGCCCAGTACTCGATCTACAGCAGATTAGATCTCCACAGCGCGTATCATCAGATCCCTATCACGGAGGCCGATCACATCTACACCGGGTTTGAATCCGGACAGAGGTTGTACCAGTTCACTCGATTACCTTTTGGGGTCACAAACGGGGTGTCATGCTTTCAAAGGGCCATAGATGACATAATCGCTAAGGAACACTTAACCGATGTCTTTGTTTACATGGACAATCTAACAGTTTGTGGGTACGATCAGGCCCATCATGATGCTAATTTGCAGCGTTTCTTCCAGGTTGCGCGCACGTATCGGCCAACTCTGAACGAGGCTAAATGTCGCTATTCCACCCGCACGATAGGTCTCTTGGGGTACACCGTGACCCAGGGCAGTATCACTCCAGACAAGGAGCGGCTGCGACTTTTGCTCGACATGGCCCCACCGCATGATCGCGCTTCGTTGAAGTGTTCCCTTGGACTATTTGCACATTACTCGAAGTGGGTTCAAAATTTTTCTGAAAAGCTCCGCCCGCTTGTAGATTGCAAAGTGTTCCCCATGGTTCATGCCGCCAAGGCTGCTTTCCATGGCCTGAAGTCTGACATAGCTGGCGCCGCTGTGTCGTCTATCGATGACAGTCAACCCATTGTTTTGGAAAGCGATGCATCTGACCACGTGATAGCTGCCACGCTCTCTCAAGGGGGGCGACCTGTAGCCTTCTTTTCAAGGACTCTCTCCTCCGCGGAGAAACGTCATTCGTCTGTCGAGAAGGAAGCGTATGCCATCGTTGAGTCTATTCGGCGTTGGAGACCCTATCTGCTTGGCAAATGTTTTGAAGTCATTACTAATCAGCAAAGCGTCACTTTCATGTACGACACGCGCCATTCCCAACGCATTAAGAACGAAAAGATCACTCGCTGGCGGATCGAGCGAGCCTATTTTTGCTTCACTATTAAGTATCGCCCAGGGTGGGATAATCTCTCCACCGACGCATTATCACGCCCTTCGGTGTGTGCGAGTCTCACCTCCTTTGAGGATCTGCGTGTTCTTCATGAAACGTTGTGCCATCCCGGAGTGACGCGTTTCGCTCATTATGTGCACAGTCACAATTTGCCCTACTCTGTTGAGGACATTTGGCAGCTGTGTCGCACTTGTTCCGTTTGTACTGAACTCAAACCTCGTTTCTACAAACCGCCAATGGGTACACTGATTCAGGCTACTCGGCCTTGGGAGAGATTGGCAATGGACTTTAAAGGGCCTCTACCGGCTTCGTGTCTCCCTGCTAGTCCTAGCCTACCGGCCTCGGATAGCTCTCGCTATCTCTTCATGATAGTTGATGAGTTCTCCAGATTCCCTTTTGCTTTCCCGTGCAATGATATGTCCGCTGAGCCGGTTATGCGGTGTCTGCAGATTTTGGTCTCCATGTTCGGGAATCCGGCTTACGTACACACCAATCGAGGTGCTGTGTTTCTGTCCCAGGATGTGAGGACCTTTTTGCTCCAGTGCAATCCAGTGCAATATAGCAATATAGCTTCAAGCTATACTACCCCGTACAGGCCACAGGCGAACGGTCAGGTGGAAAGATTTAATGGCATTATATGGAAGGTCATTACTCTGGGCTTTAATTCTCGCGGACTAGGACTGGACCGATGGACCTGGATGGTGCACGGGGCGTTAAACTCGATCAGGACTTTATTATGCACAACTACTAATCAAACTCTTCACGACCGTCTGTTTTGTTACTCGCGCCGTTCTGGGGCTGTTCGACCTTTGCCGGGCTGGCTAGCTGAGCCCGGACCGGCTTTCCTCAAACGCGCTGTTCGTCAAAGTAAATATGACCTGCTTGTCGACAAGGTTCACATTCTCCAAGCCAATCCCGAGCACGCTCGAGTGCTGCTGCCAAATGGATGCAAGTCTACAGTCTTGGTGTGTCATCTTGCTCCGTGTGGGGATACCGTTCAGCCGGAATTCAGCCAGGGGGACACGTTGATGGGGAATTCACCATCATCCGGTCAGCCCTGAGCCACCGCCGCCGTCTCCCGAGGTGGGCGTTTCTTCCAACGTGGGGGAATTTGGTCTCACAGTTGACACTCCCGACGCTTACCGAACACGCGTCGGAAGAGAAACTTGATGCCCGATCGCTATGGCTGGGACTGACATGACTTGCTGCTCTATGTACTCTTTTGCTACCTGAGTTTCTATACTGCTATTCCGCCTGCTTTCACCCCTAGGGGTAGTATAGATTTAATGCCGGGGAGAATGTCATGAAAATCTGTCAACGTCTGAACCCAGGTGTCATGCGTCTTTTGCCCGCTACGCGGCCGTTATAAGAACTCGGTCATTCAGCGCTATGATCATACCTGAGACATTAACTGTATGCTATGCTGGTGCATAACTAGATGGTACGTACCGCCACTTTGTTACGGCTTGCTTGTGCTCATATGTAAACTCCATTACTAGTGCAGATGTATGCTGAATATTGATATGATGTTCGCTGGTTCTCTTTACAGGTATTGTTAGGGATCGAATGATATTAAACTCATGATCTGAGCCAATGTTGTAACTCTGATTCTTATAACAGTATATGCCTGGGAGTTGAAGCTCGTTTGGCCATCTGTCACCCTGAGGTCTTCACTACAGGGTAGAGACGCGACAATATATTTGTATTTCTAAACTCTCAAAATCTTGTGTATTTCTAAACTCTCTTTATCTTTGTGTTTATAAACGCTCTATGTCTTTGTATTTCTAAACTCTCTATATCTTTGTGTTTCTAAACTCTATATCTTTGTATTTCTAAACTCTCTATATCTTTGTATTACGAAACTCTCTATGTCTTTCTATTTCTAAACTCTCTATATCTTTGGATTTCTAAACTTTCTATATCTTTGTATTACTAAATTCTCTATGTCTTTTTATTTCTGAACTCTCTATATCTTTCTATTTCTAAACTCTCTATATCTTTGTGTTTCGAAACTCTCTATATCTTTGTGTTTCTAAACTCTCTATATCTTTCTATTTCTAAACTCTCTATATCTTTGTATTTCTAAACTCTCTATATCTTTCTATTTCTAAACTCTCTATATCTTTCTTTTTCTAAACTCTCTATATCTTTCTATTTCTAAACTCTCTATAGTCTATACCTTTGTATTTCTGAACTCTCTATATCCTTTTATTTCTAAACTCTCTATATCTTTGTGTTTCTAAACTCTCTATATCTTTCTATTTCTAAACTCTCTTTATCTTTCTATTTCTAAACTCTCTATATCCTTTTATTTCTAATCTCTCTATATCTTTGTGTTTCTAAACTCTCTATATCTTTCTATTTCTAAATTCTCTTTATCTTTCTATTTCTAAACTCTCTTTATCTTTCAATTTCTAAACTCTATATATCTTTGTATTCCTGAACTCGATACATCTTTGTATTTCTAAACTCTATATCTTTCTATTTTGAACCCATCATGCAAACCTCATATCATTACAAAACCTGAAAACGAGGTTGCAACTTTCAGACATATCTGTGAAGAGACATGCGACGAGGGTGCAAGGTGGGTGTTCCACAATTAACAGTTATACATGATAAAAAGCTGGTGGGAACATTTTACATGAACTTGTTGTAAATTGGAAGCATGAAGGTGATTGTTAGTCATAAGGTATGAGCATATTAGACACTCATGTTGGGAGTCTGGATAAAAAGTTGAAGTCTTGACATGTATGTATGGTGATTAAAAGTTTGCAGAAGTGTATTTTGAGAAACGATTAAAAATGTTTAATTTCTGGAGATTTAATTCGCTGTGAGATTCAGGAAGAAAATGCAATCTGATTCAATGAATTTCAACTTTTATATTGATAAATAAACTGTTTTTTATCTTAAGCTCTTTAACTTTACAAAGTTTTACACAGTACATCCTTCACAAATACTCAATTCCTCTGCCACCCACAGTCTCCATTTCCTTATATCCTAACTCCCAATAAAACCAAAAAAGAATTCATTTTGAATAAAGTACATCAGAATTTTTTTTCTTTCCAGTAAATTAATGCTCACACATAACTCAAGGACATAGGTGTACTTTACCTCAACAAAGAGCTGATACTGGAGGACAGCCACATTTTGGGTGGTATGAGGAACAGATCTCTGTAATATGAAGACAAATCATGAACGTTTTTTGAAATATCGTGTGCATAAGCCAAGTACCTGAGATGATTGCCATGGCAACAAAATTTAACCAATCACAGTCGTGATCGAATCAGGTTGAGTTAATGTCATGACATATAGATATCTGCAATATGAAAGACAAATCTTGAACTTGTTTTGGAAATATCACGTACACAAGCCAAGTTACTGAGATGCTTGCCATGGCAACAAAATTCAGCCAATCACAGTTGTGATCTAATCAGGTTGAGATAATGTCATATGTGGAATCCACAATGTGAAAGCTAAATGTTCAACTGTTTTTTAAATATCGACTACACACAAGTACATGGACAGATGATCAGTCGGTCAGTCGGAGCTCATTTTAATGTCCCGTCTCCGACGTTGTCGAGGGGCGACGGAGAATTAGAAGGACACTAGAAGACAAGGGGAAATAATCAACAGAGTATATTGTTGTGGATATGAGAATGTTGTTTTTTTTTATTGTTGTGTAATGAATTGTGGTAAAATGTCACCCTCCTTCCTGCATTTGTTGTTGTATAAAGGTCAAAGGGCGTTCCCGTAGTTAATTCCATAAAGCATACACGAAGGACACCACATATCTTTGTTGACAGTTATTTCCTTATTATGTGTATTAGGGTAAGGCCTTGTCTTCCATTAACTTAATACTCCATTGCACTGAATTACATAAGATAGATCCCCTTTCAATTCCCTCAAAGCCTCCATTATCAACTGCATTCCCCTTTTTGCACCCTTTGCCGACTGAATTGGGCGGTTTGCTGCAATTGCCACCATTGAACATGTGCTCGGGTCGGGGAAGAAAGGCGTGTCCCCACCTCGTCATAGAGGGGAGGAGTGAGTCACCCCACTCAACCAACCAAGAACAAGGGGTTGGACTTGGAGAGGGTGTGGAGAGAAACATCAAGGAGGTTCGCGAAGGTTCAAGGGCGTGGCATATATAACCCGCAGAAGACGCCCCCACCTCAGACGAGTCCTGGAAAAGCACGCGACGTCCCCACAGCAGCACGAGCAGACGATCGAGACGGCAGACGAGTTGGGACGAGCCCTCGGAGAAAGAAGGGAGACGCGTCCTGAGGTGAGCCAGAGAAGCAGTTTTGGCTCCACCAGCAGTTTTGGCTCCACCAGCAGCTTTGGCTCCACAAGCAGCGTTGACTCCACCAGGCAGTTTCAACCCGTTACCCCGCAGGAACCAGATTGCGGTGGCATCGGTGGCCGTCGAGGTCCAGCCCGATGTCCCGTGCGGGATCAAGCCCGAACCATCTGCCCCAGCTGAACCTTCCCATTCCTCCTTCCAGCATTCATTCCTGCCATTCCATCCTTCTTGTGTACGTGAGTTTGTTTTGTTTGTCTTGTCCCAGGGAATAAGTTAAGCTTGTATAGTTAGGCTAGTATTTTCACTGTGTCACCTGCTTTTTCCATTTTCCCTGTATATAACCTTGACTGCTCCTTTAGCTTTAGTGTGTGTAAATAATAAATCCTGTTATTCTTCTGTACGTCTTCTTCTTCCTCTTTACATTCGGTCGCTTTAGAGGTTTCCATATTGAATATCTGTGGCGCGATTTTGGCCAACGTCCAGGAATCGGGTTAGTCGGGGTAACTGTTAGGGCCGCGGCACCATCCGCTCGGCAAAACAACATCCTATCTGCGGTCCGTAACAATTGGTGTCAGGAGGGTCGGATTCGGACCTGAAGCGCTTAGCGCGCTCAAATTACGAGTGGGCCGAAATTCGTTTTATAAAAACTTAAATTTGAAAATCGCGCCATGGCTAGTCAAGGCGATCGGATGCAGGTGGGTGAGCTAGAAGAGGGGTTAGGGGTAACCCAGGATCAGAGGGAAGAAATGGAGGAGAGAAATAAGGAGGTGGTTGAGGAGGTATCAGGCGCACAAAATGGCGCCCTCGCGCACGTGGTTGGAGAGGCGCAAAATGGCGCCTCGTACGAGCGCGCGGTAGCCGAGCCCGCTGTAGCAGCGGGCTTTAACGTGCAGCCGTTTGGCATGCAGCAGTTCATGACACAATGCCTGGCGTACATGGCCGAGCAGAGTGAAGAAGGGAATAAATTTAGCAGGGAAATGGAAAAAATGGAAAACAGAATGGTGGAGCGGCTAGAAGCTAAATTTGAGGGGTTAGACAATATTTTGAGGGGTTAGACAGTAATTTTAAGGGGTTAGACAATAATTTTAAGGGGTTAGACAATAATTTTAAGGGGTTAGACAATAATTTTAAGGGGTTAGACATTAATTTTAAGGGGTTAGACAATAATTTTAAGGGGTTGGACAATAAATTTGAGGGGTTAGACAACGGGATAAAAGAGGTGAAGAATGGGTTAACGGGGGTGGAAAATAGAATGGCTGCCCAGGAGAATCAGATAGAGGGGGTGAAAAATGGGTTAGAGGGGTTAGAAAACAAGATGGAAAACAAATTGTGGGAAATAGGGGAGCAATCGGCCCGGGAAATTAAACAAATGGGAGAGCAGCTAGAGGAGGTGAAAATCGGGGTAGAAACCAAATTGGATGCCCAAAGGGATGAATTAGGACAGATGAGGGCGGCATCCACAAAAGAGATGGAGGAGATGAAGGAGGAAATACGACGAGGTGTAAGCGAGGAGGTCTCGGGGGTATGCGAGGAGGTCTCGGGGGTACGTGAGGAGGTAAAGCGAGGTGAGAAGCGTATGGAGAAAGAGGTGAGGAATTAATACGGCTAGGTTACAGGGGGGCATAGAGGGTCTGATGCAGGAAACAGAGCAGCTGACGGTGGGACAAAAAGAACTAGTGGATCAAGTAGAAAAGAACACTGCGGTAAAAGGAGGGTTAAAGGCGACACAAAAGGAACTAAAAGACGACTTGACAGCGACGAAGAGGGAATGTCAGAGGGTACGTGAGGGACTGACAACGAGGTTGGACGAGGTGACAGAAGTAATGGAGACAAAGGACCGGGAGATGAGGAGGCACATAGAAACGGTCAAGGTGCCCATTAGAGGACGCCACCTTGAGGAGACGCACCGGGAAATAAAAGAGGTGAAGCAAAAGTTAGAGAAGGTGGAAGAGGGGGTGAGTGAAATTAAGAAGAGACGGATGGAAACTAAGAGAGAAATACAGGAGGAAGTGATGGAGTATGTGCAAGGTCGGTGCGCAAATCATGAATATGTGCTCACTAACCAAATAAAGAGTTTTCAGGTGGCGAAGGAGGTGCGGAGACGAGGTGCCAAGGTGAGTGGCGATATACGTGGAAATGTATATGATGTGAGGGGAGCTTCAGTCGGCTTGGGGGTTGTTGTGGACCCGGGTGTTCGTGAGAGGCCGTTGGTGAAGTGTGCGACAGGTACGGTGTGCGAAGGAGGAGGTGTGTGAGAATGTCCGACTATGGGGTGTGTGAGGAAAAAGTGCGCGCCGAGGAGTGAGTGTGCTGTCGAGAGTGAGTTGGTCGTAGCGCGGGTGCGAGGGGGCACATGGAAGTGCGGGATGGGGAGTGTTACAGAGGATGTAACGGATGCATGCACGCCTGTGGTGAGTGTTACGGAGGGTGTAACGGGAGAGAGTGCGCAAGAGGATGCACGAGAAAGGTGTGTAACGGACGGGTGCATGAGGAAAGAGTGTGCTGTCGAGAGTAAGGGTGAATGCGCGACCGAGAGTGGAGGTAAGAGTAGTGAGAGTGACACGGAGCGTGAGTTGGTTGTGGCAGGTGAGAGAGGATGTACACCTGGAATGGAAGGATGCACACCTGGAATGGTAGAGCGTGTATGGGAATGCACACTGGAACTGGTAGTGAGGCACGTGGTTGGGTGTGCAAGTGAGAGCACACCTGTGGTTGTCACAGAGGAGGTGACCGAGGAGGGGGTGCGAAGTGGTGTGTTGGTGAGGTGTGCGAACGATGAGTGTGTGCAAAGGTGTGAAGTGGTCAGGTGTGTGACAAAGTCTGTAAGCGGAATGAGTGTACCTGGGTGTGTCAGGGAAGGTGCAATGACAAAGAGCATGGAGATGGCTGGATGTGTGAGCAAGGAACGGGCTGCGGGGTGTAAGCATGTGAATGGAGCATCGACGCTAACCGGGTTAGCGGTTAGAGCGACGTGTAGCCGAATCGGGCCTCTGGTGCGAACCGGGCAGCTTTGCATGCCGCGGGGATCCGCGGCGGTTTCGAAAGAACCGCCGTGCGAGATCCACGCCGGGCCGCGCTTTGAACGGCCGCGTCCGTGCTCCACTAAGCGGAGCGGGCGGCCCTGTAGGAAGGGTCGTCACGACAACCCTTTGTGGTTGAGGCGTTCCGGCAGGTCGAGATCGGGCCATTGGACGGCTCTGTGCCGAGATGGTGCGTGGGATCTCGGCCCGGGTAAGCCCCCGTCCCTGCACCGAGTGCCGGACGCATCCAGCCGCTGGCACCAAACAACCCGCATTCATTGCTCGGCTTTACGAAGCCGAGCTTTAGAGATGAATTGGCGCACCGAGAGGCACTAGTGAGTAGACTGTGATGATGAGGATAGTGTTTTGGACCCGAAATTAGAAAAACAAAATTTGATGATTGGCAAAGGATTGGCAGAGTGATGATTGGCAGATGACTGGTAGTGATTAGCAAATTTTTGATTGGCTGGAATTTGGTGTGCAAAATTGGTAGTGAGAGATACCCGATGTGGTGGGATGGCAACTCTGCCATCTCTCACAACGGGGGCAAAGGAGCACTGGTTATGGGGTTTGGCAGTGAAAACTAGCCCGGGAGGGTTAGGATATTGTGTGTAGGGAGCTAGAAGATTACCTTAGGTAACGTTAAGATTAGGTAGTGACAATGATACCTGTAGTGGGGACGCAGGTAGATTAGTGTGGATGATAATGACGTGGTATGTGCTTAGTTTAAAGGGAAGACGGGGAGCACTAAGTTAGCAGGGCAACAGGTAGTTCAGATGATGCCGTGTGTATGGTTAAAAGGTGTGATTGCACAGGTGTGCAACTGGACAGGTGGATGGAGCAGTGTATGAGTGAGTAATAGTGATGTGAGTTGTGCTGACCAATGGTCCAGGAAGGAAGGAGGGTGCAGGTGGCACCAGGTGTGATTGCACAGGTGTGCAACGACAGGTGTATGGAGAATGGTTGTGTGGAAGACATGGAGTGTGGAATATATGGTTGTGTGGAAGACATGGAGTGTGGAATATATGGAGTATTGGAATGGATGGTCGTGGAGTGAGTATGGTGGAAACTGTGGAGTGGAGTGGATGGTGCAAAGGTGTGAATGGGGGAAGGATGGACCCCCATCACGAATACCCGGGGAGGGTAGTGTAATTGTTAGGTAGAGGGTACAGGTAAAGTGTTGTTGGATATTGGCATCTGTGGTGCGTGGTGGGAGAATGGTATTTGGATGGGTGCATTAGTGACATGGAAATGGCTGGGCGTGTAGCCTGTTAGTGTGTGTAGTTGGTTGACACTCCGCCACTGTCAGGATGTCGGCCAGGTGAGGCCGCAGGTGGGCTCTGGGAGCCGGTAGAGTTGTGTGGATGGGGCCCGAGGATCCGGAGGACGGACCCGGGTAGCCCAGTGCCAGAGGGCACCGAGGGGTGACAGAGCCAGGAGGGGCCTTCCCCAGTTAGATAGGTTAGGTGAGGAGCAGGTAAGCTCGGAGGCAACTACAGTGGTGGAGGTGTGCAGGTGGGTAGACCTGCTGGGAGAGCTGCACGACCCAGCCCAGAAATTGTGCAAGGGCACAGGGAGTTGCATCGGGGGAGTGAGACCCCAAATTGAGAAGCACCACAGTTTGGTCAATGGGAATTTGGTTCTTAAAACCGCATAGAGTAAGATGGCCAATGGTTTGGCAGGGAAAGACCCCGGGTAGTGTAAAGTGTGTTAATGTCATTTTAGGCCATGGGGCATAGGGCTAAAATGTGCTCAATTTGACAATTTCGTGCAACAACGCAGGGGATTACTTAAAATTGCTATAGATGGGTTGGGGATGTGCTCCTGAACAAGAAACACCATGTCCCCAGACACCAGGGGTGCTCATTAATTTTTAACGCGCACTTGATGAAAATGCAAGTAAATATATATTCATCAACTATACGTTACTGCATTTTCTTTTATTTCTGGATAGTTTGAGGAGTAAAATGAAAAAAATTGATTGTGATATTGTTTCTAGACCTCCTTTTCACTAAAATACACCAATAAACATGATATTTTTGTATCTAGATAGTCATAGCGATAAGTTGAAAATGAATCCAATCTGAAAATATGGTCCGCCGCAGCTGAAACACATGTTGTGCCGCAAATAAATCATTTTTATTTTACTTTTTTAAAATTAACTTCTCACTTTCATCTCATCTCATCTCATCCATCTCAGAGTGTCCATCTCAGTTGGGCTGGCATTTAGAACTGGGAGATATCCGACTACAGACTTGACTGGATACATTGTAGTTAGGAATGTATTAAACCCTGTCCATCCAGGAATGCCATCAAATTTGTACTTCAACATGTTGTATGCCATGTCTTGACTGCTGGCTTGGTCTTTAGCAGGTTCATGATTCTTCTGGTCAACATCTACTGTGGTACCAAGGCAGGGAGGTCCCCTTTTCTTCCCATATCCCATGAATGGACAGATTTCAGTGGGAGGAGCTTGAATTGTTCTTTGCCTGGTCCTTTTCAAAGATGGTGTTGTAGAAATCTCTACAGGTAATTCACTTGGTCTTTGTATCATTATACCATTAGTACTGTGCGTAGTCCCCTTGCCAGACAGTGTTTCTTCCCCGAAATCTATATTATCCCAGACTATAGTGGTGAATTTCCCCCTCTGTATATCAGGTGGTAAGTTCATATCCCCCATGCTGATTTGGCGCTGTGCAAGAGCTGTATTGTACTCCATTAAGGTTGTCTGTGAAATGCAATGTCCTAGCCCATTTATAATCCCTATTACGCTGGCGGAACCTGTCAGGTGGCGGATCGCGGTTGCTACTGCATAATGCTTTGGCATGGGTCGTTTTCCTTTTGAGGCCAAGAAAATTATATCTTGCGAAATTGATAGCAGCCTTCTTTGTTTGTCATCTGGAACTTCTACAAAGTCTGCACCATCCGGCTCACTGGATACACCTATCAGCCAAGCAAGGAAGTTGAACAGTTGAAAAGGAACCTCTGCCTTTACTTTATCTTCTGTTAGGTCGTCAGAAGTAGGTGGCCATGGTGGTGGTGAAGATGGCTTATTGGAGACAGCAGCCTTTATGATAAGTGCAGCGCTATACAGCATGCGTAAGTCGTCATTTGTGGGTGGTACTTTGGATTCTGAAACAGTTGGTATACTCTCCTCTTCATTATCTGTGCTGTCATCTGTTAAACTCCCTGCTGTATCGTCTACCAAGTCCTCGGCCAAATCTTCTGCTGATAGACACTCACTAAACACAATGTCACTCATGTTTCTACTTTTGGCTTTGATGAAGACTAACTGTGGAAAGCTTTTCTGTAGTCGCGTCTTCAGATGCCATGTTCGATATGGTGCATCGATGCCGCTGACATCTTTAATGGCGCGGATAAATATCTTATTGAGTTTACTCAATGTAAGAATTTCTTTGCCTATAATTAGACGCTTTCTGATGGTGTTTTGGCTGAATTTGTCAAAAGCATCAATATAGCCATTTTGAACTGGGGTCAATGGCTTGCCAGGTTTACTCAAAAATCTTGTGTAGTTCTTGTAGCAGCCATGATGGTACTGAAGCTCCCTGGCAACCAAGTCCTCCCCTTCTATTTGATGCAGCATTTGTACATCCTCTTTTGCTTTTGCAGCCTTTAGAAGTTTACCTCCACTGATGAGTTCACATTTTACTAGCCTTACCATTGACCTCTTTCCTGAGATGTGACTGCGCTTGTATTGGTTGCTATGGCAGAAAATGCACTCTTCAGGAAACATATGTCGCCTGCTCCAATCTCTTTGGCTGCTGTTTGCATCTGAGGAACGCAACATTCTCTTTCTGCTGGGCTCTCCACTGCTTTCACTAATACAACTGGACCATCGTCAAGTTCGTTCATGTCTGTCCCGGCATCTGCATCAAACAGAAGGAAGAAACAAATTTTAGAGTGATTAGAATTTAACTTTTTTTCAACAAATATGAAACATGTATTTATTTTCTTCCTACCTACCAACCATTGAATTATTGTCTAAACATAAATATACACAATTGTTTTCATTTTTTTTCTTCCAGTTACTTGTATACCCAATTTTTTCTGACAATATATTTAAAAATATATATAATACAACAATTATATTTTTGTTTGGCCTTTAGGATATCATGGGATGGAACGTGCAATTTGATGCAACAATAAAAACTTGTGCCATCTCACGTTGGTATTTGCCCCAAATAAAGCCGGCAGCATCATCCATGCATTGACAAAATAGCGGTCACACTCAAAGTAACTGTGCAAGTAAACATTTGCACCTTAAAAGTATACATGCACACTGTGCACAAAAAATTGTCGATAGCTCCGCCGTCTTCCAGGATTTTTTGAGAAACTGTTTAGAACAAAGTCCACGTTATTTTTTTAAATTGTCGATAGCTCCGACGTCTTCAAGGATTTCTCGGGAACTGTTAAAAACAAAGTGGGGTTTTTTTTCCGCCACCAAGACGGCAAAGTGTTTTTTCATATCTAATGTATTTCATTGATATTCAGTTGTTGTTTTTCTACTCAGATCAGTGAGTAAATTTTCTTTTTTGCCTCAATAGTAGGTGACGTTTTTTTTCTTCAAAAAACTTCCATGTCCCCCCCCCCACCCCCCAATAATCTATTGGTGCATCCCTTGTTATACATTTGTACACGCTTTGCTAGTAAAAATATTAATGACCATGACCACCGCGCAAAAAAACAACAACAAAACAAAAATACAAAATAAAAATAAACTCAACATGTGTTTATTGTTTATAATTATAGAGTTTAAAATTTTGCAAACATCTGTCTTTTTTAGTAACAAATATCAAATCATGGTTTTTTTAACAACTTCTCCGACAAGGTAAACATACTTTTTATTACCATCATTTACAGGACAGTAAGAAGTACCTACCGTACAATTTAGTAAAAATGTGTAGTCTACATGTACAAAATTATTTCTTAATTCTTTGTGGATCCTAAAAACTGTAATGAGGTGTGACATGAGCCTGATGACATAAACCACAATATCCCCACATATCATGATACTATTACTAAAGTAAAAGAGCATGCTTGCAATAGTACGATTTGTATTATAAATTGTAGTCTTGAAATAGATAAACAAAATCATAAAATGTACATTTCATCATGCATGACTTGCTGAGTCTGCTGTACATTTGTCAATTGAATTTGAAGATACTACTCTTCTAAGGCCAACTCCAAATCTTCCGGAACTTGTTACTAACTTGCTTGAATCAAGCATGATGATTTATTTGATCATGATATATGGCAATGTAATGTGAATTCTATCATCACGATCAGATTCTATCATCATGATCATGTCTATGTTTGCAGAACAATTGAAACTTTTGGCTAAACTTAAAGCTTACTAAAAAAATTACTACATAATCATATTAACTTACCATGAGATGTAGATGTTTCGGTCTTTTTCTCCTTCAGCCTGTTCACTTTATTGATGTCACAAAAGCGACGTGAACAATCATAATGGTAGCCAATGTTGGGATTTTCTGGTTTGGCTTCAATGCAGGATTGTGTATCGGCAAAATCAAGCCCCAGCTTTACCGCACAGTCGGCCAGTAAATCGCGTTCTTTACAGTCATAGAGCAACCATTTACTCGCAAATTCAACAAAGCGGGCCCAGTTTTTATCATTGAATTGAATGAAATTGCTTTTAGTTTTATGGACAACATGCATCACGCAAAATTTGGACGAAAATTGAACAGGTTTTCCTGTCACTGCCGAAGCAATGGGCGTCGCCATCTTGGTTTGTCAGCTACCGAACGGAGCTTAGTATGAGCTGCGTGATTGGCCAATTACGGCACCTGACGTATCTGGAGCGCTCATTCGCTGAATTTATCACGTGAACAACCTTGTCCACGAATTTTAAACCTGATTTTTTTTATCGAAATTCTTTCTTTATTTGTATTTTAATGTGCAGGTATATTTATTGGGGACATTATTATATCGAATGGAACGAATATTTTGCTGATTTTCATGAATAAATCAAGTAATCCCCATTCCTGTTGCACGAAAAAGTGGATTTTAATGGTATGCCCCATGGCCTATTTAGAGGGTAGTTAGGATGGAGATCTCCTCGCACCATCTACATCCACTCACCTGAGGTGACGTAACTCCACACCATGCCATGTTTTATTATTTTTATTGTGCAGATGTTTGGAATGTGAATCGCATCATGACGTGGGTGTGACATTATGCTTGTTGTTCCATCTCTTCCTCCTTATGAGGATTGATGATGAATTGGGTGATGGCAAATTTTGGTTAGGGGGATTGTGGAGACGAATTTGGTATAGGGGAAATATGGGGAAGACGTGACATTAGTGACGAATTTGTAAAGGTGTAGATTTTGTAAATATGGGGTAAGGGCAAGGGTAGAGTAGGTGACAGGGGGGGGGTGATGTACGGTAGGGACGAGCTTTCTCACTTCGCTCTCCGTACGCACTTCGCCTTGCATTGCCTGTATTGATGTGTACCCTTGTGACCTTACCCCTCGCTCATCTGTCTTTTCCCCCCCTTGTCTCCCACATGAGGACCTGTGCGCCACTGGGCGCCGAGCGGAGCTTGCGTGAGTCCGCCATTATGCGCCCGAAACTCCCGGAACCAGCTGTCTGCATCGATGCACCACCTTATGGACCACATGTCTGTGGCTGAGCACCACTTATGGACCCCATGGGTTGGGGCATGGCCCCTCTGCTGGAACCGGCCATGAAGGCCCGAAATCTTGCTGGCGGACCTTGGTCACAGGGCACCGATGCCCCCCAGGTGAACCACACGTAGTCGGCCCCTGTGGGCCATAAAAAAAAAATGGACACGTTTGGGCAAGTTTTATTGCAAATAGGCCGCCAGCAAAGAAGATGACAACAACTGGAAGAAAGCAAATAGCCAGCAGAGGGAGCCGAAGAGCAAGAGACCACCAGCAGGGTTAGGGGTTGTTTGGTTATTTTTATTATTGAACTGCAGTGACTGTGCACCGATTGGTGCTTGAGGGTGCTTTGGTGCGTTTGTGGGTGCTTTCATGGTGCATCGATGCAGGGCAGACTGTCTCCCCCCCCCCCCCCAAAAGAACGACCACAGGTCCTGGGTTACGTTTTGTAAATAAAAGCAGAGCCATTGTAAATAATGCGCCCCCACCGTTCATGTTTAGTTTGAAGACCATTCCGCAATTCAGTTAGCTGTGGGCGTGAGTCTGTTAGGTAGGGTGCAATGGAGCAGCGGGACATATTTATTTATGTTTTAAAACTGTCGCACTCAGGGTCAGGTTAAAAGTAGAGGGAACTACACCTACATGCCACACTAAGGTAAAAGTTATAGGCCCGGGACGTGCCTAAGGGGAGGAGGGTGCAGTGTTGTGGATATGAGAATGTTTTTTTTATTTATTGTTGTGTAATGAATTGTGGTAAAATGCCACCCTCCTTCCTGCATTTGTTGTTGTAAAAGGTCAAAGGGCGTTCCCGTAGTTAATTCCATAATGCATACACGAAGGACACCATATATCTTTGTTGACAGTTATTTCCTTATTATGTGTATTAGGGTAAGGCCTTGTCTTCCATTAACTTAATACTCCTTTGCGCTGAATTACATAAGATAGATCCCCTTTCAATTCCCTCAAAGCCTCCATTACCAACTGCATTCCCCTTTTTGCATCCTTTGCCGACTGAATTGGGTGGTTTGCTGCAATTGCCGCCATTGAACATGTGCTCGGGTCGGGGAAGAAAGGTGTGTCCCCACCTCGTCATAGAGGGGAGGAGTGAGTCAGCCCCACACAACCAACCAAGAACAAGGGGTTGGACTTGGAGAGGGTGTGGAGAGAAACATCAAGGAGGTTCGCGAAGGTTCAAGGGCGTGGCATATATAACCCGCAGAAGACGCCCCCACCTCAGACGAGTCCTGGAAAAGCACGCGACGTCCCCACAGCGGCACGAGCAGACGATAGAGACGGCAGACGAGTCGGGACGAGCCCTCGGAGAAAGAAGGGAGACGCGTCCTGAGGTGAGCCAGAGAAGCAGTTTTGGCTCCACCAGCAGTTTTGGCTCCACCAGCAGCTTTGGCTCCACAAGCAGCGTTAACTCCACCAGGCAGTTTCAACCCGTTACCCCGCGGGAACCAGATTGCGGTGGCATCGGTGGCCGTCGAGGTCCAGCCCGATGTCCCGTGCGGGATCAAGCCCGAATCATCCCGCCCCAGCTGAACCTTCCCATTCCTCCTTCCAGCATTCATTCCTGCCATTCCATCCTTCTTGTGTACGTGAGTTTGTTTTGTTTGTCTTGTCCCAGGGAATAAGTTAAGCTTGTATAGTTAAGCTAGTATTTTCACTGTGTCACCTGCTTTTTCCATTTTCCCTGTATATAACCTTGACTGCTCCTTTAGCTTTAGTGTGTGTAAATAATAAATCCTGTTATTCTTCTGTACGTCTTCTGCTTCCTCTTTACATTCGGTCGCTTTAGAGGTTTCCATATTGAATATCTGTGGCGCGATTTTGGCCAACGTCCAGGAATCGGGTTAGTCGGGGTAACTGTTAGGGCCGCGGCGCCATCCGCTCGGCAAAACAACATCCTATCCACGGTCCGTAACAACATTAAACAAAGTATAAGGCAACAAAGTATAAGGGACTTAAACCTTGGATCCAATTTAAACCAGCCATGTGTTCGGCTGGGAATGCTAAACGGGCAGTATTGATGTTAAAGAGAAACCTTTGTAACTTTTTTTTTTTTTTTACAAATAAATCATCTGAGAGTGCACACACAGGTAGAACATAAAATGAAAAAGAGAATGAATAGAAGTAGGAAAAGAGAGTGTCAGCGAGTTGGGAGGAGAGTGACGAAATGATAAATGAGATTTGAAGGGAATAAAGAGAAGGAAAGAGAATGATGAGGTCAACTGGAAAGAAATGGAGGAGGTAAAGAAAAAAATTGTGATTTTTCTTTGTTTGCAACTTCTTTAGAGTCACTTCCTGGTTTCCTTGCTGAGGATACCTGGTGTCATAATGGAAATCCAGAACTCAGTCCACATTAGCTGAGTAAAGGGATACCGCCTCATATAAAAAAGGCCAAAAGCCATTAGGGATCGATCAAAGCTTTCCCAATCATTTTTATCTTGCCAAAACGAAGTTTTTGCAAGATGTATCAGTCAGCTTGTATGTTTGTTTGTTTGTTATCTTGCCAAAACGAAGTTTTTGCAAGATGTATCAGTCAGCTTGTATGTTTGTTTGTTTGTTTGTTTTTTTGTTTTTTTGTTTTTTTGTTTGTGGTTAATCATTTTTTTTTCACGTTTAGATCACTCTGTAGACCACAGTTATTATTGGAAACTCCTGTAACTTCGCATATCAGAGTCCTATAGAGATACCCTTCAGCACACAAAATTTTGAAGGTCAAGGTCAAAGGTCAAGGTCACTTTGCGGTCAATCATGGAGGTCAACGAAACCCTTATTTTTTGAGTAACTTTGATCGGATCGTCTCCAAACTTCATGGGAATCTAGTATATGGTCCGGCGCTCAGCTGATTAGTTTTTGGTGGCGATCGGCCTTGACCTTCATGGTTAGCGCTGGAGGTCGAAAATTATTGACCCCAAGGTCAAATTACGAAACCCTTATTTTTTGAGTAACTTTGATCTTATGATCTCCAAACTTGGTGGGTATATAGGGTGTGGTATGGCGCTCAGTTGATTAGTTTTTGGTGTCGATCGGCCTTGACCTTCAAGGTCATTTTGAAGGTCATTCAATTTTGACCAAAAGGTAAAATTTTCAAGTTTCAGTTACCATATCGAGTAGTACCTCAAATTGAAGCCCTTGATGAGTGCTTCCCAGATCTGTAAACAGTTTGACGCTATGACGTCATTTGATGACGTCATGACGAAAAAACGGAATTTTCATGAAAAATTATTTCCTCAGTTCTCATCAAAATCTTTCAATATTTCATGTGCGTTGGTCATGAAGACATACTATTCACCATACGAAATTATTAAGGTCAAGGTCAAATGGCAAGATACGGTTCACCCTGTGGGTGACATATGTTCATTTTTATCTTGCCAAAACGAAGTTTTTGCAAGATGTATTAGTCAGCTTGTATGTTTGTTTTTTTGTTTGTTTTTTTGTTTTTTTGTTTTTTTGTTTGTGGTTAATCATTTTTTTTCCACGTTTAGATCACTCTGTAGACCACAGTTATTATTGGAAACTCCTGTAACTTCGCATATCAGAGTCCTATAGAGATACCCTTCAGCACACAAAATTTTGAAGGTCAAGGTCAAAGGTCAAGGTCACTTTGCGGTCAATCATGGAGGTCAACGAAACCCTTATTTTTTGAGTAACTTTGATCGGATCGTCTCCAAACTTCATGGGAATCTAGTATATGGTCCGGCGCTCAGCTGATTAGTTTTTGGTGGCGATCGGCCTTGACCTTCATGGTTAGCGCTGGAGGTCGAAAATTATTGACCCCAAGGTCAAATGTTGAAACCCTTATTTTTTGAGTAACTTTGATCGGATCGTCTCCAAACTTCATGGGAATCTAGTATATGGTCCGGCGCTCAGCTGATTAATTTTTGGTGGCGATCGGCCTTGACCTTCATGGTTAGCGCTGGAGGTCGAAAATTATTGACCCCAAGGTCAAATGTTGAATTCGTAGGTACCATATATTCGCATATCTTCGCATGTAACTTCGCATATCAGAGTCCTATAGAGATACCCTTCAGCACACAAAATTTTGAAGGTCAAGGTCAAAGGTCAAGGTCACTTTGTGGTCAATCATGGAGGTCGACGAAACCCTTATTTTTTGAGTAACTTTGATCGGATCGTCTCCAAACTTCATGGGAATCTAGTATATGGTCCGGCGCTCAGCTGATTAGTTTTTGGTGGCGATCGGCCTTGACCTTCATGGTTAGCGCTGGAGGTCGAAAATTATTGACCCCAAGGTCAAATGTTGAAACCCTTATTTTTTGAGTAACTTTGATCGGATCGTCTCCAAACTTCATGGGAATCTAGTATATGGTCCGGCGCTCAGCTGATTAGTTTTTGGTGGCGATCGGCCTTGACCTTCATGGTTAGCGCTGGAGGTCGAAAATTATTGACCCCAAGGTCAAATGTTGAAATCGTAGGTACCATATCGAGTAATACCTCTTATGAATGCCCTTGATGAGTGCTTCCCAGATCTGTAAACAGTTTGACGCTATGACGTCATTTGATGACGTCATGACGAAAAAACGGAATTTTCATGAAACAATTATTTCCTCAGTTCTCATCAAAATCTTTCAATATCTCGTGGGCAGACATTCCTCAAAGAGTCGCTTCTAGTGGATAGCAGTTCTGTTCACCTCAGTGTGACCTGAAGCAAGTCACTCATGTTCACATTTTGGCAAGATACGGTTCACCCTGTGGGTGACATATGTTTTTATTTTGTTTTTTTGTTTTTTTGTTTGTGGTTAATCATTTTTTTTTCACGTTTAGATCACTCTGTAGACCACAGTTATTATTGGAAACTCCTGTAACTTCGCATATCAGAGTCCTATAGAGATACCCTTCAGCACACAAAATTTTGAAGGTCAAGGTCAAAGGTCAAGGTCACTTTGCGGTCAATCATGGAGGTCAACGAAACCCTTATTTTTTGAGTAACTTTGATCGGATCGTCTCCAAACTTCATGGGAATCTAGTATATGGTCCGGCGCTCAGCTGATTAGTTTTTGGTGGCGATCGGCCTTGACCTTCATGGTTAGCGCTGGAGGTCGAAAATTATTGACCCCAAGGTCAAATTACGAAACCCTTATTTTTTGAGTAACTTTGATCTTATGATCTCCAAACTTGGTGGGTATATAGGGTGTGGTATGGCGCTCAGTTGATTAGTTTTTGGTGTCGATCGGCCTTGACCTTCAAGGTCATTTTGAAGGTCATTCAATTTTGACCAAAAGGTAAAATTTTCAAGTTTCAGTTACCATATCGAGTAGTACCTCAAATTGAAGCCCTTGTTGAGTGCTTTCCAAACATATAACTAGTTTGACAATGTGACGTCATTTGACGGCGTTATGACGAAAAAACTGCACTTTTCATGTATATTGTATTGCTTTAGTTCGCATTGTTTAGGTCACTCTGTAGAGCACAGTTCCCTTTGGAAACTCTTGTAAGTTCGCATATCAGAGTCTTTTAGAGATACCCTTTAGCACACAAAATTATGAAGGTCAAGGTCAAAGGTCAAGGTCACTTTGCGGTCAATCATGGAGGTCGCCGAAACCCTTATTTTTTGAGTAACTTTGATCGGATCGTCTCCAAACTTCATGGGAATCTAGTATATGGTCCGGCGCTCAGCTGATTAGTTTTTGGTGGCGATCGGCCTTGACCTTCATGGTTAGCGCTGGAGGTCGAAAATTATTGACCCCAAGGTCAAATTTTGAAATCGTAGGTACCATATCGAGTAATACCTCATATGAATGCCCTTGATGAGTGCTTCCCAGATCTGTAAACAGTTTGACGCTATGACGTCATTTGATGACGTCATGACGAAAAAACGGAATTTTCACATTTTGGCAAGATACGGTTCACCCTGTGGGTGACATATGTTTATTACGATGTTGTTCCAATTTTGCTGGACTGGGCAATTCCACTGGATTCATTATCTGATAGGGAAAACTACCATACAGTTTTTCCTGACCTCTCATGGAAAAGGAAGGACCAGTTCTTTTGAATGATGCCACCTGCTCATTTTATAACAATGTAGCACCTGGTTCAGAACAACATCTGTGACCTTTTGGAGTGCTGGGAGTGGACCTTTTTACTCACAGTTGATTCACTGCATTTATAATAAATTACAAAATGTTTTACAGCAATAAAAAAAATACATACGGGTTTCTTGGTTCTGATTTTTCTATTTTTAATTGGGTGATAATGGTACACCTTTGGCCCGAAACGGATCTTTGTCATGGCACAATTTCTGCCATATCTGTTTGCAATAAATTGACACGGGCCGACAAAGTACATTGATTTTTCAATACAATGTGCTGCTGTCTGATACATTCTGAGTTTTTAACACACATCAGCAATAAGCCATGCAAGTATACCTGGCCATCCTTGTGACTCCAATAACCAACATCATAGAACACCATTAGTATTAACATTGTGGCTTTTCCATGCACAAGTGCATTCTTGTCAGGCACAACCTGGGCTGGGTTAAAAGGGATCCGAGAAGTGAGCAAGAAACTAAATTCTTCATTCTTCTTTGAAGCAAATGTCTACAGGTAGTCATGAGGGACACCAAATTTCCCATGTTGGTTGAGCAAGTATGTGATGTGCAACATGAGGCACAAGGCCAACTACTTCCTCATCACAGACATGTTTCCAGCTGCCTCTTGGTCTTCTCTGATCCCCAGATAGTCCTTGCAGCCTCCGCTCTTTCAGCTCTCTGTTGCTCCCTATTTCTACATGCTCATATTGTAGCCAAAAATCAAGGTGTGGGTGAAATCTCCTGCCAGTAAAAGCATCAACCACCCTATTTACATAATGTGTAGGTACAAAAGTCTTGAGTCCAGCAGCAAAATTATTAACCCTTCAAAGACCATGGGGCATATATGTCCCTAACCTTTATAGTGGTGTATCTCCGATACTTTCTCTGCATTTTTAGATTATGTTGCCTCTACATTGGCAAACATTGCAGCTCACACTGGGTAAGAGCTTTTGTCGGTTGCATAATGTTTCTTCTTATTGTTGATGAGGAGTTTGTAGACAGTGTGGTGAGTGTGACTAGAATGAGTGATAGGTTGATGATGGTGAAAATGATGATTGGAAAGCTCTTGGTTAACGTCATCTCGGGATATGCTCCGCAGGTTGGTCGGAGCGATGAAGAGAAGGACAAGTTCTGGTGTGCGATAGAGAAGCCGATGGAAAACGTGAAAGATGAGGAAGTTGTTGTGGTAGGAGGAGACCTAAATGGACATGTGGGAAGGAGTATGGACGGTTTTGAGGGAGTTCATGGGGGTTACGGATATGGTGTGAGAAATTGAGAAGGTGAAAGGATTTTGGAGTTTGCTGATGGAGCTGATTTGTTGATTTGTCATACTCAGTTCCAGAAAGAGGATAATAAGCTTGTTACATACACGTCAGGTGGGTCGACGACAACCGTTGACTACCTGCTGGTGCGTAGGCGAGATAGGGGCACCTCCGGGACACAAAGGTGATCCCGGGGGAGGAGGCTCTTTCACAGCACCACTTGGTTGTCTGTGACATAAGGGTGAAAGGTGCGAGGAGAGCTCGGCGGGTGAAGTACCAACCGAGAATGAAGGTGTGGAGGTTGAAAGAGGTGACAGTAAGGGAGGCATTAAAAGAGAGGCTGAGTAGGGTAGAGGATGATGTGGTTGAGCTTGAAAGTGGTTGGATGTCAATGAAAGACAGTCTGTTGGGAGCAGTTGGTGATGTATGTGGATGGATAAAAGGACCACCGAGGCACTCGGAAACATGGTGGTGGGATGATGAAGTTGGAAAGAGGATTGACGAGAAGAGGAAGAAGTTCCAGGAGTGGCAGAAAGCGAAGGGTATGGGGGCAGAAAAGGCAGAGCATGAAAGTTATAAGGCAGCCAAGAAGGCTGCAAAGAAAGAGGTAGCAAAGGTGCAGGAGGCATGTAGGAAAATGTTCGGAGAACGCTTGGATTCGGAAGAGGGTCAGACAGCGGTATTCAGGATTGCAAAGCAGATAGCGAAAGAGAGGAGTGATGTGATGGGGGTGAGTTGCTTGAAGGATCAAGTGGGACAAATTGTTGTGGACCCAGATGGAATTAAAGGAAGATGGAAAAGATATATGGAAATACTGTTGAATGCAGAGAATGAATGGAATGGCAACATAGAGAGTAACCCAGTTTTAGGACCGGCAGAGAAGATAACCGAAAAGGAAGTTGAGGAAGCGACAAAAGCAATGAAGAGTAGAAAAGCAGGATGGCCGATGGGAGTTGTGGGAGATACAGTCACGTGAAAAAGTAAGTACACCCCATGTAAAGTTTTGACTTTTTCAACATATTTCAACATACTGCTATTTGATCTTCATTTCAACAATATTGATAGATAAAGGTGATATAATATAACAAATATCATGAAACATTTACATTTTGTAGTCCATTGTATAATTTAAATAGACATAAATGCAAATTTCGCATGTGGAAAAAGTAAGTACACCCCCACATTTATCATTACTTCAAATACCTGAAATTAGAATCAGGTGCACCAGCTCAGGTGCGAATGATTAGAACATCGTTAGAGAGGATCTTGGAGGAACCTGTATTATTTAAACCTCAGACATTTAGTTTGGTTTGCTCTTTGTTGTTGAAGTGTGCGGCGTCACCATGCCTAGATCAAAAGAGTTCTCTGAGGCCTTCAGAAAGAAGGTTATAGATGCCTACGAGTCTGGGAAGGGATTTAAAAAGATCTCCAAACAATTTGAAATCAATCATTTGACTGTCCGGAAGATCATCTACAAGTGGAGAAGATTCCAAACAACTGCCAACTTGTTCAAGCCAGGCCTCCCCAGTAAGTTCAGCCTGAGAGCAGACCGTAAGATGCTGAAATAAGTCTCCAAGCACCCCAGAATGTCATCACGGGACCTACAGGTAGCTCTTGCCACTATTGATGTCAAAGTGCACGAGTCTACCATGACAAAGAGGCTGCACAAATTTGATCTACATGGGAGGTGTGCCAGGAGGAAACCTTTGCTGTCCAGAAAGAACATCAGGGCAACACTAAAGTTTGCCAATGAACACCTCGGCAAAGACCAGCACTTCTGGACCAATGTGCTCTGGACAGATGCGTCAAAGGTAGAGCTATTTGGCCACAGTACCAGAAGACATGTTTGGTGAAAACCAAAGACAGCATTTGACCACAAGAACCTGATACCAACTGTAAAGCATGGTGGTGGAAATATTATGCTTTGGGGCAGCTTTCCTACATCAGGGCCTGGGCAGTTCACCATCATATAATCCACAATGAATTCTTCATTGTACCAGAGGGTGGCTTGAGGATAATGTGAGGCCATCTGTCGGAAAGTTGAAGCTCAACCGAAGGTGGACCTTGCAACATGACAATGACCCTAAACATACCAGTAAATCCACCAAGGAATGGCTGAAAATAAAGAAATGGAGGGTTCTGGAATGGCCAAGTCAAAGCCCGGATCTAAATCCCATCGAGATGTTGTGGGGGGATTTGAAACGAGCTGTGCATGCAAGAAACCCCTCAAACATCGCACAGCTGAAATAATTCTGCATGGCGGAGTGGGCAAAAATTTCTCACAGTCGATGTCAGTGATTAGTAGACAGTTATAAGAAACGCCTACTTGAGGTTGTTTCTGCCAAAGGGGGCAATACCACCAATTAGAGCCAAGGGTGTACTTACTTTTTCCACATGTGAAATTTGCATTTATGTTTATTTAAATTATACAATGGACTAAAAAATGTAAATGTTTCATGATATTTGTTATATTATATCACCTTTATCTATCAATATTGTTGAAATGAAGATCAAATAGCTGTATGTTGGAAGATGTTGAAAAAGTCAAAACTTTACATGGGGTGTACTTACTTTTTCACGTGACTGTATGTTGAAGGCAGTGGGAAATTGCAGTGTGAAGAGAATGGCAGAGATCTGCAATCTGGTGGTGAAAGAAGGCCGCATTCCAATGGATTGGGAACTGAGTACCCTCGTCCCTCTATACAAGGGGAAATGTGACCCTCTGGACTTTGGCTCATATCTAGACATAAAGTTATTGGAGCATAGAATGAAGGTATTGGAAAGGGTGTTGGACAGGAGGATAAGGAAGAAAGTGAAGATTGACGAAATGCCTTTTGGATTTATGCCAGGAAGAAGAACGACAGACACGCTTTTTATTGTGAGGCAGTTGCAGGAGACGTACATGGAGAAGAGGAAGAAGTTGTTTCTTGGGTTTGTTGATCTGGAAAAAGCATTCGATAGGGTTCCACGTGAAGTAGTGACATGGGCATTGAGGAAGTTAGGAGTGGAGGAATGGTTGATCAGAGTAGTGATGGCAATGTACAAAAGAGCACGCACAGCTGTAAGGACGAAGGACGGGAACAGTGGTGAGTTTGAGGTGAAGGTGAGAGTGCATCAGGGTTCGGAACTAAGTCCACGACTATTTGTAGCTGTGATTGAGGTGCTGTCTCGGAACGTAAAGGAGGGTTTACCGTGGGAGTTGTTGTATGCAGATGATCTGGTGTTGATTGCAGGAAGTATGGATCTACTGAAGGAGAAGATGAACAAGTAGAAGGAATGTTTGGAGACAAAAGGTCTGAAGGTGAACATCGGAAAAAACGAAGGTCATGGCAAGTGGTAAAGCATGTGGTGAGGTGGAAAGAACTGGGAAGTGGCCGTGTGCTGTGTGCGGGTTGGGTGTCGGAGTGAATTCCATTCAATGTACAATGTGCGCTGAGTGGGTTCATCAAAAATGTAGTGGTTTGAGAGGGTCATTAACCAGTGTGGCAGCTACATTCAAGTGTAAGGTGTGCACAGAGGGAGCTGCAGATGGAGGAAATGTTGAGTTGGATCTTGGAGATGGCGTGAAGCTGGAAGGTGTGAAAACATTATGTTACCTCGGAGACATGCTGAATGGAAAAGGTGGATCAGACTCGGCAATGGTTGCTGGAGTGAGATGTGCATGGAAGACGTTTCAGGACCTGAGTGGTGTGCTGACGAGGAGGGGAGTGTCGTTGAAGCTGAAGGGAAAGGTGTATGCGGCATGTGTGAGAAGTGTTATGATTTATCGGAGCGAGACATGGGTAATGAACGTATAGCAGCAACGAAGGCTGGAAAGGGTGGAAATGTGAATGGTTAGGTGGATGTGCGGAGTATCGTTGCGAGAGAGGAAGACAAATGATGAATTGCGAAAGATGATGGGAATAGAGCCTGTGATGGATGTTGTGAAGAGAAACAGTTTGAGATGGTTTGGTCATGTGTTGAGGAAGGATGAAAGTGACTGGTTGAGAAGAGCGATGGAAATGAATGTAGAAGGAAGTCGAGGACGGGGAAGACCGAGAAAGACTTGGCTAAAGATGGTCGAAGAAGAAATGCGGGCAAGGCGGTTAACAAGGGGAGATGCAGTAAATAGGGCAAAATGGAGAATATTGTCATGGGGACCGCAAGGCTAACCCCCGCTCTAGCAGGGAAAATGGCCTTAAAATGCCTGTTGTTGTTGTTGTTGTTTATTGTTGATGAGAAAACCTTGAATTTTTCCTCACGCATACTCTCGAATTTCAATTCATATTCGTGATTATTATAACGAAACTGATAACAAAATTGGACTTATATGTGAAAATTACTTAAAGATGCTTGTGGTCCTCAAAGGGTTAAATTCGATGTGATAACAAAATAAATTGTAATATGAAACCAAAATCACTTTCTGAGGATCTTCATGAACTCTTAAGAATATTGCAACACTTATTACCCTGCGCTCACGAAGCGGAAAGCAGAGTTCAGCATTCCGGTGCCCTTTTGTAAGTTAAGTAAAAATATGTGTCTGCATTTAAAAAAAAATCATTTTCTCGGCAACCGTTGGTCCGAATGGCACGACATTTTACCATAGGAGAAATACCATAGGATTACCATTTTACCATAAGAGAAATTATGGATTTTACCATAATTTTACCATGAAGGGAAAGGTGTATGCTGCATGTGTGAGAAGTGTTTTGATTTATGGGAGCGAGACATGGGTAATGAACGTAGAGCAGCAATGAAGGCTGGAAAGGGTGGAAATGCGAATGTTTCGGTGGATGTGAGGAGTATCGTTGAGAGAGGGGAAGACAAATGATGAATTGCGAAAGATGATGGGAATAGAGCCTGTGATGGATGCTGTGAAGAGAAACAGGTTGACATGGTTTAGTCATGTGTTGAGGAAGGATGAAAGTGACCGGTTGAGAAGAGTGATGGAAATGAATGTCGAAGGAAGGAAAGGACGGGGAAGACCGAGAAAGACTTGGCTAAAGGTGGTGGAAGAATAAATGCAGGCAAGGGGGTTAACAAGGGGAGATGTAGAAAATAGAGCAAAATGGAGAAGATTGTCATTGTGCCCGCAAGGCTAACCCCCGCTCTGGCAGAGAAAATGGCCTTAACATGCCTGTTGTTGTGTGTTGTATAGCATTTTTGGCCTAACTCAATGGTGAAAAATCACTTGAAAATTTAAAATAAAATCTCTGATCCAGATCGAGTCAATTCACACCTCGTCACCTTGTTTCAGTGACAGTTAAGTCGTGACACCTGAACTGTAGAGGGGACGTAGAGAGTTTAGGTGGTTGTTGAAGAAAAGGGTGTGCATAGTGTAAAGGGACGACGAGGGAAGCACGAGCTGTAGGGGAAATTTGTTAGATAGATGATGCTGTGTGTGTGAGAATAAAAGGAATTGTGTTGTAGTGTGGATGGAATTGAATTATGGTGTGGAAATAAATGGTGTGCAAGATAAAAGGTGTGGAATGCTTGGTGTGGAATGCATGGTGCAAAGGATTGAATGGGGGGGGGGTGGGGGGGAGGGTGGAACCCATTCGCGAAAGCCCGGGGGGGTAGTGTAAAGCCAGGTAGAGGGTATAGGAAAATTGAATGGATATTGACACCTGTGGTGCGGGTAGTAGAAAGTAGTGTTTTGGAGGGTGCAGTAGACGGTGGAATGGCTGGGTGTGTGGCTTAATTGGTGCGTGTGGTTATTGGGGCACTCCGTCACTGGTAGCTTGTCGGCCAGGTGAGGCCGCAGGTAGGCTCTGGGAGCCGGTTAGTTGTAGTGAGTGAGTGGGGCCCGAGGATCCCAGGGGAGGACCCGGGTTACCCGATGCCGAGGCAGGCATGGAAGGGTTAAGTGCCAGGGAGGGCCTTCTCCAGTTAGAGTAGTCGCAAGGAGCAGGCAAGCTCGGGAGGCTGCTTCAGTGGCGGAGGTGCACAGGTAGGTAGACCTGCTGGTAGAGCCACACGACCCAGCCCCAAAATTGTGCGAGGGCACAGATAGAAAATTTGCGGGTGAGACCCAAATTCGGAGGGCACCACAGTGTGGGCAATGGGAATTCGGGTTCTTGGAACCACATAGTTTAAAGAGGCCGATTGGCAGGGTACGACCCTGGGTAGTTTAACAGTGTAATGCTATTAGTGTAGTTCGGATATGAGATCCCTTCACACCATCCACAACCATTCACCGAGGAGGACGAGCTTCACACCAAGGCTCTGTAAGCCGTTTGGGAGTAAGACGCATCATGACGTGACTGAGACATTGTTTTTGTTCCATCCCTTCCTTCCTGGGGGGGATTTGGGGACGAATTTGGAGTTAGAGGGGGATATGGGAGACAAGACGTAGAGACGGATTGTAAATACAAGGGAGCCTGGGGTAGTGTAGCCAACGGTGGGGGGTACGGACGGTTAGGGACAAGCTTGCTCCGCTCGCTCTGCCGTGTCCCTCGCACCGCACCAGGTATGGTGGTGCCTGGTCACCTTGTTTTGCGTGTGCCACCATGTACCTTTCCGTTTGCTTGTTGCGCCTTGTCTTCCCTCCCCGCCCCAGGACCATTTGGAGGCCGAACTGTGCAGCACTTAGCGTGTTCTCTTCTCTTCCTTCCTTTCCCCGCATGAGTAAGAGGGCCCTTGTCTGGGAAATTAAGTTAAGGACGGTTGAGGTTCTATTCTGTGTCTCTCTGCTCTGATCATTGTACATTATAATAAACCTGTGTTCTTTTGCTTTCATTTGGCCGTATACGTCTTTTCCACCATTGGCCTCGCATTGTACGAGATAAAACCGCTCGATCGGGTCAGTAACAATTAACTGCATGAGTCACGTGACATGCAAACCACTTGTGCATATCAACCCAGCGTGACTCGTGCGAGGTCCAGCCCCCATTCTCGTGGCGGCGTGTGTATTGAATCGGTGAGTCTCCAAAATCCGCTTCGTGCTGCTGCGAAGATTCAGGATGATGTTGCGATTGTTGTGCTGCTCTCCGACCATGAGAACGGCAACATCATTGTTGACTGGCCCTCCCCTTCCCTCCCCCTTCCCCCTCCGTCCTCCCCTCCCCTCCCTTCCCCCTCCACCCTACCCCCTCCCATTCTCCCCTCCCCCTCCCTTTTCCCCCTACCCCTCCCTTTTCCCCCTCCCCCTCCCCCCTACCCCTTCCCCCCTTCCCCTTCCCTCCCCCCTCCCCCAAAGGTGAGAGTGCATCAGGGGTCGGGTTTGAAAGGTGGTTTCCCCCTCCCCCTTTCATCCGATTGTTTTGAAATTTGAATAGGATTTTCACATCAGTGAACTGAATTCAACCACCAATTATATTTGAGGTAAACATCGGCCAAATTTCTAAAATTGTCAATTTTCATCCGATTAACTTAAAATTTGAAGACGATTTGCATATTAGGTCACAGAATTCCACCACCAATTATTTTTGAGGAAAAAAGGATAAAGCTCTACTGAGTGCCATTCTACTTTGTTTTATTTTGCCTAGTGTCGCTCTTTGAGTGATTTTTCATTTTGAATATGGAAATAATTATTTTACGAATTGTTCCAATTACGTACGTTAAAAAATATTTAGTATTAAAATCGAAAATGTTATTAAATTCTCCTGTTCTCTTTAATTTTGTGAAATAATTTGTAGAAAAAGGTTTTAATAATACAAACCTAGCTAATGCACCTCTGGGGTTCTGCATTCAATTTCTGATCATTTTAATTACATCCATTTTGGGGGTCATCAAGCAGACAATCTCACATTTCCAGGAATGTAACTCTCACTCTTCATATTAATTGCACTATGCTTTACAGGTTGTCTTAGGTGCAACAGTCCCCTCATTGACAGAAATATATTTAAGATGGTTCGACCAAACCTGCTATAAGCAATGTCCAATTAGCTCTTTGTTAGCTGGTCTAGTTGTGGGTAAAAAAAAAATGGAAATGAAGTCGCAAAATGACCCCTCCCTCAGCAAATTCTGGCTTCACCAGTGATTCACCGGTGATCCGTCTGTCTTTGTGTGTGTCTCTCTCTTACCATCTGCATCTGCCTCTCATTTTCCAAACCCAACACTGCTGTACTTCCCTGGATTATCCTTTTACAAAATTTGGGCACAAATGCTATTGATGAAGCGGCCATGTAGGAAATATAACTGGGAACTCTGGTGCACAAAATGATAGGCTACTCCTCCCCATCTCCCCCGCTTCTCATGTCCCTATGGAAAAAAAATTGTGAGCCAGAAACACAGACAAATATTTGACAATTTGCACTGAAGCAAAAGCAAGCTTGTGTGCAGCACTACCAACATATCAGCCATTCTTTATCATTACCGAGGCACAGGATCGAGCAGTGGGGGGAAAGGGGTTGCAAAAGGAGGGCAGGAGGGATTGGAGATTGGAGGGGGAGTCCTCTGGCTGTTTCACGTCTATGTTTGTTCCAGGTCTCACTTGCAGTGGATGTGCCTGCGGCCAGAACTACACCCACCTAAGCCTGAATCACCGCACCTTTAATGGCAAATGCTGAAGGTGTTTCCCCCACCATGTTATGACAAACCAATGATCTCTCTTTCAACAATCATTCGTTTGCCAATGGGCTTTGGCCATAAAATAACTCTGCCCTGAGGACTGAGATTTATATGTGTAATGTAGCAGAGAAAAATATGGTTTGAGCTATTGTTTCCTGACCATTAATTTAGGACATCTTGATTCCCAGAGGAAATCTCTAGGCTATAAACAGGTAGACTGAACCATAATGCAGCAAAGCCAAAGAAGTTCGCGCAGGGAAGCGATTTGTCTCACAACTCCCAAGAGCAGCGGGAGACTGAGGAGGAGGAGGAAGGAAGAGCGGATGGAGGTGTGCGAAAGCGCGTGGATGGATGAACTCTGCCAACATTCCGCAATGCTTTCACACATCAGCATATGGAAATAACCAGCAACTTTTTGCTTTTTTTATCCTGCACTCCAGAAACACCTTTAAACAGAGAGCAAACAGAGCTTAATACCGTTAACAATCGGTGCTATTTGAAACCAGGTCAAAGCTCTGGAATTAGTTTTTTTTATTGAACCTGTCATTATTATCTCCTTTTCACCTATCCTTACTGAAATTGGGTCTTCAGTAATGCCAGGATTATAAATATTGGACTGTCGACCTCGACGTAAGTGTGGCCTGGGATCCACAGGGCACCATTTGCATCGGGCATGGAAATTATTTTCTGTTTACTTACAGATCCAATTGGTAAAACCACACAGTTTTTATATCAGTTTTAATTGCTATGCAAATCCTACAAAGATGTACCTGTCTGAATCGAACCTGATGATTTCTTCTACTTCGCAATTCTGACTTCTTGCTTGCTTGAAATTCAACCATGGATGATGTCCAGAAATATACTCAAATGTAATGATGTTAAGACTGAAATGCTGATCGTTTGGACACTTTTATCTGTTCCAAAAAAAAATCTGTATTCCCAGATGGAGAACCTTGGTGGTCACAACATAATGCCTTCACAACACTTTTTAATCCTGATGCCACCATGGACTCAGCACTTCATTAGATCCCATATAAAATCTGTAAATCAATTTCCTTTCGGCGTTACAATACTACGAGACTCCACACAGGCTTAGATCGGCCAAGTGAAACCTTGATTCATGCTCTCACCCCTTCGTGCTCGGATTACTGAAATCCACCGTTGGCAGGTTTACCTGTTTCTTTGAATTTTGAAACCCCTCCAACATATGCAGAACATGGCAGCCAGAATTTTAGTTCAAGCTAATAAATCAAAGCATATCACTCCGATTTATAATAATCTTCACTGGCTTCCAGCGTATTAACCCATTGATTTCAAAATATTGTTGATAACTCATAAAGCTAATGATAAAGTTGTTCCTGCCTATATTTCGCATTTATTCATATCTAACATACCAGCAAGAGCGCTACACTACAACAGTGGGAATTTTCTGGTAATCCCTCGCACAACTGGATAAATACTTTTGGTGATCACACATTCTTTGACATCCTCTTAAACGTTGAAATTGGTTTCCTTTTAAAATTCCCCAACAGCCCCCTCAATTGCAGTTTTAAATCTCTTACAATGGTCTTTTTTAAGTTGCTTTTAAAAATATTTATCTCATACAGTTGTTTTGTGAATTTTTACTCCAAATTTGTTTGCACTGTAAAGCACTTTGATTTTATTCCCAAATAAAAATCACTATTTAATAAATCTGTATTTGATTGAAAACACCAAAAAGTAGCATGGACCTGGGCTACCTTACTGGTTGCTATGCGCATTCTTTTAAAGCGGGGCAATGATTTAGGGTAAAAAATTATGTCAAATAGTTCTTTTGTGAGTATACAGGGTGTTCCAAAAAGACCTGGACAACCTTGGTTGTTAATATATTCAGTACCACAAATGATTTAATACCCTTTGTTAAATATGATAAAAGAAACTCTTAAAGTTTTCTTTATTTTCATGTCTGGTGGTTTAATGTAAAAGAAAATGGCGGCTGCACAGGAGAAAGCCCAGTGCGTCGAATGGTTCATCGAGACGAGATCCGACACGCAACTTCAGCATAATTTCTGTACAAGGTATGGAAGGAATCCGCCATTGTAGACTATTATCAGATTGGGGTACACGGAGTTTAAGGAGACTGGAAATTGTCAGAAACAGAAAAGTACAGGTCGACCAAGCACACAATATTCAAGAAGGTAGCTCAACACCAACTACATTATTTTTTATATACTGTGTCGAAGCTCGTGGAGGTGGCAGAGGAGAAAGAGAGGTGGCAGGGGAACACACCTAAAGCAGGCTTGAAGAACAAAGTTGAGGGAGACTTGAAGAAATATGGGATATGGGGAACAATGAGAGCAAGGAAAGCACACAGGGAATGAAACAAGATGGATACTGCTGCAGACACTATTCACAGATTTGGAAGGAAAAACTGGAAACCCAGAAAGAGGTGTACTTGGGGCGGGGAAGAAGAGGACATAAAAAATCATGGTTGTGGATGGGGGTGTGACGAAAGATGGTGGTGAAGCTCTGGGGGGACAAATGAGATTGAAGAGAATGTGGAAGTACATTTCCCTGGGGGGACAAAGCATAAAAGAGCAGAGGGTACAATACCAGAAAGGAGGTGGTAGAAGACAGAGAGACCACCGACGTGTTTGCGATAGGAAAATGATAATCCCATGGACCCAGCTTCATCGTGGGAGATTCCAATAATCTTGAAGGCCTTGGTTTCCACAGCGTTAAGCTGAGCAAGGTGTGAGGCAGGAGCACCAGCCCAGAGGAGAGAGCAGTATTCCTTGAAATTGCAATGAAGACCTTATTCAGGTGTGCCAAGGAAGGATTTTGTATGACGGAGGGCGTCCAGTCGGTGATTGGCTTTAGAGACCAACTTTGAAAGGTGGTTTGTCGAAAAAATATCATGGCTGACTTCTTACGCCTACCCCCCACTCACCCCCCTCCCCCCATCTCGGGCCAAGATGACTTCATTCACATGGTGGTCACAAGTTTCTGGATTTGAAGATTCACTTTCGTATACCTTTAGAAATACTTTTTTTTTCTCTTTTTTTTGTATACTGAATCGAGGCTCGTGAAAGAGCTAACATTTACTTCACAAACAAATCAACCAGACAAACAAAATATATAAAAAGAGGGAGCGGAAGACAAGATGGGGAGAGAAGGTGAAGCACACAAACACAACATTTGAGAGCAGGGAGATGTGTGGAAGGGAGAGGGCTTGGGGGGAGGAGGCGTGAGAAGGGGGGGGGGGGGGGTGGGAGAAGTATAAAACACAAGGACACCAAGGACTTCCAGGACAGAAGTTGCTATTTCAAAAAAGTGGAATTGGGGTGAAATTAGCGGGGGTAGAAAAGATCAAGGTTTTGGATGGGGGAAGATAAGAGATGGTGGTGAACAGCTGTTTTAAAGACCTGGAGGGTGGAGTGGGATTGAAGAGAGTGAGGGAGTTTGTTCCAGAGGCGGGAGAAAAGAGGAATGAAGGAGTGAAGGTGAGCAGAGAGTCTTGATTTTGGCAGTTTAACCATAAAAGGGTTGCAGGCAGATCTTGTGCGACCTGTAGGAATATTTGCGGGACAGAGCCCAGAGAGAGCTGGGGGGGCAAGGCCAGAGAGGAGTCGGTAGAAGATGGAAAGACCACCAACCTGCCTGCGGTGAGTGAGTGAGAGGCCCTTGGAGTTAGCTTCATCGCGGGAGATTCCAATGATTCTGAATGCTTTAGTTTCAACAGTGTGAAGACGAGCAAGGTGTGAGGCAGGAGCACCAGCCCAGAGGGGAAAGCAGTATTCCATTGAGCTGCAGATGAAAGCCTTGTATGTGGTGAGGAGCTCAGGTGTGCCAAGGAAGGACTTCGCACAACGGAGGATGCCCAGTCGGCGACTGGCTTTGGAGGCCAGATTTGAAATGTGGTTTTCCCAGGAAAGATCATGGCAGACAGTGAGACCCAAAAGCATGAGTGACAGAACTTCTTGGAGAGGATTATTCAGAAAGTGTATGGGAGGGTTGTCCAGTCGGTCTTTTCGGAGAGACATAGTTAGAGTGTGAGATTTGTCAGGATTGAAAGACATGTTCCACTTGTTTGCCCAGTCTGTGATTTTGTCCAGGTCTGCAGAGAGTGAGGAGGCTGCAGACTGCCGATCTGAGGGATGAAGAATGGAGCGACAGAGAGTAGAGTCATCAGCAAAGAGATAGAGAGGATTTTCAAGAGAGTCAGAGAGATCATTGATGAAGACCAGAAAAAGCACAGGGCCCAGAACACTGCCTTGGGAAACTCCAGCCTGAACAGGAAGAGGAGATGAGATAAACCCATTCAGGGCCACACGTTGACTACGACTAGAGAGGAAATCTGCCAGCCATGCGTGGAGATTTCCATGGATACCAAAAGAGGAGAGTTTGGTGAGCAGAGCGGGGTGCCAGACCGTATCGAAGGCACGTGATATGTCAAGGGAGACTGCTCTAATTTCCTGTTTGTCATTGAGGACCTCCATCCATTGTTGAGAAAGCAGAAGCAGCATGTCCAGAGTAGAGTGACCAGGTCTGAAACCAAATGGATGATCAGAGATCAAGCCATTGGAGAAGAGGAAAGATTTCATATCTGAAGCAATGATGGATTCCATGACTTTGCTGATAATTGGGAGAAGGCTGATTGGTCTGTAGTTGCTGGGATCTGTTTTTGCACCTTTTTTGTGCAAAGCGGTGATGTTGGCAGATTTCCAAGCAGATGGAAGATGACCTTGAGCAAAAGAGAGGGTGAAGAGAACAGAGAGAGGGAGTGAAAGAGCGGAAGAACAGGATTTTAGGACCCGTGGGCTGATGCCGTCAGGTCCAGTTGCAGAATCAGAGTCGAGGGTTGACAGAAATTTTTCCAGCTTGTCAGGAGGAAAGGACACAGAGTCCAGGAGCAGCTGGGTACGACTGGGTATGGTGGTTACAGACAGGGATGGGTTTGGGACACAAGATTTGGAGGCAAACACAGAGTTGAGGCATTCAGCTTTTTCACGTGTGGAGTCAGCCATGTGGCCATTTGAGGTGATGGAGGGGATGGAGGGGGAACAAACACCAGAAACAGATTTGACCAGACGCTACCAGGATTTGGAAGAAGGAGACAGATAAGAGAGTTCGGTTCTGAGAACAGAGAGATATTGTTTCCTGGCTCTCCTGAAGGTGGACACACACTTGTTTCGGGCTTTGTGAAAGTAAATGAGATTTCCCTCCGTTGGATTTGCTTTCCAGGAGACGAAAGCAAGTTGTTTCTGGGCAATAGCCTCACCACAAGATTCCGTGTACCATGGACGGGAGGAAGGGTATGACAACTGAAGACGAGATGGGATAAATCTGTGCATGAGAGAGAGCAATTTACTTTGGAAGAATTCCCAGGATGAGTTGATGTCAGAGGCGGTAGAGATGGGAGACCAGTCCAGATGATTGATGGCTGCTTGAAGACCGTGCCAGTTGGCCTGAGTGAAATGCCAGACTCGTCGACGCTGAGGAGGCTCTCTGAGAATGGTCAGAGAGATGTCCACTTTAACAAGCACATGATCAGAAGAGCCGATTGGAGCAGAAGAAGAGCAGCAGACATTTTCAGAGAACTTAGTCATAACCAAGTCCAGAAGAGAAGATGCTCCGTTGACTGAGATCCGGGTCGAGAAATTGACAGATTGTGTCAGTCCCAGTGAGTCACAGAAGTCCTTTGCTGAAGAGCCATGGCTGGTGAGAGAGGTACCCACACCCAGCCAACTGGCATGGTGACAGTTGAAATCACCACATATGAGGAAGAGAGAGTTGGGATGGGTAGATAGAAGTTGGTCCATATTATCAGACAGCGAGATGTAGATGCGTTGACTGAGATCCGGGTCGAGAAATTGACAGATTGTGTCAGTCCCAGTGAGTCACAGAAGTCCTTTGCTGAAGAGCCATGGCTGGTGAGAGAGGGTACCCACACCCAGCCAACTGGCATGGTGACAGTTGAAATCACCACATATGAGGAAGAGAGAGTTGGGATGGGTAGATAGAAGTTGGTCCATATTATCAGACAGCGAGATGTAGATGGAGTCATCACTGTTTGGTGGACGGTACAACAAACATATGAACAAAAGGTGGGAGCGAAGGGGAAGCCATAGCCAAAGGTATTCCTGGGGGTGATGTGGAGAGAGGGCAGTGGAGGGCGAGTGAGGAAGAGAGTTTTTTATAAAGATAGCAACCCCACCTCCAGGACGAGGCTCAGGTCTATCATACCGGAGGAGGGAGTAACCTGGGAGAGATACCAAGGAATCAGAGACATCATGAAGGAGGAAAGTTTCTGTTAAGCAGATCACGTCTGGTTTGTCAGAAGCAACCTGTATGGAGAGATCAGTCAAGTTTGAGAGAAGGCCCCGGATGTTTGAGGTCCATACTGTTAAAGAAGAGGAAGGGGGGCATCGGATACAGAACAGGGGGGGGGGGGAGGGAGTGGTAGGGTAAGATGTGGAAGAGGAGGAAGAGGTAGGGAGAGCTGTTGAAGGTGTGTCAGAAATTTCAGAATAGCTTGGAGAAAGGGAAGAATGGGGTGGACAAAAGGTTTGATGATGATTGGGTGAGGCACAGTGAGGTGTTATTTGAGGAGGGGGAAGAGCGAGGCAGAAGGTTGAGGGAGATGAAGGTGAAAGTTGGAAGGGGGAAGAAGCGGGGAGGACGCTTTGAGGAGGAGGGGTGAGAAGGGAGTCTCGGAGGGGAGGAGCGAGGGAGAGTCTCGGAGGGGAGGGGTGTGGGGGCAGTTTAGGAGGGAAGGGGCAAGGGGGGAGATTTGAAAGGGATGGGTGATGTGGAAGATTTGGAGGGGAGGGGCAAGGGGGAAGATTTGAAAGAGATGGGTGATGGGGATGATTTGGAGGGGAGGGGCAAGGGGGTAGATTTAGAGGGGAGGGGTGATGGGGAAGGTTTGGAGGGGAGGGGTGATGGGGACGTTTTGGAGGGAAGGGGTGATGTGTAAGATTTGGAGGGGAGGGGCAAGGGGGAATATTTGAAAGCGATGGGTGATGGGGAAGATTTGGAGTGGAGGGGCAAGTGGGTAGATTTGGAGGGGAGGGGTGATGGGGAAGTTTTGAAGGGGAGGGGTTATGAGGAAGATTTGGAGGGAAGGGGTGATGGGGAAGTTTTGGAGGGAAGGGGTGATGGGGAAGATTTGGAGGGGAGGGGTGAGATTGGATTTTGAAAAGTGTACGATTAATGGGAAACGAACATTTATTGCAAAATTAGTTTCTTGAGACATTCGACTCAAAAATACGTTTGAGGACGCTGAAGGATGGGTGGAGTGCTGGAAAGTTTAGGGAATGTATGAAAGAGGCACTGTAAGAGATGGAATTTTTTTTTGGAATGAATAGATTTGGTGAGCAAGTCGAAAGCATCCTTTTATAGAAGAAGAAGAAAAAGGTGTTATAGAATACGACAGAATACAGTTCTTCAGGGGACAGATTAAACATTTTTTAACAACGTGATCACGTGATCACGATCAACGTGGTCGAAGAACGAACGAACAAATAAGAACGAACAAACGGATAAGAACAGAGAAGGAAATTATTTATTTTTTTTTTTGTGGAGATTTTAAAACAAGGAAGTATGGGGTGAAAAGACCGGGAAAAACAGAGACTGAAAGTAATTGCAGCGCGATCGAAGAACCGCCTAGACAAAAAAAAGCTTCAAGCCAAGGTCGGACACGGTAGCCTACTATACTAGGCCTCAGAATACGCGACACAAAATAACCGACGATTCTGTGCACAGGTATGAAAAACCAACACCGAGAATCCTATTAAAGGCACCCCAATAGTTACATACACCAAGAGAAAGATACAGTTTCGACAAAAACACAATTGTGAAAAATTACTTAACTTCGAAAGCGTGCACGCATGGAAGCTTTGAAGAGACGTGACCTCCAATCTTGCGCATGCGCAGGACTTTAATTTGATTGCTGAAAAGGGTGGACTTTATTTAAACCAGGAAGTATATGTTTTCTTTTCCAAAATAGATTTCCGAAACAGTACCCAAAAGAAAAATTTTAATACTCGAGGTCGAGGCAGTGACTTGCATGAACTTTTAAATTTGAATGCAGCATTTTTAGCTTGCATTATGAAAATTGTCTTGAGCTCGTTCTTTCAAGTGGAGAACCAGACCATAAGCCCACCTCAATCTGCCTCTCGTGTAGAAGAGCTCTGTACATTCCTAGTGGAGACAAACAATAATTTGCTGTTGAACTTGAGAATGGAGCTGTGAATAGTCTGTCATTCCAATATCTGCTGCGACTTCAAGAAAATTATACTCTAGAGTCAAATCTCTTGTAAAAAGTTTCTACAATATGCAATAACAACATGGAATGCCTTCCTTCCAAGGAGAATGATTGGATATACAACTATGTAATTGAGAATTTTGGTTTATCTTTCCTTCGACATTATTCAGGTCACGTCATACAGTTTGTAAGTTTGTGAAAGGGAAGACACATTTGCTGGTGTTCACACATTGTTCTAACACCTCGTATCTCCATGGATTTGAGTCCATTACAATTTCCTTTGAAGTTGTTTGGCAGAACATTATCTGTTTTGATGAAAAGGAAACAACTCAGCTGGAGGGGGAGGCAGGTGGAGGTGCAGGCAGATTACTCCAGCAGAACAGTGATTCACTCCAAGTAACTTTGCATGAGTGTCTGAAGCAATCACCGATATCCTTCACAAACTTCTTTTTCTTTATATTGAAGTGAAAAAGGCGAAATTCGAATTCTGCATGTAAGATATGGAAGGAATCCGCCATTATTTCGCACGTGAAAAAGTGGCATGCCTCAACTCTGTGTTTGCCTCAAAATATTGTGTCCCAAACCCGTCCCTCTCTGTACCCACCATACCCAGTCGTACCCAGCTGCTCCTGGACTATGTGTCCTTTCCTCCTGACAAGGTGGAGAAGTTTCTGTCAACCCTCGACTCTGATTCTGCAACTGGACCTGACGGCATCAGCCCACGGGTCCTAAAATCCTGCTCTGCCGCTCTTTCACTCCCTCTCTCTGTTCTTTTCACCCTCTCTTTTGCTCAAGGTCATCTTCCATCAGCTTGTAAATCAGCCAATATCCCCATCACCGCTTTACACAAAAAGGTGCAAAAGCAGATCATTGCAACTACAGACCAATCAGCCTGCTCTCAATAATCAGCAAGGTCATGGATTCAATCATCGCTTCTGTTATCAAATCCTTCCTCTTCTCCAATGGCTTGATCTCTGATCATCAATTTGGATTCAGACCAGATCACTCTACTCTGGACATGCTGCTTCTGCTGTCTCAACAATGGTTTGAGGTCCTCAATGCCAAACAGGAAATTAGAGCTGTCTCCCTTGACATATCGCGTGCCTTCGATACGGTCTGGCACCCAGCTCTGCTCACCAAACTCTCCTCCTAGGGTATCCATGGAAATCTCCATGCATGGCTTGCAGACTTACTCTCTGGTCGTAGTCAACGTGTGGCCCTGAATGGGTTTCTCTCATCTCCCCTTCCTGTTCAGGCTGGAGTTCCCCAAGGCAGTGTTCTGGGCCGTGTGCTTTTTCTGGTCTTCATCAATGATCTCTCTGACTCTCTTGAAAATCCTCTCTATCTCTTTGCTGATGACTCCACTCTCTGCCACTCCATTCCTCATCTCTCAGATCGGCAGTCTGCAGCCTCCTCCCTCTCTGCAGACCTGGACAAAATCACAGACTGGGCAAACAAGTGGAACATGTCTTTCAATCCTGACAAATCTCACACTCTCACTATGTCTCTCAGAAAAGACCGACTGGACAACCCTCCCATCTACTTTCTGAACAATCCTCTCCAAGAAGTTCTGTCACTCAAGCTTTTGGGTCTCACTATCTGCCATGATATTTCCTGGGAAAACCACATTTCCCATCTGGCCTCCAAAGCCAGTCGCCGACTGGGCATCCTCCGTCATGCGACGTCCTTCCTTGGCACACCTGAGCTCCTCACCACATACAAGGCTTTCATCCACAGCTCAATGGAATACTGTTCTCCCCGCTGCGCTGGTGCTCCTGCCTCACACCCAGTGGCGTACCTAAGGTATGGCAGGTATGGCACGTGCCCTGGGCACCACCTGAAGGGGGGCGCCACTGAGCAGTTTCTATTAATGTCAGACAAGCCATCCTCGGATAGTGAAAAAAGAATTTTCTTCAGATGTATGATCTGTCTTTGATTATCATGGGTGAGAAGCACTAGGATGGCTAGATTGTTAATCCACTTATATAAATTATTAGGTAAACATACAGTGCTGGGAGCTACTTGACCACATACCTCATAGTACCACTGCTCAGTGCCAACTGGCAGTAAGACCATTCTCCTGCGCAAACTAGGGAGGTAGTCTAGAATTTTGTGCAAAATCTGTGAAATTTAATGTTCTTATTAAAAGTGCCATTTCCTTATTTCAGAGCATTGTGTAAGAAGACCATGAAACGTTTCTTCACGAAGAAGGAAAGTGGAGCTGAAGGATGGAAGAGACGAAAGTTGGAGACGGAGGAAGCCAAGAAGTCGAGCAAGTTCTTCATGCCCTTCTTTGAAAAGCCCGGAACAAGTTGTTCGACACATTCCGGTCGTGAGAGGACGCTGGCGTCACTTGCTCGCCGCTTCTCTGACTGGACCATTGTCCGTATCTTGCTTTCCTGGTGGTCGTGGCGGATTTTTGGCCATTGAGTCTGCCCTCTGCACGGTCCCGGCTCTGCTCTGCTGCTCCTGGCTTCACCTGCTCGGCTCCTTCGCTGTTTCCTCGGGCTCACTCTCGTGGGTTGTGCCCATTGTTTGCAGCAGCGGTGGTGGCGGTTTGCCGCCGTGATCTTGATTAGCGGCGGCGGTCGTTTGCCGCTGCATTTGCCGCTTTGCCTCCTCAACCTTGGCCTCGTGCTCGTCTCTTCGCTCCTGTCTGCCCTCTGCATGGTCCCGGCTCTGCTCCTGGCTTCACCTGCTCGGCTCCTTCGCTGTTTCCTCGGGCCCACTCCCGTGGGTTGTGACGATTGTTTCGCCTCCTCACCCTTGGCCTCGTGCTCGTCCCTTCGCTCCTGCTGGCATGGCTCTGCGGTACTCCGCCGCAAGGCTTCTCCTGCTTAAAACCCGCTCCACCCCATCATGCATCTCTGCAATCAAATCGAATGGACTCCTGCGTCGACCCAGGTACATTCACCGTGGCTCCGGTCGTAAGTTTGTTTATTTACAATCAGGTCACTCCATCCCCATCCTCTGGTCGGCTCAGCGCACTCCCACTCATCGTCCCAACACACCTGGTCACAACAACGCACAAAATCGCACCTCCTGTCTGCGAACTCTGGCCAAATCACCTGGATTCATACCCGCCGTACAAAACAACATCAAGCTCACCCTGTTCAATACCCGGTCCCTCAACAACAAATGCCTCATCCTGAACGACTACATCCTGGAAAATAAACTGGACTTTCTCTGTCTCACTGAGACCTGGCAACAACCACTGGACTACTACACGCTCAACCTCACCACACCCAATGGATATTCTTACATCAATAAACCACGCTCGGAGGGCCGAGGTGGTGGAATTGCCGTTATTCACCGACAAGACATCAAGACCAACCTCATCTCCATCTCATCTGCTCCATCATTTGAACACCTGGCTTTTAAACTCTCTGGTCACACACAGTCAGTCATGGCTGTTGTCTACCGCCCTCCCAAACCACACCCATCATTCCTGTCTGACTTCTCCTACTTTCTGACCCAGCTATGTTCCCTCTCCCCCTCAATCCTCCTCCTTGGTGATTTCAATATCCACATGGACTCCACTGACTCCACGCTAACCACTGACTTCACTGATTTACTCACCTGCTTTAACCTCACTCAACATGTCAACTTTCCTACCCATAACCGTGGTCACATTTTGGACCTTGTCTGCTCTACTGGACTAATTTTGCACCATCTCTCTGGCTCCGACCTCACTCTCTCTGACCACCTAGCCATCACTCTGACCATCAACATCCCCACCCCAGCACCAAGGCATTATCGCACTATCAACTTCCGTAAGCTAAACGCTCTTTCACCTACCTCATTCTCATCGACCCTCTCTGAAAAAATGTCCACTTCTCCCTTCGTTGACCTCCACACCCCTTCTGACCTCACTGACTACTACAACCACACTCTCTCCTCCTGCCTTGACCAACTTGCGCCTATAAAAACCAAAACAGTTTCTTTCACCCATTCTGCTCCCTGGTTTACCCCTGAACTCCGCCTGATGAAAACTCGTGCTCGCCAACTTGAAAGACTCCGCAATAAAACAGGTCTCACAGTTCACTCCCAGGCCTACAAGGACCACATACAACACGATAAAGATGCCCTCTCCCACGCCCGCTCCGCCTACTACTCTCAAATTATCCACTCTGGCTCCGGAAACCCAAAAGCACTCTTCTCTACAATAAACAAACTCCTCAGCCCCTGAACACCACCACCCAGTCATTCACAATAGACAACTGCATCTCCTTCCTTTCATTCTTCCAACGCAAAATTGAAAACATCTACAACAGCTTGACCACCGCCGCACCCGCTCCCCCTCAAACCACCTGCCCCCCCTTATCCTGCCATCCCCTGTCTCAATTCTCCCCAGTCTCCCCTACTGACCTCTCTGAACTCCTCATCGGAATGAAAACTGCCACCTGCACTCTTGACCCCATCCCCTCCAGCTTTGTCAAGGCCTCCCTTCCTGCTCTCTCTCCACTTATCATTGCAACAATAAACTCCTCCCTGTCTACAGGCATCGTCCCACCATCCCTCAAAATTGCTGCTGTTACCCCCATTCTGAAAAAACCTGGACTAAACCCTGACACCCTAAATAACTTCAGACCCATCTCCAACCTACCCTTTCTGTCAAAGGTTTTGGAACGCACTGTAGCCACTCAACTCAAACATCACCTCTCTGCCAATAACCTGTATGAAACATTCCAATCCGGATTCCGCTCCAACCACAGTACTGAAACTGCTCTCCTCAAAATCACCAATGACCTTCTCCTCTCCTCTGACGCTGGCAACCTCAACATTCTCATCCTCCTCGACCTCAGCGCCGCCTTTGACACCATCGATCACACCATCCTCCTCACCCGACTTGAAACCACCTTTAACATTACCGGCACTGCCCTCTCTTGGATTAAATCATACCTCTCTGACAGACGTCAGTTCATCTCCATCAATAACTGCAAATCCCCCACTGCTCCCCTCCCCCAAGGTGTCCCCCAAGGTTCAGTTCTTGGCCCCCTCCTCTTCATCCTTTACCTGTCCCCCCTCGGTCACTTAATCCGTCGTCATGGTCTCCAATTCCACTTCTTCGCCGATGACATCCAGCTTTTCATCTCCACCAAGTCCATCTCCACCGCCACCCACTCTATCCTGACAAACTGCATCACTGAAATAAAATCCTGGCTTCAAATCAACTTCCTCAAACTTAACTGTGATAAATCTGAAATAATCATCATTGGCCCAAAAACGCTCACCAAGTCCACCAATAACTTTGCCCTCAACATCGACGGTTTCCCAGTATCCACCTCCCCTCACATCCGGAATCTTGGCATCATCTTTGACCAAACCCTCTCCTTCGACAAATACACTAAACAGATCACAAAGACAGCCTTCTTTCACCTGAAAAACATCGCCTGTCTCCGTCCATCCCTCTCCTCCGTGGCTGCAGAAACCCTCATCCACGCCTTTATCACTTCCCGTCTGGACTACTGCAATAGCCTCCTTTATGGTTCACCCTCAACAATCACCAATAAACTCCAATACATTCAGAACTCCGCTGCCCGTCTACTCACCCATTCTCGGACCCGTGACCACATCACCCCCATCCTTTACAAGCTTCACTGGCTCCCCATCTCCCAGAGAATCCAGTACAAAATCCTCCTCTTGACCTACAAAGCCCTCCATAACCTGGCCCCATCCTACCTGGCTGACCTCCTCTCCAGACACACTCCCACCCGCAACCTCCGCTCTGCTGGTACCAACCTCCTGACCCCCCCCCCCCCATCCGGACCAAATTTAGATCCTGGGGGGACAGGGCCTTCTCCATCGCTGCTCCCACCCTCTGGAACTCGCTACCTCACACCATCAGAGACTCCTCCTCACTCACCACATTCAAAACATCACTCAAGACCCACCTGTTCAACACTGCATTCAACATTTAACCCACAGCATCTAACCCCTGACTATCTCCTCTCCTTCTCCCTCCTTTGTGCTTTGAATATTTCCCTATTGATTCTTCTTTTTTTGCAATTGTTTTTATGTTTTGCTATGCATTATGTTTTGCACTCTGTCAAAGCGTCTTTGGGCTTCCTGAAAAGCGCTATATAAAATAAATGCATTATTATTATTATTATTATTATTCCATGGAGTCGCCTGCACCTGCTACAAGTTTGTTAGAATCCGAAGGTGGATCAAGTACAAATGCGTCACAAGCTGAGGAGGAAGTCAAGTCAGATAAATCCTTGTATGACGAGATTAAAAGTGAGGCTGCCAGAGAGAACGTGTACATGACAGGAGGGGAAGACGATGGTGGTGGTGGTGATGTTGAGTTTATTGACGAGATTTTACCTGACGACACTGAACCTAGTGAACTGGATGGTGTCGAAGAGCCTCGAACTGTCATACCAGAAGTGATTGAACAGCATGACATTGGACTTCTGAAGTTCGACAAGGATACTGGAAAAGCAATTCTGCCTGACGTGTTGAGAACAGAAATAATAAAGCTGGGTTTGAAGTATTTCCAGAACAGTGAGGGGCCTTTCCTACCAACAAATAACCGCTCAATGAACAAAACTTGGTTCAAGAGGAAATTGGGAAATGGTCGTGGTGAGGAAGTGACTCGCTCATGGCTGGTCTATTCCCCTTCTAAAAAGTCTGCATTTTGTATCTGTTGTCTTCTCTATTCCCGTTCCCGGTCAGACCATCAATCCTCATTGGAGCAGGAAAGTGGATTCAACCAGTGGAAAGCACCTGAAAGGATTAGTGTTCATGAAAATGCTAAGAATCATCGGGAGTGCTTCACACTGGAAAGAAATGGAAAGAAATTTAGCTGAAAACAGAGGAGTTATTGACGCGGAACTTCAGTCACAGATTGAGAAGGAAAAGCAGCAGTGGCGTAATATCTTGACGAGAATCCTTCACTGCATAAAATTCCTTGCGACTCAGAACCTGGCTTTGCGAGGACACGGGGAGTCACTTCAGCTGGACGATGACTCCAATGTGGGAAATTTCCTTGGCTTACTGAAACTACTGGCCATCTTTGACCCTGTCATGAAAGAACACCTCACTCGTGTGGAAAGTCATCCTGGATCCACGTCTTATCTTTCACCGGGTGTCCAGAACGAATTCATTCATATGATGGCATCCACTGTTCGCCAGAGTTTACTGAGAAGCATTCGTAAAGCCAAGTACTATGGTCTCATGTTCGACTCGATCCTGATCAGGCACACCATGAGCAGATGTCAGAAGTAGTGAGGTACGTGGAAGTTGATTTTGAGAGGAAAACAGTCCGTGTTAGAGAGTCCTTCCTTGGTTTTATCCAGATAAGCCAGAAGGATGCTGAGAGCTTGGTTGAAGACATCTTGAAACAGCGAGAGAGGACGAAATGGAGCTACAAGATTGTTGGTCACAGTGCTATGACAATTGTGGGTCAAAGATAATTTTATGGGAAAGTTATCTTAAAGATGGGTGTCAGATGTTTGGAAACGGGCGCAATTTCAGTGCTTGCCATAGGCGCTATTTTCCATAGATACGCCCCTGCTCACACCTAGCTCGTCTTCACGCTGTTGAAACCAAAGCTTTCAGAATCATTGGAATCTCCCGCGATGAAGCTAACTCCGAGGGCCTTTCACTCACTCACCACAAGCAGGTTGGTGGTCTTTCTGTCTTCTACCGACTCCTATCCGGCCTTGCTCCCCCAGCTCTATCTGTGCTCTGTCCCCCAAATATTCCTACAGGTCGCACAAGATCTGCCAGCAACCCTCTTCTGGTGAAATTGCCAAAATCAAGACTCTCTGCTCACCTTCACTCCTTCATTCCTCTTTACTCCCGCCTCTGGAACAAACTCCCTCACTCTCTTCAATCCCACTCCTCCGTCCAGGTATTAAAAACAGCTGTTCACCACCATCTCTTATCTTCCCCCATCCAAAACCTTGATCTCTTCTACCCCCGTTAATTCACCCCAGATCCACTTTTTTTGAAACACTGACTTCTTTCCTGGAAGTTCCAGCAGTGTCCATGTGTTTTATACCTCTCCCACCCCCCCCCCTACTCCTCCCCCCACCTTCCCATGCCTCCTCCCTCCCCCAAGCCCTCTCGCTCCCACAGATCTTCCAATGTCCCTGTTCTCTGCTGTTGTACTTGTGTGCTTCCCTCTCTCTCCCCATCTTGTCTCCCGCTCCCTTTATCGTATGTTTTGTGTGTCCGTTTTTTTTTGGTGATTGATGTTAACTCTTACACGAGCCTCGAACTTGTATAAAAAAATAATAATAATAAATAAAGATCACGGGATATTTTTAATGAAAAGGAAGGAGCAGGAATTCTTATGTGGTCACAGAACTAATATTTGCTCTCCATGAATTTCAAACTTCACACAAAGATTTGCGTTGCTGCAAGGAAGTTGAATAATGAGCATTAACAAGCAGCTAGGAAATGCACAGTAAGCGCAGGCAATGAAAATGGATCACAAATATGACAAATATCCACAGAAACAATTAATTGCTACTTGTACTTTCAAAAATACTAAGATGTGTTGTATTGGTTCACGAGTTATCAAGTGACCACTATATTCGTCATGTGTGTGTGTCTGTCTGCAGCATAACTACCCGATGATATCATCCAATCTTGATGAAACTTGGGTGGGAGGTTGATATCATGATCTAGTTGTGTCCTGCCTAGAGTGAGCGTATTGCGCCCATTGTGGGCGGAGCCACGCCCGAAAAAGATGTCTTTTTAGGGGTTAATCAAGTTCAAGCTACATCTTCTCCGAGGGGTTTGGTGGAATCTGACAGGGGTTCGATATTTGATTCGGCGAATGTCATGTGTCTAGCCCCACGGAGCTCGATTTTTCATGTTTTTTTTCATTTTATTTATTTATTTATTATTTTCATTTCATTTTTCACCGAAATTTCGGTATTGTGCAGCTAACTAACCTCATAACTGATTATACATTATTTTCGTTCTAATTTCAAGGTCAGTAACCTTCGTTTTGACATTTCCGGGCCTGGCCTGTCCAGGCCTGTTTCGGTTATAGTCCGCCCTTTGTCATTGAATACCGCTCGCTCGTGAACCATCGTCGTCTCCTGACTTGTTGCTGATCTACTTTTATTACTACTTGTATAATACTATTGTTATAACTATTCTAATATATATTAAAGAAGAAAGTTTGTTACTTGTGAAAATCGGTTACTTGAAATGTTACTTGTCTTGTGCGTTATTAGCCCCCGTTTCGGACTTTGTCCGAAACGGGGGCTTATGCATTGGGTCTCAACCGTCTGTCCGTGCGTGCATCTGCAACCATATCCAGGAGATGTATTGGAGCGATTTTGTTCATGTAGACCAATGTATTGGACCGATCTTTGGCACAAAGACAATACATGATGGTATACATATGCTGATCATTTTATTTTGCTATCAAAGATGGCCGACTGGCAGCCATTTTAGTTGTATAAAACCCGATGTTTAACACATCCTCAACCATCTCTTGGACATGCATTTACCGATCTTGTTCAAACTTGGCACATAGATAACGAATTATGGCTTACATATGCACATCATTTATTTTCAAGATCAGATCCAAGATGGTCGACTCGCGGCCATTTTGTTACTTTTTTTTTTTTTTACTTGGGCTAGGGCTCGTAATGCAGCTGAGACATACACACACACACACACACACACACACACACACACACACACACACACACACACACACACACACACACACACACACACACACGGACACTTAACAAAGCCACTGAGCTTGGGAGAATGCCGTCACTACCGTCACTTCCTGGGATACTCTGGGTACCAGCGACGTCACAAAAATGGTGTCGCTTTTCTCACCGTACTCAGCGGGGCATTTCCTCAAGAGTAATTTACTCCTCCTCATGGATGCCAACCAATGGGGATTGGCCATGCTCTATCCTTTTAAAGCAAGGAAGCAGCACGTACCATTTTTAAAGTCTTTGGTATGACTTAAACATGTCAGCATCCATTTCTCGTACATGCATGGACCGATTTTGGTCAACCTCGGCACAAAGACAATACATGAGACTATACATATGCAGAAGATTTTGTTTTGTAATACGACCAAAGGTATTGCAGTACCTTTAACTCTGTACTGCAGAATTACTAAAACCACGGGGGCTATGACATTTTATCTTTTTTTTATCCTTGTTATTTATGGGTGACTCGTGGCCATATGGCAGTATATTTGAGGTCCTTTGTTGCCATTATTGCATACCAGCTAGTCCTTCTTCCATTGGGCTGGAGACGGGGATGGAGGGATTTTGGAACTCAGGTGGCCCTAGAAAATAATCTCATCGTGGCCCATGTCATCCATCCAATAGTAGTCTTAAAACCTCGTTTTGAGTAAGTAACAACATTGATATTTATTTACTTATTGTTTTGGTTATTTGTCGGCAAATTACAAAGAACTCACAGTTTTATAATAGTTTTACGAAATGTATTTGTAAATACTGTTTACTGTATACTTATTACATGTCCTGCAGTCCTGCTTATTTAGAAAGCAACTGAAAAAGGAAATTACACCAAATTAGCATCATAAGCACACACCAAATTGAAAATCAGAATGAAGACAATAAAAGCACAATTTTCAGGTTATTGCAATGTCGATGAGAGTGCTAAGCCAGTTTTCTGTAAAGCTAGGTCTGTATCTCAGACCTAGGTCTGTATCTCAGACCTAGGTCTGTATCTCAGACCTAGGTCTGTATCCGTTCTCGTCTGTATCTCAGATGATGCGTCCGAAAGTCGAGGCAGAGCTCGACCGTCTGCAGAAGGAAGATGTTATCAGTCCTGTTGACTTCTGTGATTGGACATGTCCAGTTGCCCCTGTATTAAAGTCTGATGGTGGTGTTAGGATTTTTTTTTTGTATACTAAGTCGAGGCTCATGCAAGAGCTAGCACATAGAACATACTGTATAATAAAGGGAGCTGGAGACAAGAAGGGGAGAAAGAGATCTGTGGAAGAGAGAGGGCTGGGACGGGGTACACGGGATAAACAAGATAGACACGACAAGGACTTTCAGGAAATAAATTGGAATTTCAAAGAGGTGGGTTTGGGGTGTATTAACGGGGATAGAAAAGATCAAGGCTTTGGATGGGGGAAGATATGAGATGGTGGTGAACAGCAGTTTTGAAGACCTGGAGGGATGAGTGGAATTGAAGAGGATGTGAGAGTTTGGTCTGGAGGTGGACAAAAGAGGAATGAAAGAGTGAAGGTGAGCAGAGAGTCTTGATTTTGGCAGTTTCACCAGAAGAGGCTAGCTTTCAGATACTGTGTGTCCTGCAGGAATATTTGGGGGACAGAGCACAGACAGAGCAGGGGGAGCTATGCCAGAGAGGAGTTGGTAGAACACAGAAAGACCACCAACCTGCCTGTGGTGAGCGAGTGAAAGGCCCTCAGAATCAGCTTCATCGCGGGAGATTCCAATGATTCTGAAAGCTTTGGTTTCGGCAGCGTGAAGCCGAGTTAGGTGTGAGGCAGGAGCACCAGCCCAGAGGGGAGAGCAGTGTTCCATCAAGCTGAGGATGAAAGCTTTCTTTGTGGTGAGATGTGTGGTGATTACTAAACAACAATCAACAGGTATTCAAAGCAGTACCATTAAATACCCTCTGCCAAAGCCAGATAACTTGTTCACGAATACTTTCTGGTGGAAGACGTTTAGCTGCCTGGATTTGGAATCTGCTTACACTCAGATGGTTTATCATTACTTCATACGCAGGTTGTGGCTGCTGATTGCATCATTTCTGGGAGTGTGGTTGTGCCGCTGATGCAGTTCCCACTGGTTCCAGAAGCTGGTAGGCATTTTGCCGACCTTGAAAGGATGACAGGTTGAGTCAACCCACCTAATGATATTGTTACGTTTGTAGGGGGTAGGCAGTGCTTACCTTAGTCCAGGTAGAATTGCATAGGTAGTGTGCTCCGACTGTCGTGAAGAAGAAGAAACCCCATGTATCATAAGTAGGGATCCGGTAGACCGTATGTCGTATAAGCGCGTATTTTCGTTCCCATCACGAGGGGTGGGGTTATGTTAATTAGTTAGGGATTATGGGCAATTCATCCCCTGTATGTAATGGCCTCTGTTATTTTTCCTCTGTTCCTTATGACAAAGTAGCACACACACACATAGCAAGAAATCGTGCATTTATAACACTAAATAAAACCAACCAGAAACAGGACATTGAGCACTGCCGCTGATACCACCGACCTGGTGATCACAAAGGCTGGCAAGGTCCGTAACGTCACGCCCCAAAGAGCAGTGATTGGTCCGGGATTGATTGGAGTAAGGACTGCAAAGATGGAACTATGGAATTGGTGGAGGAGGCACGGATGACATCAGAGCCTTGAGTGTAAATGAACGCCCTCCCCGACATTTCTCCTCTTGTGTGTCTCTCATCTTCTGGCTTTGGTGGTGAGCGATGACGATTTTTTTTTTTTTTTTTTTTTTTTTTTTGTATACAAGATCGAGGCTCGTGAAAGAGCTAACATTAATCACACAAAAAGACAAACCGACACACAAAACACAAAAAACAAGGGGAGCAGCAGACAAGATGGGGAGAGAGGGGGAAGGACACAAACACAACATTTGAGAGCAGGGACATCGGGAGGACTTTGGGGGAGGTGGGAGAGGAATAAAACATATGAACACTGCAAGGACTCTGGGGTGAATTACCGGGGGTAGAAAAGCTCAAGGTTTTCGATGGGGGAAGATAAGAGATGGTGGTGAACAGCTGTTTTAAAGACCTGGAGGGAGGAGTGGGATTGAAGGGAGTGGGGGAGTTTGTTTCAGAGGCGGGAGAAAAGGGGAATGAAAGAGTGAAGGTGAGCAGAGAGCCTAGACTTTGGCAGTTTAACCATAAGAGGGTTGCAGGCAGATCTTGTGCGACCTGAAGGAATATTGGGGGGACAGAGCACAGAGAGAGCTGGGGGAGCAAGGCCAGAGAGGAGTCGGTAGAAGACAGAAAGACCACCAACCTGCCTGCGGTGAGTGAGTGAAAGGCCCTCGGAGTTGACTACATCGCAGGAGATTCCAATGATTCTGAAAGCTTTGGCCTCAACAGCGTGAAGCCGAGCAAGGTGTGAGGCAGGAGCACCAGCCCAGAGGGGGGAACAGTATTCCATTGAGCTGCGGATGAAAGCCTTGTATGTGGTGAGGAGCTCAGGTGTGCCAAGGAAGGACTTCGCACGACGGAGGATGCCCAGTCGGCGACTGGCTTTGGAGGCCAGCTTGGAAATGTGGTTTTCCCAAGAAAGATCATGGCAGATAGTGAGACCCAAAAGCTTGAGCGACAGAACTTCTTGGAGAGGATTGTTGAGAAAGCAGATGGGAGGGTTGTCCAGTCGGTCCTTTCGGAGAGACATTGTAAGAGTGTGAGATTTGTCAGGATTGAAAGACATGTTCCACTTGTTTGACCAGTCTGTGATTTTGTCCAGGTCTGCAGAGAGTGAGGAGGCTGCAGACTGCCGATATGAGGGATGAGGAATGAAGCGGCAGATAGTGGAGTCATCAGCAAAGAGATAGAGAGGATTTTCCAGAGAGTCGGAGAGGTCATTGATGAAGACCAGAAATAGCACAGGGCCCAGAACACTACCTTGGGGAACTCCAGCCAGAACAGGAAGGGAAGATGATCTCGCTCTGCTTCGGGATTTCACGGCGAACTGTCGGAGTTCATAGCGCTGCTGCGCGAGGGTGGTTAATTGACGAGCACGTGAACATTTTGTAGCGCTCTTGCGCCGGGGACATTGAAAGTCTGGACGATCGGGAGGACGAGTGTGACTGAGTGAACGAGGGCACGCAGAGGCCTTTTTCCTGCCAAGGCCGGTGCCATATCCGGATTGTGTGCTTGGGGCCTGGACATCTCCTGACGAGGTTCAAGAGCTGCTCGGAGCTAAGTGCCCACCAAAATAACACATTTATTTTCCACTTATTTTTTCCCCTTGTGTGTATTCGAGTCTGTGAGGGGACGTCCTGTTTATGAATCTTATTTTGCCCTGTTTTATTTTGTTACCAGCATTCTTCAATAAAGCCGGTATTTTTGTACATTTTAATTCTGTCGGCTTGGAATTGATTATCCAGGTTCGAAGACGTTGGGTGGAAGCCGTCCAGGTAAGTTCTCATTCTCCTTTCCCTCACGTGTAACGAAGGTCCGCCATTGAACTGAACACCTTGGAGTTAAAGCTCGTTTGGTCATCTGTGTTGCCCTGGGGTGTTCACTTCAGGGCAGACACACGACAATATTTAACAGCACAGCAGGGGCTCGAACTCAAGAGCCCAAGGATCTGGATACGTGAATTTTTAAAACGATTCTTCACCATTGAGAGATGGAAAGGGCAAAAAAATGAAGCATAGCACGATATCTCAAAACGTTGTAAACGAGTGATAATAACGGTATGTGTATGAGTTGGTGATGCGACAAGAACAAGCCGATTGCATTCTGGTTCCGGTCCGAATCCAGATCCGGCCTATCGGTGGAATACAAAACGTAATCTGTTCAGCCTGGTGGAGGTATGCTCTTCTTTCAAATTCCGTTCTAGTTAGCCGGTCCCCTGCACAGCGGTTTTGTAATCGCTTCTGTGTGTCTGTCTTTCTGTGCATGTGCGTCTGTGTGTATCTGCCCAGGCCGTAACCTTTTTACCATTTGAGTTTTCTCATCAAATTTTCACCAAATTTTTATTATGATAATACAGAGAAAGCAAATTAATAATTTTGTCAAAATGTCAAATGGTCAAATGGTCAAAGGTCAGCGTCACAAAAAAAATCATCCATTTTCATTCAATTGACCTGAAATTTCAATTTATCATTTGTGTTTTGTCATTAAATAAAAAATAAAAAAACTTTATTACGATAATATGTAGAAGACAAATAAATAATTTTATCAAAAGGTTAAAGGTCAGTGCCACCTAAAATCATAAATTTTCATCCAATTGACCTGGAATTCAAATTTACCATTTGAGATTTGTCTTGAAGTTTTCAATAAAGCTTTACTATGAGACTATGGAGAAGGCAAATTAATAATTTTGTCAAAAGGTTAAAAGGTCAAAGGTCAGCATAACATAAAATCATCAATTTTCATCTGATTGACCTGAAATTTTAAGAATTTGCATATTGGGTCACTGAATTGGTTCACCAATCAAAAGCTAGAAGCCAATTGTTGTTGTTTTTTTTAGATAAAAGGTCAAAGTTGCATAAAATTGCCAATTTTCACCCAAAATCACCTAAAATTTAAAGAATGTGCTAAATTGGTTCACCAATCAAAAGCAAGATGCCAAATTTTTTTTCGATCAAAAGGTCAAAGGTCAAGGACTCAATGTTTCATAAAATCATCAATTTTCCTCCAAATAACCTGTAATTTTAAGAATTTGCAGGCCACCGAATTGATTCACCAATCAAAAGCTAGAAGCTGATTATTATTTTTTATCTAAAGTTCAAAGGTCAAGGCTGCATAAAATCATAAATTTTCATTTAAAAAAAACTGTTTTCGTTATTTTGAGCATATGGAAGAAGAAGAGAAGAAGAAGAAGCAGCTGTATCCAGACGGACGCAGATAGGCGTTGCATTTTCAGATGCTTTCTCGTTCAAATTGGAACCATTGTGTGAATTGAGGCAGCCATGATGAAAGCAATTTATTTCCAAAGTAAAGCAATTCAAAATATATTTATATACATGCTTCAACTCTGCATGAAACCAGCTAGCTTTTACTGTATATTAGTGAGCAGAAAAAATACTTAGGGAGACAAGTGCATCATGCCCCCCACACCCCAAGCCTCCTTCTCTCCCTCCTCACCTCCCAACCCTGGTAGGTTGTGCTAGCTGAGGCTCGACTGTATATATGACAAAGCTCTATGAGTACGAGCACATAAGTAGCACAAATTATGTCGTTTCAAAAAATTATCCTGATGCACTTTCTTGAGAATTGGCAGCCTCAGCATATTTATCAGTGTCATATGTTGATGGCATAACTGCATGATGATATCATTGACGAAAAGCACCATGGGACAATTGGGACATAGAGATGATGTCACGTAGTTTTCCCTGTAAAATACAGGTCGTATCACCTACATAGTCAACCCACACATGCAGACAAGCAGAATGAATAATTAATTAATAATCTCAAAAAAACGTTTTTCTTTAAATAATGTCGAATATTATGAAGGGATTCGGCTTTGAGAGATGGGCATCTTCAGTTTAGGATTATGTAGTGAAAGCCCAATTATTATTCCATTGGAAGTAAATAACAGAGCTGCTGAGACTGTAAAAGAATGAAGCATTTATTCTTTTTGGCCATCTATGAATGGCATGTGCAAACTAGAACAGCACTCGGTAGAGAGCATACCCCAGGTAGAGAGCCAGGCTGAAAAGCTTATATTTTATATCCCACTGAAAGGCCGGATCTGGATTCGGACCTCAACCAAAATCGAATTGACTTGTTCTTGTCACCTTACCAACTCATGCACCAAGTGTTGTCATAACTCGTCCACAACCTTTTGAAATATCGTGCGATATATCGTTTTTGGCCCAATCTCTCAATGGCGATGAATCGCTTGAAAAATTAAAAAATTCTCTGATCCGGATAGGATCCAGATTTGGATCTTCACCAAAATCGAATCGATTCATCCTTGTCAAACACCCAACCTCACCACCAAATTTCATCCGAATCTGTCCACAACTTTTTGAGATATCCTGTTCACAAGCAGACAGACAGAAAGACAAACAAACGAATGAAAATTGATTATTTTCGAAGTTTGACCTCGAGGTGACCTTTGACATTTTGACCTTAATTGTAGTTGGTTTCCCAATTCAGTGATGCACTATGCAATTGCTGTTTAATTTTACAAGTCAATCGGATGAAAATCTATGATTTTTTCAGATGAAAATTGATGATTTTAGGTGTTTGACCCTGAGTTGACCCTTGACCTTTTGACCTTAAAATAGTTCATTTCCCAATTCAGTGTCTCATTATATGCAAATGCTGTTCAACTTTCACATCAATCAGATTTAAAATGACGATTTTAAATATTTGACCTCAAGATGACCTTTGACTTCAACATCAATAGGCTTCTCAGTTGTGACTGCCACTACAACTTGGTGACGTTTCATGACGATCGGTTTAGAATTGTGACCTGTAGGTGATTGACATACAAACAGACAGACGAATAGAATAACGCACAAGACCAATCCAATTTGCGTACTTGAAAAATCTTTGATTTTGCAAGTAACAGACAGACAGGGGGAAAAACATAACCTACATCCACCTTTGGTGGCGGAGCTAAAAATGATAGAATATTTGACCACCACATTATTCCTTCTTCCTCCTCAAAAAACCCTTCCCTTGTCACTCGCTTCCTCTTCATCTTCTCGACCCTCTTTTCACTTTTCTCTTTTTAACTTGCAATATCGAAGATTTTCAAAAGTGTATTGGTTGATCTTGTGCGTTATTCTGTCTGTCGGGTTGTTTGTCTGTCGATCGCCTATTTTTGAAGTCAAAGGTCAAAGGTCATTTGAAGTAAAATTTCTAAAATCGTCATTTTTCATCTGATTGCTGTGAAAGTTAAACAGCATTTGTACATTTAGTCATTGAATTGGGAAATTGCTTATTTTTTATGTCAAAAGGTCAAGGGTCAACTCAAGGTCAAACCTAAAATCATCAATTTTCATCTGAAAAATTGTCATTTTCATCCTATTAACTTGAGAGTTAAACAGCAATTGCATTATGCCTCACTGAATTGAGAAAGCAACTATTTTTGAGGTCAAAAGGTCAAGGGTCAACTCAATGTCAAACTTCTAAAATCATCAATTTTCATCTGAAAAATCAATTTTCATTTGACCTGAAAATTAAAGAGCAATTGCATCGTGCTTCACTGAATTGGGAAACAAACTATTTTAGGGTCAAAGGGTCAAAGGTCAACTTGGGGTCAAACTTCTAAAATCATCAATTTTCATTTGATTGACTTGAAAATTAAAGAGCAATTGCATAGTGCTTCACTGAATTGGGAAACAAACTATTTTAGGGTGAAAGGGTCAAAGGTCAACTCAGGGTCAAACTTCTAAAATCATCAATTTTCATTCGATTGGCCCGAGCTATGATTAAGATTTTCAATTTTAATTCAATGAAATGGACAATTTTATGTCTCCATTTTCTTGGATTTTGCAAGTATCGTGCATCTTTCTTGTTATATTTTTTCTTCATTTTCTTAAATATATTTTCAACGTGTTACCTTTGCTTTTACACCTCACCCCCTTGTCTGTAAACACATATCAATGGCCCTTGAACAAAAAAACCCAGAAACTTTTGGAATGTACATTCTATAATTCATGGCATATTAATCTGCAATCGTATACATTACCCACGATGTGAACAGTAACAAGTCTGGGTTATTCACAATCCCTAATAACTAGTGCACTGTTTTGACTTGGATTACTGGAATGCTGAACAGCCAATTTGTATGCACAGGATGACATGATTTTCCCCCCTTTCAAGCTCGAATTCTGACCCCCAGACATTTCTCCTGATGAGGCACAACAAGTTTTCTAGCTGGCAGAATCCCACCAGCTCTAAAAATAAATCTTTCTCTTACATTTTTATCAGTCTTGTTGGTGCTTTGGTTATTTCTGACATTTTTCCACTTAGGACAGGAGCAATTGGATGTGTGTCCCTTGTGGATGGCATCGGATGCATGGTTTGCAGCAAGCAAGATGAGGCTAAAAAGGGCCTGAGAAGGGTGAGAATGTGGTCTAAGGGTCGTGCAAAAGAATGATTCCAAGGGAAGGAGGGGATTGTAAAACGATATGAAATGTAAAGAAGTGAGGGAATCTCAAATAGAAATTGAAAATCTCAAAACGAATTTTTCTTTTCTATTTTTTGCACATTTGGTTTTAACTTTCTTTTTTGAAATGTCTGATGACAAAAAATAGAATGTTGGAAAGTTTTCACCTTGACATGTATATTGACAGGTGATGTCAGATGTTATATTTTGATGCAAACATTTTAAGAGCACCTCTTCTCACATTATTATAGCCACCAAATGAAAATGTTAATTTAATGTTATCCTGTATGAATGGCTCATTTAGTTGACCTTAAGAGGGTAAAAAAGATACGAATGAAAAAGCTGTGCATAACGTGAATATAATGCCATTAACAATTTCTCAGTCGAAAGTTACATTGAAAAAGATAAATGGCTTATTACAGGTGAAAACCCAAATTGGATGACTAATTGATTGTAGTATTGTTGTGGAAATGACTCTTAGGGGTTAATGATGATTAATATTGTCAGTTATTTCATATTACATGTTTAGCATAAGTTCCAAGGTAATTTACGTGAAATATGGGATGTGCGTTGCGTAGATGATGAGATGAGAGATGATTTATAGATGAGAGATGTTGAGATGTTGTTGAGATGTTCGCCATCCCTGCCATCCTGCTTATGTCTCAAACTGCCATTCCTTCGAGCCCATTTTATGTCCTGCCCTTTGTAACCGGTCCTTTATGTTCCTGCTAGGTCTTGAAGTCTCAGCATAGGAGGAAATAATCCGCGGTTCAAACATTCGAACTTCAACAGCAGACGAACAGTTTGAAGAGGGGTTGCTCCACCCATGAACTGGTGCTCAAAGCCAATCCGAGTGAGAGGGGGAGGTGCCAACATGATTATGACTACAGGCCGAAAAGCATGCATGCAGGCAGTGGTGAGGCTGTAGCACTTACAGACAGTGGTGAGGTTGTAGCACATACAGGAAGTGGTGGGGCCGTAGCACGTACAGACAGTCGTTAGGCCGTAGCACATACAGACAGTGGTGAGGTTGTAGCACATACAGGAAGTGGTGGGGCCGTATCACGTACAGGCAGTCGTTAGGCCGTAGCACATACAGGCAGTGGTGAGGCTGCAGCACATACAGGAAGTGGTGGGGCCGTATCACGTACAGGCAGTCGTTAGGCCGTAGCACTTACAGGCAGTGGTGAGGCTGCAGGACATACAGGAAGTGGTGGGGCCGTAGCACGTACAGACAGTCGTTAGGCCGAAGCACATACAGGCAGTGGTGAGGCTGCAGCACATACAGAAAGTGGTGAGGCTGCAGCACATACAGGAAATGGTGGGGCCATAGCACATACAGGCAGTCATTAGGCCGTAGCACGTACGGGCAGTCATTAGGCCGTAGCACATACAGGAAGTGGTGGGGCTGTATCACGTACAGGCAGTCATTAGGCCATAGCACTTACAGGCAGTGGTGAGGCTGCAGCACATACAGGAAGTGGTGGGGCCATAGCACGTACAGACAGTCGTTAGGCCGAAGCACATACAGGCAGTGGTGAGGCTGCAGCACATACAGAAAGTGGTGAGGCTGCAGCACATACAGGAAATGGTGGGGCCATAGCACATACAGGCAGTCATTAGGCCGTAGCACGTACAGGCAGTCATTAGGCCGTAGCACATACAGGAAGTGGTGGGGCCGTAGCACATACAGACAGTCGTTAGGCCGAAGCACATACAGGCAGTGGTGAGGCTGCAGCACATACAGGAAGTGGTTAGGCTGCAGCACATACAGGAAGTGGTTAGGCTGCAGCACATACAGGAAGTGGTTAGGCTGCAGCACATACAGGCAGTGGTGGGGCCGTAGCACGTACAGGCAGTGGTGGGGCCGTAGCACGTACAGGCAGTCATTAGGCCGTAGCACTTACAGGCAGTGGTGAGGCTGTAGCACATACAGGCAGTGGTGAGGCCATAACCATTGCAGTCAGTGGTGAGGCCGAGTGTGTGCAGTCAGTGGTGAGGCCACAGCTCATGCAGGAATGGAGAGACCGTAGTGTGTGCATGCAGGGAGTGGTTAGGCCATGGAACGTACAGGCATTGGTGAGGCCGTAGCGAGGGCTGGCAGTGGTTTAGACCATAGCATATACATGCAGGGGTGTGGCTAGAGTTAATGCAGGTATGGGTGAGGCAAGAGCAAGTGCAGGTATGGGTGAGGTCTGAGTGAGTGCAGGTATGGGTGAGGGCGGAGAGATGGTTTTTATTGGTGATAAAACTATTAAATATGTAGATTCTCCATTCTGCCGGAAGAATCGTTGACATAGAAGTGTGTGTTGTTTCAAAGGGGTGGGAGTAGGGAGGTTAAATTACATTGTGTTAGGTATTGCCAGTAATATGTTGGCTGTGATAACTTCAAGGAGCAATTTATATAAAGAAAGTTTCCTTAGTGGATTTGAAAAATAGATACAGGATAACGAGTAACCGACTGAATACAAAGGGTTGTGATGTTATGTTTTCCATTATTCTTCCGAGAATAGGAAGGGGTATAGTGTTCATAAGTAAAGCGATAAATGTCAACCTCTGGTTGTAAGAATGCTGTAGGCAGCAAGGTTTTTGGTTTAGAAAGCAATGGGAACATTTTCGGAGGCAAAGGGAGTGATTCCAGAATGTTGGGCATGGACTAAACAGAAAGAGGGCTGCAACGTTTGCAGTCGGAATTGAAGTGGGAATTAAAGCTTCTTTTTTTTAGGGTGGAGAGGCTACACCTTAAGGAAATGATAATCATAACGTGAATGATAAGGTCAGGATACAAAAGTAACTAGAACGGCACTCAGTAGAGTACATACCTCTGACGGGCTGAACAGTTTATGTTTTGTATCGCACTGAAAGGCCGGATCTGGATTCAGACCTGAACCAAAATCTAATCAGCTTGTTCTTGTCACCTAACCAACTCATCCCCCAAGTTTAGTCCTAAATGGTCCATAACTTTTTTAAATATCATGTTGTATATCGCTTTTCACACGATCTCTCAATGGTGAAGAATCACTTAAAAATTAAATAATTCTCGTATCCGAATCCATATTCAGATCTTCACCAAAGTCGAATCGATTCATCTTTGTCACACACACAACCTGTACACCAGGTTTGGTCCAAATCCGTCCATAACGTTTGGAGATATTCTGGTATGTGTCGGTTTTACCCCAATCACTCAATGATGAAGAATCACTTAAAAATTAAATAATTCTCGTATACAACAACAACATGCATTTTAAGGCCATTTTCCCTGCTCGAGCGGGGGTTAGCCTTGCGGTCCCCATGACAATCTTCTCCATTTTGCCATATTTTCTGCATCTCCCCTTGTTAACCCCCTTGCCCGCATTTCTTCTTCCACCATCTTTAGCCAAGTCTTTCTCGGTCTTCCCCGTCTTCTACTTCCTTCTACATTCATTTCCATCACTCTTCTCAACCAGTCACTTTCATCCTTCCTCAACACATGACCAAACCATCTCAAACTGTTTCTCTTCACAGCATCCATCACACGCTCTATTCCCATCATCTTTCGCAATTCATCATTTGTCTTCCTCTCTCTCAACGATACTCCGCACATCCACCGAACCATTCGCATTTCCACCCTTTCTAGCCTTCGTTGCTGCTCTACGTTCATTACCCATGTCTCGCTCCCATAAATCATAACACTTCTCACACATGCAGCATACACCTTTCCCTTCAGCTTCAAAGACACTCCCATCCTCGTCAGCACGCCACTCAGTTCCCGAAATTTCTTCCATGCACATCTCACTCCAGCAACCGTTGCCGAGTCTGATCCACCTTCTCCATTCAGCATGTCTCCGAAGTAACAAAATGTTTTCACACCTTCCAGCTTCACGCCGTCTCCAAGATTCAACTCAACATTTCCTCCATCTGCAGCTCCCTCTGTGCACACCTTACACTTGAATGCAGCTGCCACACTGGTTAATGACCCTCTCAAACCACTACATTTTTGATGAACCCACTCAGCGCACATTGTACATTGAATGGAATTCACTCCGACACCCTTCCTGCACACAGCACACGGCCACTTCCCAGTTCTTTCCACCTCACCACATGCTTTACCACTTGCCATCACCTTCGTTTTTCCGATATTCACCTTCAGACCTTCTGTCTCCATACATTCCTTCCACTTGTTCATCTTCTCCTTCAGTCCATCCATACTTTCTGCAATCAACAACAGATCATCTGCATACAACAACTCCCACGGTAAACCCTCCTTTACGTTCCGAGCCAGCACCTCCATCACAGCTACAAATAGTAGCGGACTTAGTACCAACCCCTGATGCACTCCCACCTTCACCTCAAACTCACCACTGTTCCCGTCCTTCGTCATTACAGCTGTGCGTGCTTTTTTGTACATTGCCATCACGACTCTGATCAACCATTCCTCCACTCCTAAATTCCTCAATGCCCATGTCACGACTTCACGTGGAACCCTATCGAATGCTTTCTCCAGATCAACAAACCCAAGAAACAACTTCTTCCTCTTCTCCATGTACTTCTCCTGCAACTGCCTCACAATAAAAAGCGCGTCTGTCATTCCTCTTCCTGGCATGAATCCAAACTGCATTTCGTCAATCTTCACTTTCTTCCTTATCCTCCTCTCCAACACCCTTTCCAATACCTTCATTCCATGCTCCAATAACATTATCGCTCGATACGAGCCACAGTCCAGAGGGTCACCTTTCCCCTTGTATAGAGGGACGAGGGTACTCAGTTCCCAATCCACTGGAATGCGGCCTTCTTTCACCGCCAGATTGCAGATCTCTGTCATTCTCTTCACACCCCAATTTCCCGCTGCCTTCAACATATCTCCCACAACTCCCGTCAGCCCTCCCGCTTTCTACTCTTCATTGCTTTTATTGCTTCCTCAACTTCCTTCTCGGTTATCTTCTCTGCCGGTCCTAAAACTGGGTTACTCTCTGTGTTGCCATCCCATTCATTCTCTGCATTCAACAGCATTTCCATATATCTCTTCCATCTTCCTTTAATTCCATTTGGGTCCACAACGATTTGTCCCACTTCATCCTTCAAGCACCTCACCCCCATCACATCACACCTCTCTTTCACTATCTGCTTTGCAATCCTGAATACCGCTCTCTGACTCTCTTCCGAATCCAAGTGTTCTCCGAACGTTTTCCTACATGCCTCCTGCACCTTTGCTACCTCTTTTTTTGCAGCCTTCTAACTTTCATGCTCTGCCTTTTCTGCCCCCATACCCTTCGCCTTCTGCCACTCCTTGAACTTCTTCCTCTTCTCGTCAATCTTCTTTCCAACTTCATCATCCCACCACCATGTTTCCGAGTGCCTTCATGGTCCTTTTGTCCATCCACATACCTCACCAACGGCTCCCAACAGACTAGCTTTCATTGACATCCAACCACTTTCAAGCTCAACCACATCATCCTCTACCATACTCAGCCTCTCTTTTAATGCCTCCCTCAATGTCACCTCTTTCAACCTCCACACCTTCATTCTTGGTTGGTACTTCACCCGCCGACCTCTCCTCGCACCTTTCACTCTTATGTCGCAGACAACCAAGTGGTGCTGTGAAACAGCCTCCTCCCCCGGGATCACCTTTGTGTCCCGGAGGTGCCCCCTATCTCGCTTACGGAGGTGCCCCCTCACTCGTATGCGAATCCATATTCAGATCTTCACTAAATCTAATCATTTCATCCTTGTCACACACACTACCTCTCTGCCAATTTTTGTCTGAATCCGTCCACAACTTGTTGAGATATCTTGTTCACGGACAGACAGACAAACAGACAGGGATGATAGCATAACCTCCCCCCACCTTCGGTGGCGGAGGTAATTACAGGAAAAGAACAGTTTCTTTTTTAACTTGGACCAACACCAGGAGTTTAAATAACGAGGTGGAGAGTTTGAAGCTGAAGCAAATAATGAAGAGTACAATATCGTTGCAGTAATTGAGATTTGGGTTAATGACGTGAGTAGTTGGAGGACAGGACTCGAAGATGTATTGGTGTGATAGGAAAGATACAATCGAGGAGGTGAAAGCAATCTGCATAGAAACTAATAGGTAACTAGAAAGCATCTAAAAATGCAAAACCCGTCCGCGTCCGTTTGTATTTGGAGGTCTTCTTCTTCCGTATACTCAAAATAACAAAAACCGTTTTTAAAAATGCAAAATGAAAATTGATGATTCTATGCAGCCTTGACCTTTGAGCTTGAGTTCTAAAAAAAACAACAATCAGCTTGTAGCTATTGATTGGTGAACCAATTCTGTGACCGAATATGCAAATTCTTTACATTTCAGGTCAATCTGGTGAAAATTGGCGATTTTACGCAACCTTGACCTTTGATCTTTTGATCTAAAAAAAACCCCCAAAAAACAATTGGAAGAGATTGGAAGATTACGGAGGATTTTAATTTGTCAGTTATAGATTGGGTCCATGAAAAAGGAAAAGACAGAGCAGATGAGGATTTTCTAGATGAAGGCCATGATTGCTTGTTAAACCAGTTTGTAGATAAACCCACGAGGGGAGTGCATGTTAAAACTTTTTCAGCAATAGTCCGCAATATGATCGAGCAAGTTAACGCAGGAAAGCATCTGCAGTCAGGTCAGTCTTTTAGGAGTGCCACTGGTAACATGTACCCCAGTGCTACCTGCCGCATGGTCGGGTAGTCCGACTAAACTGACACCCATCACTGGCTTTGCTAGTGGGGAAGGTGACTGTGAAATCCTGTCAAGACCAAAAAAAACACCTGACAAAGGGCGGATGAGCTCCCTTTGGGAGCCAATGGCCATCCAGTACAAGGATGATTTTTCCCAAAAAACACTCGGTGGGGTAGGAAAATTTATTTTTCTGCCTGGACTAGTTACACCCTCCTGCACAGTGGTCCTATGAAATGGTTTCCTTGTTTCAGGACTAGGTGAAAGCTTTGGCAGTTTTTCCGCTTCTTCATTTTCTCTGTTGGCCTTCACATTTAGTGGCTCGCAGCATTGTTAAGGCGAATTTCAAAAACATCTACAACTGCCATTTTATAACTGCTGTTAGTGATGACCGGTTTCCTCCGCCTTCCCACTTTCATACAATCCCACTTTTGATACAACCCCGCTTGGATACAACCCCACTTGGATACAACCCCACTTGGATACAACCCTGCTTTGATGCAACCCCGCTTTGTTACAACCTCGCTTTCATTCAACCTCGCTTTCATACAACCCCACCTTGATACCACCCCGCTTTGATACAACCTTGCTTTGATACAACCTTGCTTTGATACAACCCCACTTTGATACCACCCCATTTTTAGACCACCCCACTTTTATACAACCCCGCTTCCATTGGACATGCTTTCATTGAACACACTTTCATTGAACACGCTTTCATTGAACATGCTTTCATTGAACACGCTTTCATTGAACATGCTTTCATTGAACACGCTTTCATTGGACAATATTTCATTGGACAAGCTTTGATACAACCCCACTTTCATCAGACACACTTTGACACAACCCCACTTTGATACAACCACACTTTGATACAACCCCACTTTGATACAACCCCACTTGGATACAACTCTGCTTTGATACAACCCCACTTTCACATTCTAAGTATTTTTTCTCTCGATCAATTCATCCCGAGATGATGCTCAAGAAATTTCATCCTGGTCGGATGAAGTTTTGTACTTGTCGAACATTGACATCATAATGGAGGCATCTATGACATCATCATTCACATGTGTTATTCTCCATGGATAGTTCTCGACAATGAGCCATGTCTCAATCTTTTCTACCCAGCGCTTTTGGAGATACAGTGCATTCAGAAAGTATTCAGACCCCTTCACTTTTTTCACATTTTGTTATGTTGCAGCCTTATGCTGAAATCGTTTAAATTCATTTTTTCCCTCATCAATCTACACTCAATACCCAATAATGACAAAGAGAAAACAGGATTTTAGAAAGTTTTGCAAATTTTTTTAAAAAGAAAAAACTGAAATATCACATTGACATAAATATTCATACCCTTTGCTATGACACTTGAAATTTAGCTCAGATGCCTCCCATTTTTCTTGATCTTTGAGATGTTTCTACACCTTGATTGGAGTCCACCTGTGGTAAATTCAATTTATTGGACATGATTTGGAAAGGCACACGCCTGTCTATATAAGGTCTCACAGCTGACAATGCATATCAGAGCAAAAACCAAGTAATGAGGTCGAAGGAACTGCCTGCAGAGCTGAGAGGCATGATTGTGTCAAGGCACAGATCTGGGGAAGCCTACAAAAAAATTCTCTGCTGCATTGAAGGTTCTCAAGAGCACAGTGGTCTCCATAATTCTTAAATGGTAGAAGTTTGGAACAACCAGGACTCTTCCTAGAGCTGGCCGTCCAGCCAAACTGAGCAATCGGGGGAGAAGGGCCTTGGTAAGAGAGGTGACCAAGAACCCGATGGTCACTCTGGCTGAGCTCCAGAGATCCTGTGTGGAGATGGGAGAAACTTCCAGAAGGACAACCATCACTGCAACACTCCACCGATCTGGGCTTTATGGCAGAGTGGCCAGACGGAAGCCTCCCGTCAGTGAAAGACACATGAAAGCCTGCTTGGAGTTTGCAAAAAAGCACCTAAAGGTCTCTCAGACTGTGAGAAACAAGATTCTGTGGTCTGATGAAACCAGGAGTGAACTGTTTGGCTTCCGTCTGGCCTCGCTAATTAACAAGCCCCACGCCTCATCATAGGGATGAAGATACAAGCTTACACGACAGTCCGGAATACACAAATTTCCCTACTTGTGGTACATCGAGGTGGTTCTTCTTCTTCACGACAGTCGGAGCACATTAATCTATACATTCTACCTGGTCTACAGTATCACTGCCCCACAAACATAATATATTTAAATTTAACCAAAGAAGCACACTGACCCTGTGACATGACGCTGACGTCATGTGCATAAATTATACGTTGGCGTTAGGTCATACGGTCAGTATATATATATATATATATATATATATATATATATATATATATATATATATATATATATATATATATATATATATATATATAGATATATATATATATATATAGATATATATATATATATATATATATATATATATATATATATATATATATATATATATATACATATACATATATATATACATATATATATATATATATATACATATATATATACATATATATATATATATATATATATATATATATATATATATATATATATACATATATATATTGTTGCGGTTCTGAAAGTGTACATATTTGAGTAATAAAGGTTAAAGGTTCTGCCCCCGTAGTTAGTCCACATGCAACACGTAGGTCACCTTAGAATGTTAGTTATTTCTTAGTATATGTGAGATAAGGCCATTTCCAATAGTTATCATCTGCGTTGTGCAAAACAAATAAGAGTAGGTCCCGTTCCATTGTGCCTCCACCCTCCACATTCCACCTCGTTGGGCAGAATCCATCCCGCGCCCCATTTGACAACTCGCAGTTGTTACGCTTGGGATGCTTGCAGTTTGTTACGCTTTGGCTGCCAGCAGCGTTTGCTGCTCTTGGTTTGCTGGTTTGCTGGAACTAGCCCAGTGACACGAGGTGGGGCCAAAAATGGGGTGGAGCGGCAGCGAGGCTGAGATCAGGGTCGGCAGGGGAACAGTAAGAGCCACCAGCCAATCAGGGCTGAGGCGACATCGCCTGACAGGGTGTGGCTAGAGGTTCCAGAGGGTTCTAAAGGCGTGGCAATAAAACCCTTTGGGCGAGGCCCCCACCTCAGTTATGAGGAGAGACACGCTGTGACAAGTTATGAGAAGGGAGAGGTCTGAAGGATTGCGCTTACCAGAGGACTGACGCCGCGGCACTCATTACAAAGGGCTGATGCGCTTTACAAAGGACTCGCAAGTGAAGAGCGTCAAAGGACTATTGGGAAAAGCGCTTTGTGAAAGCATTGCTGGAGCGGCGCATTGCAGAGGACTAGTGAAAGCGGCGCATGGTTTGAACTATACTGGGAACGCGTATAAAGCGCCGATATATCTATTACGTATGCCAGTGTAATCGCCCAGCTTACCGACCCCCCCCCCCCCCCCATATAATTGTCCGATCCGCGCCAACGACATGCGGAGATCTTGCCTGCCGTCTACCATCTTCACCGCCGTACGAGTCGGGGACCAGAGCGAGCTGTGGACACGATCCTGTGGACCCTCAACCCGACCATCTACAACCCCCGTGTGAGTCTGAGTCTGAGTGTGAACGGGCCCCGTGTCCAGGGATAAGTTAAGACTGTTATAAGGCTGCCCTGTGTATCTGCTTCTCCTTCTTTACTGTACATTGCTCCTTCTTCTTCTTCTTTGTACAGAGTGTGTAATAAATTACTTGTTCTTCCTGTTTCCTTTTAATTCGACCGTCTTAGTGATTTATCCATTGGGTAAGCGTGGCACGATCACAACCGCTCCAATCGGGTTAGTCCCTGTTAACGGCCCGAATCGCGGCTCGCTGGCGCTCGGCGTGTCCACTAAAACCGTGGTTTGGGTGGGGTTATTTCCTTGCTTCACGGCCGGTGTTAGTACTTAGGTAATAAGAATTCGGCTTACAACCCTATTTAACGCCGACTGTAAGGAACGTCATAGCCCCGGATCGCGTCGGCTAGATAAAAGACAAGGGGATTAATCCCCCCTTGGTAAGGGAAGGCCGATGTTTGGAGATCCACAACAATTGGTGTCAGGAGTGGGATTTGACCCGAAGTGCGCCTAACGCACTCAAAATTACGAGCGGCCGAAATTTTATTAACATCTAAATTAAATCGTGCCATGGATAGCCAAGGCGGTCGGATGCCGGTGGGGGTAGAAGAGGAGATAGAGGAGGAGCTAGAGTTAACCCAGGACCCCCGGGAAGAATTGGGACAATTGGAAGAAATGGAGGATGCAGTTAATGAGGGTGCAGCAGTAGAGGTAGCAGGCGAAGAAAATGGCGGCGCCTCGCACATGGCGGCGAGAGCCAAGCCCATGGTGCCAACGGACTGGGGCCTCTTTATGGCACAAATGAGGGCCTTTATGGTCAAGTCGGGTGAAGACATGAAAATAGAGGGGGACAAATCAAGGGCAGAAATGAGAGAAGGGATGAGCAATATGGGAAATCAAATTGTGGGATTAGAAAGCAAATTGGGGGGTTTAGAAAGCAAATTGGGGGGATTAGAAAGCAAATTGAGGGGCCAATTGAAGGACGTGGGTGGCCAAATGAAAGAAATGAAAGAGGGGTTAGTGGGGTTGGAAAACAGGATGGCCACCCAAGAGAACCAAATGGAAGGAATGAAGGACGGGTTAATGGGGTTGGAAAACAAAATGGGGGGCCAATTGAGGGAAATGGGGGATAAATCCGCCCGGGAAATAAAACAAATGGGGGATCGGATAGAGGAGGTAAAAAACGGGCTGGAAAGTAAAATGGACGCCCAAAGGAACGAATTGGAACAAATGAGGGTGGCATCTAGGAGGGAAATAGAAGAAATGGGGGAGGACATATGGCGCGGGGTGAGCAAAGAGGTCGCGGGGGTACGTGACGAGGTAAAGCAGTGTGAGGAGCGTGTGGAGAAAGAGGTGAGAAAGAGTATGGCTAGGTTACAAGGGGGTATAGAAAAGCCGACGGCCGCTGAATTGGAAAATCTTATTTTATGTGCACCAGCGGTCGTCAAGCTTAATAAAGAAAAAGAATTTATAATTAAAATTGGGGTTGAGGAGACGGCAGAGGTAGTACATGAATTGAAGAAAGAAATGGAATGTACACAAAGTCTGCATTCGCATTGTGATGTCGTGCTGTCTAACCCCAATGAGAATTTGCAGGCGCTGCTGCGGAAAAGGGTCCCAAAGGTGAGCAGGATTGTGTATGGCGCGAAGTGGTTTGGCACGAAAGTGTTTGGCGTGAAAGGATTTTTCGCACGCTTGGGATCCCGACGTCACCCGGGTGCTTGTGGAAGGTCCGTGGTGCGCTGTGTGAAGGTGAATGGCGCGAGTGTGAGGAAAAAGTGTGCGCCGAAGCACGAGTGTGAAACAGAGTGTGTTACTGAGAGTGAGAGTGAGTGCACAACAGAGTGTATGTGTGAAGAGTGTGATACAGAGTGTGCGATGGTTGTAGAGAGTTTGCGGGAGTGCACACCAGAGCGCGTGATTGGGTGTGCAGCAGGGGATTGCACACCTGTTGGTAGGTGTGCGCTGATTGGGTATGTGCAAGAGTGCACACCCATGGTTGTTACAGAGGATTTAACGGGAGAGAGTGCACGAGAGGAGTGCATGGAAGAGAAGTGTGTAACAGAGTGTGCGAGTAGAATGAGTGCGCCTGGGTGGTATGCACGACCGAGTGCGGTGACAAAATGTGTGGGATCTATGGAAGGCGCTGGAGCGCCGCGTTTTGTGAGTGTAGAAAGGGTCGCGTGTGGATGTGAGAATGCGATCCGAGCATCGACGCAGACCGGGGCAGCGTTTAGGCCGACGGATAGCCGACGCAAGCTCTCGGGGCGTGGTGTGCTTTGTGTGCTGCAGGAGCCGGCGGTGATCGTTGCCACGGCGCGCTCGCAAGGAGCGCAGTGCACGATTCGTGCCGGGCCCCGCCCTGTATGGTCGGTGCCGTGCCATGGCGCAAGGGGAAAACGGCACGATTCTGGGGGAGGTAGGCCAGGTCGGACCTGCGCCCCCTGGCGGGCACGGTGCTCTGACTGGGGGAGGTTGGGTCATCATGGTGGAGACCGGAAGGCTCTGCGCAGGGATGGCACCTGGAACCTCGGTCCGAGTATGCCTCCTCCCCAGAATCGAAAATGCCGGACGGACCAAACCTACAGGAGAGTGACCATCCACATGCATTGCTCGGCTTTGCGAAACCGAGCTGTAAGGATGCTGTATTCCCGCACGGAGAGGCTCAATTGGACGGATAGTAATAGCAGTAGTGATGGCGAATGGTAGTTGTACCATTCATTTTTTGGGGAAACATGAGCAGTAGTTTATGGGGTTTGGCAGTGTAAACTAGCCGAGGGCGGGCTAAGATAATTGTTAGGGACTTAGAAGTGACAATAGGAGACTGAGATGTAAGTAGTGACTTTGTACATGTAGAGGGGACATAGTCAGATTAGGTGGATGATAATGACGAGGGATGTGCTTAGTATAAGGGAAGACGGGGAAAGCACCAGTATTAGAGGGAAGTAGTTAGTTAGATGATGCTGTGTGTGTGAGTATGAGGATGCGCTTTAGGCGGAAATGAGGAATTGGGAATGAGAATCTTTGTGGTGAGAGTGAGCAAATGAGGCAATGGTCTGGGCTGACCGGAGAAAGTGTATGAATGGTGTATTGAGGACATGTGTAATGGTGTTGAGTGAATGACTTGCATGGGGGGCAAGTGAATAAATGGTGTGGAATAAATGGTGTGGAGTAAATGGTGTGTGGAATGAGTGGTGTGGAGTGAATGGTGCGAAGGCGTGGATGGGGGAAGATGGACCCCTTCACGAGTACCCGGGGAGGGTAGTTTAAAGTCAAGTAGAGGGAGTAGGTAAATTGTTTGGATATTGACATCTGTGGTGCGGATAGTAGCAAGTTGTTGCTTTGAGGGGTGCATAAGTCTGTGGAGATGGCTGGGCGTGTGGGCTTAATTGGTGAGTATGGTTAAATGGGCACTCCGCCACTGGAAGTCTGTCGGCTAGGTGAGGCCGCAGGTAGGCTCTGGGAGCCAGTTGTGTCATGTTCAGTGGGGCCCGAGGATCCGAGGAGAGGACCCGGGTAGCCCAATGCCAGACAGGGCATTAGTGGGGTGAGAGAGCCAGGAGGGCCTTCCCCAGGTTAGGGTAGTTGAGGAGCTAGGCAAGCTCAGGTGGCAACTTCAGTGGCGGAGGTGCACAGGTAAGTAAGACCTGCTGGTAGAGCCACACGACCCAGCCCCGAAATTGTGCGAGGGCACAGATAGAAAAAATGGGGGAGTGAGACCCCAAATTTGGTAGAGCACCACAGTATGGTCCATGGGAATTGGTTTTTAGAACCACATAGTGTAAAGAGGCCAATTGGATTGGCAGGGCAAGACCCCAGGTAGAGTAAGAGTTAATGTCAATTAGAAGGATAGTTAGGATGAAATCTCTTCGCACCATCCGCATCCACTCACCAAGGTGACAGGACTCCACACCAGGTTTTTGCGAATGTTTGGATGGAAAGACGCATCATGATGTGGGTGAGACATTGTGTGTATTCCATCCCTTCCTTCCTGGGAGGGATTGGGAACGAATTTGGCATAGAGGGGGGATAGAAAAGACAAGACGGTAGAGACGGAATTTGTAAAGTGTAAATACGGGGAAGGGCAAGGGTAGAGTTGGTTGACATGGGGGGTGACGAACGGCTAGGGACGAGCTTTCTCCGCTCGCTCTCCCACGCCCCTCATGTTTCATTACCTTGTATGACATGTACCCTTGCGCCCTTTGCCCCGCTAACCTCTGCTTTGTCTTCCTCCCCACCCATGGACCCATTACCTTTTGTTGAGGGGAGTGTGCAGGTGTCCTGAGCTGTGCGTCTGCACCTTTGCACTGCACCCTGCTGCCTGTTGCCTGTTGCCTGCACCGGTATACCATATGGACCACACGTTCTGTGGCCTGGCACCTTTGCTTGAGCAGACAATTGCTGCAAGCGTTATCTTGCTCCTGTGGACCACTGTTTTAAGTGGCCATTGATGCCATGCAGTCGGACCACCTAAGCTGGCCCAGCTGGCCAAAATAAAAAGCGGACACGGTTTGTGCACTTTTTATTAAATTCCTTTGGTGTGTCAGGACAAGAAGACTGTAAGCTTTTATGATGGCACACTGAAGACGAACTAAGAAGACGTCGCAGCCCAGCAGCCAGCCAAGCACAAGACATCACTGATTAATTTTGAAATGTGATTGTGCATTTTTCATGATGGTGCATTTTGGTGCTTTTTGTGCATTTTTTTTTATTTGTGTGCATATGCGTGTATGGTGTATTGGTGCAGTGCATTGCATTTGTGTTTCCTCTTTTCAAAAAAATTCTTCTCTCTTCCCACAAAAGACAGGTCCTGGGTTGTAGTATTGTAAATAATTAGTAGTCTTGTAAATAACATGCTCCCCACCGGCTTTATGTGTAGTTTGAAAATAATTCCGTAATTCGGTTAATTGTGAGCGTGAGTCAGTTAGTTAGTACACAACGCAGTAGGTGGGACATATCTAGTGTTTAAAACTGTCGCACCCAGGGTGTTAGGTTAAATGTAGAGGGTAACCACACCTAAGTGTCACACTAATTGTTAAAAAGTAGTCCTGACTCTTGCATCAGAACCGGTCGGGCTCACTGGTATGTTGGTTCGGCTCGGGTATGAGCCTGGCAAAGGAGGGGTGCAGTGTTGTGGTTCTGAAGGTGTACATATTTGAGTAATAAAGGTTGAAGGTTCTACCCCCATAGTTAGTCCACATGCAACACGTAGGTCACCTTAGAACGTTAGTTATTTCTTAGTATATGTGAGATAAGGCCATTTCCAATAGTTATCATCTGCGTTGTGTAAAACAAATGAGTAGGTCCCATTCCATTGTGCCTCCACCCTACACATTACACCTCGTTGGGCAGAATCCATCCCGCGCCCCATTTGACAACTCACAGTTGTTACGCTTGGGATGCTCGCAGTTTGTTACACTTTGGCTGCCAGCAGCGTTTGCTGCTCTTGGTTTGCTGGAACTAGCCCAGTGACACGAGGTAGGCCCAAAAAGGGGGTGGAGCGGCAGCGAGGCTGAGATCGGGGTCGGCAGGAGGACTGTAAGGGCTACCAGCCAATCAGGGCTGAGGCGACATCGCCTGACAGGGTGTGGCTGGAGGATCCAGAGGGTTCTAAGGGCATGGCAATAAAACCCTTTGCGCGAGGCCCCCATCTCAGTTATGAGGAGAGACGCGCTGTGACAAGTAATGAGAAGGGAGAGGTCTGAAGGATTGCGCTTACCAGAGGACTGATGCCGCGGCACTCATTACAAAGGGCTGATGGGCTTTACAAAGGACTCGCAAGTGAAGAGCGTCAAAGGACTATTGGGAAAAGCGCTTTGTGAAAGCATTGCTGGAGCGGCGCATTGCAGAGGACTTGTGAAAGCGGCGCATGGTTTGAACTACACTGGGAACGCGTATAAAGCGCTGATATATCTATTACGTACGCCAGTGTAATCGCCCAGCTTACCGATCCCCCCCCCCACCCCCCCCCCCCCATATAATTGTCTGATCCACGCCAACGACACGCGGAGATCTTGCCTGCCGTCTACCATCTTCACCGCCGTACGAGTCGGGGACTGGAGCGAGCTGTGGACGCGATCCTGTGGACCCTCAAACCCGACCATCTACAACCCCCATGTGAGTCTGAGTCTGAGTGTGAACGGGCCCGTGTCCAGGGATAAGTTAAGACTGTTATAAGGCTGCCCTATGTATCTGCTTCTTCTTCTTTACTGATCATTTCTCCTTCTTCTTCTTCTTCTTCTTCTTCTTCATTGTACAGAGTATGTAATAAATTACTTGTTCTTCCTGTTTCCTTTTAATTCGACCGTTTTAGTGATTTCTCCATTGGATAAGCGTGGCACGATCACAACCGCTCCAATCGGGTTAGTTCCCGTTAACGGCCCGAATCGCGGCTCGCTATCGCTCGGCGTGTCCACTAAAACCATGGTTCGGGTGGGGTTATTTCCTTGCTTCACGGCCGGTGTTAGTACTTAGGTCATAAGAATTCGGCTTACAACCCTATTTAACGCCGACCGGAAGGAACGTCATAGCCCCGGATCACGTCGGCTAGATAAAAGTCAAGGGGGTTAATCCCCCCTTGGTAAGGGGAAGGCCGACGTTTGAGATCCGCAACAATATATAAATATATAATTATATATATATATATATATACATATATATTATAATAGCCGTAGATGATTCTGTCTGTCTGTCTGTCTGTCTGTTGGGCGTCTGTCCGGGGTGTGGCTTACTCGGTTTGCAGAGTAGCTCCACCCATAGCTCCACCCATTCTGGGAGTGGCTTCATATAATTATAAACAAATATCCACCATTTTATTAACTCGCATAGCTTTGAGGCCTGTTTTGTAGGCCCGTGGTGTCTTGCTCTCTCTCCCAGTTTTATTTCAAATCAAATTCGATATATCATTTCATTTTTCACAGTCGCTAACATAGTTTTAGACTCGGTTGAAAAAAAACGGGAAGAAAATCCAATGAAACTTGCCGTTTATAGAACGAAATGAATTCTCAAACGTCTGTAACTTCAAGGCCATTGAGTCTCTCTCACGCCTTTATCTCCAATCTAACTCACCATATGATTTCATTTTTATCGATGGTTTTAGACTCGGTGTCAGCAATAATTGAGAACATTCCACACACGCGGGAAAATGCAGAGATATATTTTTAAAAATCGTGTCATGGTGTATCATACACCGCCCAACATGACACCGACGGCAACGTGTCGATATATATTAAAAATTCGCTTTGCTTTTCCGTTAAGATATATTACTTTTTCGTTTGATGACAGTCGTCACAAAAACGTCAACAATGATGCCGACATATATTTCTTCGTTTTTATTTCATTCAACATTATTAGCCGGAAGTAAAATATGTTTCAGGAAATTACCGAGAGATATTTCTTCGTTTTTTTTATTAGTTATGTGCGCATACACTTTAAATTGGTTTATTTGAAATCTTTAATTTTCCACAATATAATTTACTTGCCATTTATCATTTGATGATTACGAGACAAATTCCTCTTGAGGATCGTGACAATTCATGCGCTGCGTGGAAACTTCTATTTCCAAAATGAATGAGACGATCGATGAAGAATGCAGACTTGAACAGGATGTAGCAAGAAAACGAATGAGACGGGCGAACGAGTCCATCGACGAACGTCAATGCAAACTTGCGGGGTCACCCGTGGGAATCCCACGGGCATGGACGTGTGTGACATTTCGACATATTGAGTTAGATGCTGCACATTCATTTTTTAAAAATGGTTACTGGCAAGTCATCAGATCCAGAAATGGTGTAATTAACACAATTTATTTACGCGCAAGCACGAAAGCAAGACGGGCCGATTTCCGATTCCGACGGGCCAACGGGCGAGACGGGCCGATTTGGAGCAAGAAAAAGAACGAGACGGGAGAAAAACGAGAGAAACGAGACGGGGAAAGCCGATTGGAGAGGCGAGTGAGGAGCGATTGGAGAGGAGAGTGAGGAGCGATTGGAGAGGAGTGTGAGGCACGATTGGAGAGGCGTGTGAGGCACGATTGGAGGAGTGTGAGGGGCGATTGGAGAGGTGTGTGAGGCACGATTGGAGAGGAGTGTGAGGCGCGATTGGAGAGGAGTGTGAGGCGCGATTGGAGAGGAGTGTGAGGCGCGATTGGAGAGGAGTGTGAGGCGCGATTGGAGAGGAGTGTGAGGCGCGATTGGTGAGGAGTGTGAGGTGCGATTGGAGAGGAGTGATTGGAGGGGAGTGTGAGGCGCGATTGGAGAGGAGTGTGAGGCGCGATTGGAGAGGAGTGTGAGGCGCGATTGGAGAGGCGTGTGAGGGATTGGATAGGTGAGGGATTGGAAAGGAGAGGAATGTGAGGGATTGGAGAGGAGAGGAGTGCTAGGTGGAGAGAGGAGAGTGTCAGGTGGAGACAGGAGGAGAGGCGTGAGGGGTCACATATTATGTGAAATAAATAAATTGTGTTCATCACACCATTTCTGGATCTGATGACTTGCCAGTAACCATTTTGTAAAAATGAATGTGCATCTAACTCAATACGTCTCACACATCCATGCCCGTGGGATTCCCACGGGTGACCCCGCTAGTATATTATATATATATCTATATATCTATCTATATATCTATATATCTATATATATATATATCTATATATCTATATATATATATATATATATATATATATATATATAACACAGTTTGTGTGTGTGTGTGTGTGTGTGTGTAATGTTACCGATAGACTCCTAAACGGAGAGGCTTACGTGCTTGATATTTGGCATAGACATGGCCATTGAGCCTGGGAAGAACATGGCTGACCTAAAAAAAAATATTTCATAATATTTTATTACCATATTTTTACCTCAGCGCATTTCAGCGAGGAATATTATGCACGGAATCTGAGGCGGTGGCAGAGCAGTGCGCTGATTCGCTCAGAGCGATCACGTGATGTTCCTTGCCGCCATAAACTCACAGTTACGCGTTCGCACGTAATTCAGAGCGAAAAGCGATTGCCTTTTTTCACATTTCGAGGAACATTGCCATTCACACCACATAGGGTTTTTTTTCTTTCATCTTTAGATCCATATTTTTTTTCAGCGAGGAATATTATACACGGATTCTGAGGCGGTGGCAGAGCAGCGCGCTGATTCGCTCAGAGCGATCACGTGATGTTCCATTCCCGCCGCCAGACCATCTATATATATAAAACACAGTTTGTGTGTGTGTGTGTGTGTGTGTGGTGTGTGTGTGTGTGTAATGTTACCGATAGACTCCTAAACGGAGAGGCTCACGTGCTTGATATTTGGCATAGACATGGCCATTGAGCCTGGGAAGAACATGGCCTACCTAAAAAAAAATATTTCATAATATTTTTTTACCATATTTTTACCTCAGCGCATTTCAGCGAGGAATATTATACAAGGAATCTGACCGGTGGCAGAGCAGCGCGCTGATTTGCTCAGAGCGATCACGTGATGTTCCATTCCCGCCGCCAGACCATTGAACATAAAACACAGTTTGTGTGTGTGTAATGTTACCGATAGACTCCTAAACGGAGAGGCTCACGTACTTGATATTTGGCACAGACATGGCCATTGAGCCTGGGAAGGACATGGCCTCCCTAAAAATATTTGATGAGAGCCATATTTTTTATTCATATTTACCTCAGCGCATTTCAGCGAGGAATATTATACACGGAATCTGACCTGGTGGCAGAGCAGCGCGCTGATTCGCTCAGAGCGATCACGTGATGTTCCATCCCCGCCGCCAGACCATTGAACATAAAACACAGTTTGTGTGTGTGTAATGTTGTAATGTGTGTAATGTACAGGTCTCCCTTCCTCCGCCCGGCAACGCCGGTACTGGAGGGCGTCACAGGATCGGTGAGTCTCCAAAATCCGCTTCGTGCTGTTGCGAAGATGCAGGACGATGTCGCGATTGTTGTGCTGCTCTCCGACCATGAGAACTGCAACGTCATTGTTGACTGGCCCTCCCCTTCCCTCCCCCTTCCCCCTCCCCCCCCTCCGTCCTCCCCTCCCCCTCCCTTCCCCCTCCACCCTACCCCCTCCCCTTCTCCCCTCACCCTCCCTTTTCCCCCCTCCCCCTCCTTTTCCCCCTCCCCCTTCCCCTCCCCCCCACCCCTTCCCCCCTTCCCCCCTTCCCCCTCCCCATCCCAGGGACAAACGGGCCCGTCTCACACACAGACACACTCACACGGGGTTTGCAGCTGCGGGATGATGTTCCTCACGTCCAGGGATGGCTCTCGTGCAGCTCCCTCCGGCCTCCGGCTCGTCCCGGGCAGATGGTAAGTCGAGGGGCAGGAGCTCTCCGCGTGTCGTTGGCGCACACAGGATAATACGGGGCAAACGGTAGGGTCTGGGCTCTGGCGGTTGGCGGTTATCCCTCGCGCTATTACCGCGTTCACTCGCATGGCTGAATAAGCGATATTCACCACCGGCGCATCTGGCTGCCTTTCCTACTGCGCGTACGTAACAGCGAGAAATAGCGCAATGTCCCCAAAGCAAGCGCTGCTTCAGTTGAGTCCTGTTCACCACTCCTCGAAGTTCTCTCGTGTAAGTCCTGCTGGTCAGTCCTCTCTCATAAGTCCTCTCAAGGGCAGTCCTCCCTCATAAGTCTCTCAAGGGCAGGCCTCTCTCATAAGTCCTCTCAAGGGCAGTCCTCTTCAAGGGCTTTGTGCCAAGGCTTTTATAGGCATGCCCCGTGAACCTTCCAGCAACTACCAGACGCGCCTTACCACGCCCTGTCACGCCATGCCCTTAGAGCCCTGGTTGGCTGGTGGCCCTTACCATCATCGCCTCTGACGCGCTGCTTTGACGCCGCCCACCCCGAACACGCACTCCTCCCTCTTAGGCCTACCTCGTGTTACTTGACTAGCGAGCGAACAAAGGGCAGCGAATGCTGCTGCAGCCACAGCGTAACAAACTGCTGCGGGTAGCCAAAGCGTAACAAATTGAGGGATCAGCCAAACGGGGCACGGGATCAATTATGCCCATAGGTGGAATTGGAGGGTGGCGCAAAAACGAAAGGACCTAAACTCATGTCTTTACACAACGCAGATATTACTAGTGGAAATGGCCTATACTCACACATACTAGGACATAACTAATACTCTAAGGTGTCCTACGTGTTGCTCGTGGTCTAACTATGGGGGGCAACCCTTTAACCTTTAATGATCAATATGTGCCAATCTCAAAACCGTAGCAATATATATATATATATATATATATATATTATATATAATATATATATATATATATATAATATATATATAATATATATACATATATAATATATATACATATGTATATGTACATATATACTGAAACGCAAAAGAAACTTACCACCTTTGAAACCTTTAAATATCAACAATAACACTGCGTGTAGTAAATGTGTGAACTTATTTGCGGACAATAGTGTCCTCACTGTCAGACAAAACGGTCACGGATGGTCACTTGAACCTTCAATGGTCATTTCATAGCACAGCTGTTGAACAGCCGTTTTGACTGTCAGTGATTAGCCAAGGGGTACGGGATGATTTTAATGAGCTGCACGTGATGTCTTGATATTGGCTTTAAAAAGGCCAGTGCAAAATGGGCATTTTGACCGAAAAATTTGACCATTTTGACCAACTTAAAAAAGACCGAAAACGCAAAAGAAACTTACCACCTTTGAAACCTTTAAATATCAACAATAACACTGCGTGTAGTAAATGTGTGAACTTATTTGCGGACAATAGTGGTCCCTCACTGTCAGACAAAACGGTCACGGATGGTCACTTGGAACCTTCAATGGTCATTTCATAGCACAGCTGTTGAACAGCCGTTTTGACTGTCAGTGATTAGCCAAGGGGTACGGGATGATTTTAATGAGCTGCACGTGATGTCTTGATATTGGCTTTAAAAAGGCCAGTGCAAAATGGGCATTTTGACCGAAAAATTTGACCATTTTGACCAACTTAAAAAAGACCGAAAACGCAAAAGAAACTTACCACCTTTGAAACCTTTAAATATCAACAATAACACTGCGTGTAGTAAATGTGTGAACTTATTTGCGGACAATAGTGTCCTCGACTGTCAGACAAAACGGTCACGGATGGTCACTTGAACCTTCAATGGTCACTTCATAGCACAGCTGTTGAACAGCCGTTTTGACTGTCAATGATTAGCCAAGGGGTACCGGATGATTTTAATGAGCTGCACGTGATGTCTTGATATTGGCTTTAAAAAAGCCAGTGCAAAATGGGCATTTTGACCAAAATTTTGACCATTTTGACCATTTTGACCAACTTCAAAAAGACCGAAAACACAAAAGAAACTTACCACTTGTTTGAAATGTAATAAAATTGTAACAGTTCACAATAAAACAAACCAACAACTGCTAATTGAAACATTGGCATTTTATTGATGACATGTCAAGTTTTTGGACCAAGATACACCATCTCATCAGTTTGTTCTACAGTACAGAACAGCACAGGGTGCAATGTCAGTCCCCTTCAAAAGCGTGTGTGGCCACCATTGTTTTGGATACAGGCAGTGCATCATCGGCGTATACTGCCTACCAGTCTTTGGATGGATTGCTGCTGGATTCTGTCCCACTCAGTCCTCAATGTCTGAAGCAGCTCTGCCCGTGTCCTGGCCCTGCCAACTACGGCGTCTCCCAAGCTCATCCCACAGGTGCTCTATGGGATTCAGGTCAGGGGAGAGCGCAGGCCACTGCATGGTGTTGATGTTCTCGCCTTTGGAGAAATGCAGTGGTAAAGCGAGCAGCATGGGGACGAGCGTTGTCATGCTGAAAGGTTCTCAGCTCTGGGTGGTCTAGCAGGAATGGCAGCAGATGAGGTCGCAGGATGTTATCCACATACCGCTGGGCGTTAAGATTCCCATCCACAACCACCAGTGGCGTCCTGTACCGGCCTGATATGGCGGCCCACACCATCACACTTGGGCCACCCCACCTGTTGGCTTGACGCACGCAACAATCGGCATATCGCTCGCCAGTTCTTCTCCAGACACGCTCACGCCCATCAGGACTGTCCACACAGAACCTTGACTCATCGCTGAAAGCGACCTCGTTCCACTGCGCCAAGGTCCACCGCTGATGCTGCTGGCACCATCTCTGTCGGTTGCGGCGATGGGCAGCCGTCATCACGGGGCCTCTGTATGTATTCTGGCAGTCAGGCCATAGTCATGCAGTCGTCTTCCCTGCAGTATCATTGGAGATCCGTGGGTTTGCATGCCCCGGAGTTTCTGCCGCAGTGCGGGATGCTGGACGGAATCGATCCCGCAGGTGACTTCGGACCATCTGCCTGTCCTGCCTTGCAGTGGTGACTCTTGGCCTCCCTGATCGAGGTCTGTCATCTGCAGAGTTGTGGAGGGTGTCTCTGTCCACCAGGGCCGATATCGTCTGGTGTGAACAGCCAAGGCGACGTGCCACCTCACGGTAGCTCAGTCCGCTTTGCAGCATGCCCAGGGCACGCTGCCGTTGATCCCTTGACAATCGTGGCATGTTGATTGAAATGCCCATTTTGCACTGGCCTTTTTAAAGCCAATATCAAGACATCATGTGCAGCTCATTAAAATCATCCCGTACCCCTTGGCTAATCACTGACAGTCAAAACGGCTGTTCAACAGCTGTGCTATGAAGTGACCATTGAAGGTTCAAGTGACCATCCGTGACCGTTTTGTCTGACAGTGAGGACACTATTGTCCACAAATAAGTTCACACATTTACTACACGCAGTGTTATTGTTTATATTTAAAGGTTTCAAAGGTGGTACGTTTCTTTTGCGTTTTCGGTCTTTTTGAAGTTGGTCAAAATGGTCAAATTTTTCGGTCAAAATGCCCATTTTGCACTGGCCTTTTTAAAGCCAATATCAAGACATCACGTGCAGCTCATTAAAATTATCAAGTACCCCTTGGCTAATCACTGACAGTCAAAACGGCTGTTCAACAGCTGTGCTATGAAGTGACCATTGAAGGTTCAAGTGACCATCCGTGACCGTTTTGTCTGACAGTGAGGACACTGTTGTCCACAAATAAGTTCACACATTTACTACACGCAGTGTTATTGTTGATATTTAAAGGTTTCAAAGGTGGTAAGTTTCTTTTGCGTTTCAGTATATATACATACATATATACATATATATATAGATATATACATATATATAGATAGATAGATAGATATATACATATATATAGATAGATAGATAGATATATACATCTATCTATAATTCCAGTAAATCTCTGTACGTTTGTACGTTTGTACGTTTGTACGTTTGTTTGTCTGTGACCGCTGTTTCTCGACAACTACCGGTCCGATATACTTGAAACTTGCCAGGTATATTGCTGGGGACCCGAGGATGTGCCTTTTCAAGGTTTGAAATTAATCGGACAAGTACTTACCGAGCTATGGCGATTTAGCCGTTCGCCGTTCGCTTTGGCTTTGCGAATGGACCAAACCATTCATGTAAATAGAGGGGGGGGGGGGTGTTCTGTGGTCGTTCGCTTTGGCTTTGCGAATGGACCAAACCATTCATGTAAATAGGGGGGGGGTTCTGTGGTCGTTCGCTTTGGCTTTGCGAATGGACCAAACCATTCATGTAAATAGAGGGGGGGGTTCTGTGGTCGTTGCGAATGGACCAAACCATTCATGTAAATAGAGGGAGGGGGGTTCTGTGGTCGTTACTGCCACGTGGTTTCAAAGTTTTTTTTTGTTGTTGTTGTTTGCACGCATGTTTTTTTTGCACCCACGTACGGGCACGCCCTAGGATGTTTACACACACACACCCCTACACAAATTTTTTTTTTTTTTTTTTTTTTTGGCAAGGAAACGGGCACCCACGTACGGGCACGTCCTAGTATATATAGATACACACACACAACAACATGCATTTTAAGGCCATGTTCCCTGCTAGAGCGGGGGTTAGCCTTCGGTGCCGGCGGGTTGTATCTATATATACATATATATAGATAGATATATATATATATATATATATAATATAGATAGATAGATATATACATATATATAGATAGATAGATATATACATATATTATAGATAGATAGATATATATATATATATAGATAGATAGATAGATATATATATATATAATATATATATATATATATATTGCGGTTTTGCGAATAAAGGAAACCCCCCTATAGTTAGTTACACCACAACATGTAGCCTCCTATAGTTAATTATTTCTTATTAAATATAAAGCATAGGCCCTTTCCAGTGTTTAGAAAGAAAACAAATAATGCGTTGAGTCAGGCAGAATGATTGTAGGCCTCATCGAGGCCTAAAGTGCCTCGTCATGGGACTAGACTAGGCCCCGCAGGCCTGAAAGAGGAATAAAACCTTCCCCGAAGGAGAAACGAGACATTCCTGGGAGGAGGAGCAGCGAGCAACCAATGGGAGCTGAAGGGAAGGCATGGGGGAGTGGCCGAGGGTGGCCAATGGGGGGCTGTCACGTCACGTGACCCCCGGCGGCCAATTGAGACCCATGGAACATTCGGGAAGGGGTCGGGGTGTTATAAAAACCCGGCCCATAAACACATGCTCTCTCTCTCGCTGGGCTCCTGCTATCCTGATCGGTCCTCTGGTTCCTGCTCCTGGTTCATCATCGCTCTTCATCCCTGCCGCGATCGTCTCCGGCTGTTGGAGCGATTCCTGGGGCTTTCGTCCACCAAGCCCATTCGCATGAGCTGCACAACCAAGCCCATTCGCACGAGCTGCACAACCAAGCCCATTCGCACAAGCTGCACGACCAAGCCCTTCCGGGCGAGCTGCACGACCAAGTCCATCCGGGCGAGCTGCACAACCAAGCCCATTCGCACGAGCTACCACGACCAAGCCCATCCAGGCGAGCTGCACGAAGCGGCCGTGCTTCCCTGTGCATTACCCTCTTCCCCCCTTCCCCCGAACGAATGAGGGCCCTTGTCTGGGAACGTGCCAGTTGGCTCTTTTGTGTATTTTGTTGTCTGCTGTCGATTTGTTTGTGAAGTAAATGTTAGCTCTTTCACGAGCCTCGATTCAGTGTACAAAAAAAAAACAAAAAAAAACGTAGGTAACGGCTGTTAAGATTCTTTGCTTTGTCTGTGTTCTATACATACCTGTAAATAAATACTGTGTTTGGTTACTTCCAACCTGGCCGTCATTGTCATTTCCCATCCATTGACTGAGCATCGCCCAAATTAAAACCGCTCATCGGGTCCGATAGTGTAACGGCACGGGTCACACGATGCACAACCGCTCGGGCGTCAGGAAGAAGTGTGACTTGTGCGGGGTTCAGTCTCCGTTTCTCACAGCTGCGTGTGTCCCCGAAGGTATTTGGGTTGTGAACGTTAACCCTTCCACGAGCAGCTGCGGGCTCGGCGCCTAGCAATCCGTCAACCATGAGTTTAGTAGTTGTGGTCGGTGGCCTCAGTGGACCCAGAGTTCATGGGGGACCGGGGGCATAAACCCCCCTTTGTACGTCGGCGAACCCGGGATCCGCAACAATATATACATACATATATATATGTATATATATTGTTACAGACGCGGTTGTGGATGTTGGTTTACCGAGCGGTTTGGTATGACCGGTCTGCACAGTTTACCCGATTATACTCGAAACGTTGGCCGAGTCGCGCTACGCTAAATCAATTGAGGAAAGGACACAACGGCTGGGTTAAATGACACGACACCAGGGGTACAGTTCTCAAGACCTCCGGAGGAGGTTGTAATATTTCGGAACGTTGAGATTACAAGGACAAGAGGGACAGCATAGAAGGTAGGCACTTAATCCGGTCTTATAGTAGCCCCGACAGACCACAGATAAACAGGACAAGACTGACTCACACAGGGATTGATGGCAAGGAGGGCAGGTAGTCGAGGCTCAAGGTGCACCTTGGCTCAGGGGCAGAATCGACCCGGTCCGGTCCAGAGATGCGGGAGGTCTCTCAGCGCTCGGAGGTGGGCGACTTCTCTTTCCAAGCTGGGGGCGCATCTCACGTCACGTCCGGTAAGTGGCTGCGTATATCCAGCGGGGAGTGACACGCCCTCGGGCTCGTTAGCTCCGCCCCAGATGGAATCGGCCCGTTGCTTCTCATTGGTGCGGGGGGTTACCGGGCTCCGCCCTTGACGAGGGGCCGACAGTCAGCCCCTTCGTGGTAACCCCGTCGGCGCACATGGGCAATGGCGGCTAAACCGAGCCGGAGTGAGGACGCACACTCCCCGCGCGCTGTTGTTGTAGTTGTTGTTGTTGTTGTTGTTTCATGGGGAAGATGGGAGGAGGTATGGGGAGGTCCTAAACTCACTACTGGTGCCATACAATCACATTCTGGTGCAACGAAGAGTCAGAATTAATGGAAACGAGTCCTTAACTGACATAGACTAAGAATAACTAGCAAGATGTCCGAAAGTTGTCTACGTGAGATGCGGTGGACCTGGGCACGACATTTAATGGGGGAAAAAGGGGAAGGTCGGTTCTACAGAGTGTTGTTTACAGACAATGGGACTAGGGAATGGGGGATTGGGGATAGTTGGGGAGTATTGGGGAAATAGGGGAATATTTACAAGCGGATATGGATGGAGGCCAAATCCCATATCCGCAACAATATATATATATATATATATATATATATATAGTATATATATATATATATTATATATATATATATATATATACAGTATATATATATACAGTATATATATATTTATATATATATATATATATATATATATATATATATACTTGTGTATATATACAGACTTGGCATTTAATATGGAATTTTTTTTTTTTCTTGACTTGGGTTTACTTTCTTAACTCAGTATATCAATCTGGTGAGTTTCTTTTACACTTTGGTGATTTATTTGTTAAAAGAACCATGTCACTGATTGTCTGTCGCAGCAAGAAGTCAACAACAGGATTATATCACAGGTGGCGTGGCAAAAATGTACGGACAGGTGCATTTGATGATTGGCTTCACAGTCGGGTATACAAGGGTTGTTGCGTTCTGTATTAGTGGAAAACAACTGCT
>NC_136266.1:167580106-167702606 GCF_964187855.1 Myxine glutinosa | reverse complement strand
AATGAGCGGTTAAATCGCTCACACAGGCCGTTAGCCTGGGGGTGGTAGGCCGTGGTTCGGTGCAGCCTGACCCCGAGCCCCTGCGCGACCGCCCCCCAGAGCTCCGAGGTGAACTGGGGGCCGCGGTCGGACGAGATGTCTGAGGGGGCGCCGAACCGGGCGACCAAGGTGGCGATGAAAGCCTGCGCGACGTCCGCCGCCATCGTCGACGCCAAGGGCACGGCCTCCGGCCACCGGGTGGTGCGGTCCACCATGGTGAGGTCGTGGGTGAAACCCTGCGAGGGAGGCAGAGGTCCCACCAGGTCCACGTGGACGTGGTCAAACCGGCGTTCCGGCACCGTGAACGGGGCCAACGGGGCCTGGGTGTGCCGGTGTACCTTGGTGCGCTGGCACGCGAGGCACGTCCTGGCCCAGTCACGGACGGCCTTCCGGAGGCCATGCCAGACGAACTTGTCGGCGATCAACCTTTGGGAGGCCCTCGCACCCGGGTGGGACAGGCCGTGGATGGTGTCAAACACCTGGCGCTGCCAGCCCGCGGGCACGATGGGGCGAGGCCGCCCGAGGGAGACGTCGCACAAGAGGGCTGCGCCCGCGCCGACGAACGGCACCTCGGTGATGCGGAGGCCCGTGATGGCGGTCCGCAAGGCCTGGACGTCGGGGTCAGCGGCCTGGTCCGCTGCCATCCGGGCATAGTCGATGCCGAGGTGGACTGCGTGGGCGACGGCCCGGGAAAGGCAATCCGCCACCGGGTTGTCCTTCCCCCGCGACGTGCCGGATGTCCGTCGTGTACTCAGACATGGCCGAGAGGTGACGCTGCTGCCGGGCCGACCACGGCTCGGTGACCTTGCCATCGCGAAGATCAGCGGCTTGTGGTCGACGAAGGCCGTGAACGCACGGCCCTCGAGCAGATGGCGGAAGTGCCTGACCGCCAAGTGAAGCCCGAGCAACTCGCGGTCGAAGGTACTGTAATGGCGTTCGGGCGGGCGAAGCTGCCGGCTAAAGAACGCCAGCGGTTGCCAAGCTCCACGCACCCATTGCTCGTGCACCGCGCCCACCGCGTAGCCCGAGGCGTCGGTGGTTAGGGCGATCGGTCCATCGGGCGCCGGGTGCGCGGGCATGGTGGCATTAGCCAAGGCGAGCTTTGCGCCCCGTGAACGCCGTGTCCATCTGCTCGGGCCAGGTAACGTCGTCTTTGCCCAGCTTACCTCGGAGAGCTTCGTGCAGGGGGCGCAGGAGCTGGGCGATACGGGGCAGGAACCAATGGTAAAAGTTCACCATGCCCAGGAACTCCTGCAGCCCTCTGATCGTGCGGGGGCGCGGAAACCCCTTCACCGCCTCCACCTTGGCCGGCAGGGGGACGGCTCCGTGCCTGGTGACACGGTGCCACAGAAAATCGATTACGGCGACGCCGAACCGGCACTTTGCGGGGTTCACAATCAGGCCATGCTGGCCCAGGCGTTCGAAGAGCGTGGCGGAGGTGGCGTAGGTGCTCTTCGCGGGACGCGCTGGCGACGAGGATATCATCCAGGTAGACGTAGACAAAATCCAAGTCACGCAGGACGCTGTCCATCAGTCGCTGGAACGCCTGAGCTGCATTCTTCAGACCGAAGGGCATCCGCAGGAACTCGAAGAGTCCGAATGGCGTGATGACCGCCATCTTCGGGACGTCCTCCGGCCTGACGGGGACCTGACGGTAGCCGCGTATGAGGTCCACCTTCGAGAAGAAGGACATGCCTGCCAAACGGGCTGAAAAGTCCTGAATGTGGGGGACGGGGTAGCGGTCGGGAGTGGTGGCGTCATTGAGACGGCGATAGTCCCCGCACGGTCGCCATCCCCCGCCGGGCTTCCGCACGATGTGCAGCGGCGACGCCCAAGCACTCTCCGAGTGCCGAACGATGCTGAGTCGCTCCAGGGTAGCGAACCCTGCTTTTGCCACCGCCAGCTTCGTCGGCTCGAGGCGGCGTGCCCGGGGCGTTAGACCGGTGGCCCGACGGTGTGGGGATGTGATGGGCCACCCCGTGCTTGACGGCCCCCGCCGAGAAGGTGGGCCGCATGAGGGCCGGGAAGCCGGCGAGGAGGCGGGTGAATTCGTCCGCTGCCGGAAGCGTACAGATCAACGTGGCCGGAACCGAACCGTTCGGCAAGCCGCTTGGCAAGCCGCTCGGCAAGCCGCTCGTTGAGCTGCTCGATGAGCTGGGCAGCGCACAAGCGAGCGAGCTGAACGTCTTGGCCTGGAGAAGACGTCTGCGCTTTACGTCGAACAGGAGCCCATTAGCGCACAGGAAGTCCGCGCCAAGCAGTGCCATGGGCACGTCGGCGGTGACGAACGTCCATCGGAAAACCTGCCCTCCGAACCGCAGAGAGAGGCAGCGTTTTCCGTACGTACGGATGGGCGTCCCGTTCGCGGCAAGCAGCGCGGGGCCCCCGCCCGCGGCGTGCTTGTCTGACGTACCGGCGGGAACGACACTCACCTGCGCTCCCGTGTCGCACAGGTAACGGCACCTGGATAAGGTGTCCGTTATGAACAGCAGGCTGCTCGAACGGCCGGCGCTCATCGCCACTATTGAGCGCCGGCCCGGGCGTTTCCCGACCTGTTGAAGGAGCATGGCGGATGACACTGCCGAGCCTCGTTGCCGAACTTGGCGTGGAACCAGCACCAGGTGGTGGAGCTGGAGGAGTGCGGCTGGCTCAGCCAGGCCGGTGGAGTTGGCGGTTTTCCCCGCGGTGGCGGTTTTCTCCGCAGCGGTGGGCGGGACGTGGCGGCGGTCACGAGGTGCGTATCAGCATGCTGCGTATGCTGTGTAAGCTGATGCTGTGGATCAGCATCATCAGCAGCATCAGCCTCGAGGTCCGTGACGGCCGCACCGACTCTCGCCCGTGTATCCGAAGCCGCGAAATACCTGTCCGCCTCGGCTGCCAATGCTCGGGGTTCCGTTGGCACAGTCCCGGCCAACGCGAGGCGAACCTGCGCTGGAAGTTGGCGACGGAAAAGTGCCCGGAATAGAGAACCGGGGGCTTCGTCGCCCAACAGTGACAGCATCTGGTCCATTCGGACCGACGGGCGCGTGTCGCCGAGCTCGGGGAGTTCCAGGAGGCGGTCGGCCCGTGCGTCGTCCGTGAGGCCGAACGTGGCTAGGAGTAGCCGCTTGAGTGCCTCGTACTTGTGGCCGTCCGGTGGGTGGCGAAGGACGGACACAACTCGAGCGGCCGTGCCGGGCCCGAGGGAGGCGACGACGTGGCAGTAGCGCGTGTCGTCGCCGGTGAGGCGCCGAAGCTGAAATTGGGCTTCGGCTTGGACGAACCAGACTTCGGCCTGGGCCTCCCAAAATTCGGGAAGTTTAATCGACATTGCGTTGTTGTTTGCCATTGCAATGGCGTCGTGTTCGGAAGGATCGCTACGGCAGATCCAACGTCGAGGTCACCATATGAAGCGCGATGCTGCGCGCGCTAATGCTTACGCAAGGAGCAAGCGGACAACGCGGTTCATAAAAAAGTCTTTATTGAAAGTACTCAAACTGCAGCACTGAGCTGCTCCGGGCTGCGCACCCCATGTATATCTTGAGGCCACGCCTCTCTCTCGGGCGTGGCCGCCGCCCACTTGGTGCGCGGAATGATGTCACCACGCCAGTGGGCTTTCGTGTCTGCCACAATATACTATATACTATATACTATACTATATAATTATAAAATTGAAATCTTGCATGTTTGTATGTAACATTCGATCGGTCCGGGGGCGTGGCTTACCCCTTTGAGAGAGTAGTAATATCCACCATTTTATTAACTCGCATAGCTTTGAGGCCTGTTTTGTAGGCCCGTGGTGTCTTGCTCTCTCTCTCAGTTTTATTTCAAATCAAATTCGATATATCATTTCATTTTTCACAGTCGCTAACATAGTTTTAGCCTCGGTTGAAAAAAAACGGGAAGAAAATCCGATGAAAGTTTCCGTTTATAGAACGAAATGAATTCTGAAAGGCTTGTATCTTCAAGGCCATTGAGTCTGTTTCACGCCTTTATCTTCAATCTAAGTCGCCATCTGATTTCATTTTTATCGATGGTTTTAGACTCGGTAAAATAAATAATTGAGAACATTCACGCACACACGGGAAATTGCAGAGATATATTTTAAAAATCGCGCCACGTTGATATACGAAAATACACCGCCTAAAATAACAGGCATACAGTTTCTATCTTCGTCATTTCATTCAGCATTATTAGCCGGAAGTAAAATATGTTTCAGGAAATTACCGAGAGATATTTCTTCGATTTTTTTTATTATTTATATGCGCATACACTTTAAATAGGTTTATTTGAAATCTTTAATTTTCACAATGTCATTTATTTGTCATTTCATGATCGGCAAAACGATAGCACAAACACAATACTATTTGCAGGAAGAATGTCGTATCAACCCTCCGACGGCGCTACGGACGCGGACAACGAATCACACCTCACGTCTATGGACGCGAATAGGGGACTGAGGGACGCGAATAGGGGACGTCTATGGACTGAGGGGTGACATCATTGGCTGAGGGGTGACATCATTGGCTGAGGGGTGACATCATTGGCTGAGGGGTGGCATCATTGGCTGAGGGGTGGCATCATTGGATGCGGGGTGGCATCATTGGATGTGGGGTGGCATCATTGGATGCGGGGTGGCATCATTGGCTGAGGGGCGACATCATTGGCTGAGGGGCGACATCATTGGCTGAGGGGCGACATCATTGGCTGAGAGGCGACATCATTGGCTGAGGGGTGGCATCATTGGATGCGGGGTGGCATCATTGGATGCGGGGTGGCATCATTGGATGCGGGGTGGCATCATTGGCTGAGGGGCGACATCATTGGCTGAGGGGCGACATCATTGGATGTGGGGTGGCATCATTGGATGCGGGGTGGCATCATTGGATGCGGGGTGGCATCATTGGCTGAGGGGTAGCATCATTGGCGAGGGGGTAACATCATTGGCTGAGGGGTAGCATCATTGGCTGAGGAGTCACATCATTGGCTGAGGGGTAGCATCATTGGTTGAGGGGTAGCATCATTGGCTGAGGGGTAGCATCATTGGCTGAGGGGTAGCATCATTGGCTGAGGGGTAGCATCATTGGCTGAGGGGTAGCATCATTGGCTGAGGTGTAGCATCATTGGCTGAGGGGTAGCATCATTGGCTGAGGGTAGCATCATTGGCTGAGGGGTAGCATCATTGGCTGAGGGGTAGCATCATTGGCTGAGGTGTAGCATCATTGGCTGAGGGGTCACATCATTGGCTGAGGGGTAGCATCATTGGCTGAGGGGTAGCATCATTGGCTGAGGGGTAGCATCATTGGCTGAGGGGTAGCATCATTGGCTGAGGGGTAGCATCATTGGCTGAGGGGTAGCATCATTGGCTGAGGGGTAGCATCATTGGCTGAGGTGTAGCATCATTGGTGAGGGGTGAAATCATTGGCTGAGGGGCGACATCATTGGCTGAGGGGTGGCATCATTGGTTGAGGGGCGACATCATTGGCTGAGGGGCGACATCATTGGCTGAGGGGCGACATCATTGGCTGAGGGGTGACATCATTGGCTGAGGGGCGACATCATTGGCTGAGGGGCAGCATCATTGGCTGAGGGGCGACATCATTGGCTGAGGGGCGACATCATTGGCTGAGGGGCGACATCATTGGCTGAGGGGTGGCATCATTGGCTGAGGGGCGACATCATTGGCTGAGGGGCGACATCATTGGCTGAGGGGCGACATCATTGGCTGAGGGGCGACATCATTGGCTGAGGGGTGGCATAATTGGCTGAGGGGCGACATCATTAGCTGAGGGGTGGCATCATTGGCTGAGGGGCGACATCATTGGCTGAGGGGTGGCATCATTGGCTGAGGGGCGACATCATTGGCTGAGGGGTGACATCATTGGCTGAGGGGCGACATCATTGGCTGAGGGGCGACATCATTGGCTGAGGGGTGGCATCATTGGCTGAGGGGCGACATCATTGGCTGAGGGGCGACATCATTGGCTGAGTGGCGACATCATTGGCTGAGGGGCGACATCATTGGCTGAGGGGTGGCATCATTGGCTGAGGGGCGGCATCATTGGCTGAGGGGCAACATCATTGGCTGAGGGGCAACATCATTGGCTGAGGGGCGACATCATTGGCTGAGGAGTGGCATCATTGGCTGAGGGGCGACATCATTGGCTGAGGGGCGACATCATTGGCTGAGGGGCGGCATCATTGGCTGAGGGGCGACATCATTGGCTGAGGGGCGACATCATTGGCTGAGGGGCGACATCATTGGCTGAGGGGCGACATCATTGGCTGAGGGGCGACATCATTGGCTGAGGGGCGACATCATTGGCTGAGGGGTGGCATCATTGGATGCGGGGTGGCATCATTGGATGCGGGGTGGCATCATTGGATGCGGGGTGGCATCATTGGCTGAGGGGCGACATCATTGGATGCGGGGTGGCATCATTGGATGCGGGGTGGCATCATTGGATGCGGGGTAGCATCATTGGCTGAGGGGTAGCAATCATTGGCTGAGGGGTGACATCATTGGCTGAGGGGTAGCATCATTGGCTGATGGGTCACATCATTGGCTGAGGGTAGCATCATTGGTTGAGGGGTAGCATCATTGGCTGAGGGGTAGCATCATTGGCTGAGGTGTAGCATCATTGGCTGAGGGGTAGCATCATTGGCTGAGGGGTAGCATCATTGGCTGAGGGGTAGCATCATTGGCTGAGGGGTAGCATCATTGGCTGAGGTGTAGCATCATTGGCTGAGGGGTCACATCATTGGCTGAGGGGTAGCATCATTGGCTGAGGGGTAACATCATTGGCTGAGGGGTAGCATCATTGGCTGAGGGGTCACATCATTGGCTGAGGGGTAGCATCATTGGCTGAGGGGTGGCATCATTGGCTGAGGTGTAGCATCATTGGCTGAGGGGTGGCATCATTGGCTGAGGGGTCTTCTCCTCACTGCTCATTACTAAAAACTGCTCTTCTATGTCAGGATTGATAAATAAAAGCAATTAGAACCAGTAAATTTAGTTTTATATGGCATTTTGCCTCTCTATTAGAAAGTGTGAGAAAATTATATATCTTCGCCAGGTTGACCTTTGACCCCCACTGTAACCATGGTAACTCCTTAATTATATATAATAACATTGACCCAACGGGTCATGGGTCGTCTAGTATATATATATATATATATATATATATATATATATATATATATATATATATATATATATATATATATATATTAGGGTGGTCCTCAAATGTAAACATTAACTTTTATAAAGTGCTTTTCCATTTTTTTATTACACCTGTAGAGAGAACAAATTGGGTAAAATTTCATTTCATTTTGAAAACTTTTACCACTGTCACATGGCCCCTGCTAATCTGCTAATCAGCACTATACAGAAATTATTTCGGTTTGTTTCAGTTATGATGGCGAGTGCAAGTACTTCAAGAAGAGCAACCAGAAAAAGAACCATGTGTGGCTGATAGGCTGCCATATTGAAAAACTACCAGAAACTCGGCTCCCATCTTGGCAAGAGACTCTGCAGCGATACTTTAAGCTACATCATGCTGAGAAATTGGACATAAGCAGTGCCGCAACAACTGTTGTTCGTGAGACATTATGCATCTGGGAGAAAGCACGGATCCCCACTGCAGATGAGCGGAATATCATTGCAAAACTAGAGAGAAAAGTAGAACAATACAGATCCATCCTGAAAGGAAAGAGCCGGCGATCTGTCCCTCAGATAAAGAAAGAAGAGCAGTTTCAAACCGGTCTACGTGACTTATTTGACATTGCTCATGTTGATGTCCTTGATCTGATCAAAATACCAGAGGACCGTGAATTCCTTAAGGCACAACGGGAGCCAGGTCGACGGTGCTTTATGGTTGGTGTTGACAAGGTGCTAGCAGGAAAAGAGGAGCGGACACATCAACACGACAAGGTGTTGACTGAAAGAGAGCAGCATGAAAAAAAGAAGCAAGCAGCCCGAGAGGAGACTCTTGAGCTCGCATCATCAACAGACAGCAGTGCTGAAGCCAGTGATCATGACGACTCTGCTGTTCTATCTGCTTCAAAGAGGCAGAGCCGAAAGCGTGCAAGTGGCATTGTTACACCGGACCTAACAGCAGCTCTCGACTGCACCAAGGTTAGCGATCGATCAGCTGTTCACATCTTGTCAGCAGCAGCCTCTGCTCTGGGACACGACCCTTCAGAGTTGGCCATCAACTGCACATCAATCAGGAAATCCAGGCAGATCCAACGGAAGACAATTGCAGGTGACATCCAGACATCCTATGCTCCAAACACAAGTCTGGTGGTTCATTGGGATGGCAAGCTCCTTCCAGACGATGGGACTAAAAAAGGTGATCGACTTCCTGTCATTGTCAGTGACCCACAAGGAACTGGAAAGCTTCTGGGTGTGCCAAAGCTGCCAGCAGGAACTGGACTAGCAACAGCTGCTGCTGTTATGCAATGCCTCGAAGAATGGCATTTGCAAGACATGGTGGCAGGTATGAGCTTTGACACGACAGCCAGCAACACTGGTTCAGCACTTGGTGCATGCACTATTTTGCAGCAAAAGCTTGGACGACCACTATTACATTTTGCATGCCGGCATCACATTCTGGAACTAGTGGTAGAGGCAGCAATGGCAGCATTCAAACCATTTATTGGTCCATCAAAAGGACCTGAGATAGCCGTCTTCAAGCGTTTCCAGTCAAACTGGAATTCCATTGACCAAAGCAAGTTTAAGCCAATGATGCCTGATGACCTGGACTCTGTTGTTTCAGGTGTATTTTTAAGTTGCAAAGAAGATGTCGTTTCATTCTGCATCCAGAAACTGGAATCGGGCCAACTACGAGATGACTACCGTGAACTTCTTGAGTTGACTATTATTCTGTTTGGTGAGCGTCCTCCGAGAGGATTCAGGTCCATGCAGCCAGGAGCCATGCATCGGGCAAGATGGATGGCCCGTGTGATTTATGGAATCAAGATATACTTGTTCCGTGATCAGTTTCGACTGACCACAAAGGAACTCACTGGCATAAAGCGTTTTACAGCATTTGTTGGAGCAGTGTATACCACCGATTGGTGCTCCCGCTGGAGACCTAGCTCTCTTAAAAGCACTCATTTTCTATCCTGATTCAGTGATTGCCGAAGCCACCAGCAAAAAGCTTTCCAATCACTTGTGGTACCTCAGCGAAGAACTGGCAGGACTTGCTCTGTTTGACGATAGTGTTGAGCTTGATGTCAAGCGAATGATAGTAGCTGCTCTTAAAGAAGAATGCCAAGAGAATCCTCAACCATGGGTACATGTGGATCTTACAGCAAAAGAAGCCATCGCTGCCAAGACTGTTGCAGATTTTGTTACTTGTGCCTCACTGCAAATTTTTACTGCATTCAAAGTCAATACTGACATCCCAGAAAAGGACCCTGGTGAGTGGGCCGATGACCCATCATTTCAGTCATCACAGCAAGTCTTGCGCGGTATTGCCACTGTCAAAGATTTTGCAGAACGTGGTGTAGCATTAATACAGGACTACAATCAAGTCTTGACAAAGGATGAGCAGCAGCACGAGTACCTGTTGCAAGTTGTTGAGTGGCATCGCCATCAGTTCCCCGACGCAAAGAAGATAAGGAGGAAATAATTTACCACAGAACTTATTAATGAGGAATCAATGGTCTGGAGGACTCTTACTCTGTATGTTTATGATGATTGTCATACATTCTTACTGATTTGGGATTACATCTGAGTGTTAGTTTATTAAAAACAATTTTGTGTGTCGATACTGAAACATTGTAATTTTCAACCCATGTGTGACAGTAGTAAATAAAGTCGTATAGAAACCATCTTTGGCACATTTCATTTTTTCACTATAAGGAACAATTTTAACAACAAGCACCTGAAAAAAGTCCAATTTTATTTTTTGGTGTACATTTGAGGACCACCCTAATATATATATATATATATATATATATATATATATATATATTATTTTTTATATATATATATATATATATATATATATATATATATATATATATAGATATATATATATATAGATATATATATATACACAGACTTGGCATTTAATATGGAATTTTTTTCTTGACTTGGGTTTACTTTCTTAACTCAGTATATCAATCTAGTGAGTTTCTTTTACACTTTGGTGATTTATTTGTTCAAAGAACCATGTCACTGATTGTCTGTCGCAGCAAGAAGTCAACAACAGGATTATATCACAGGTGGCGTGGCAAAATGTACGGACAGGTGCATTTGATGATTGGCTTCACAGTTGGGTATACAAGGGTTGTTGCGTTCTGTAAGAGTGGAAAACAACTGTTGCACGTCTCCAAAAGTTATTGCCGCTTCCTCTGGAGATGGTCCGTCAACTCGACAATGCTGTTTGTCATGGAGTGGTGGCTTTACGAAATTACGGCATGAAACAGCGTGCTATTGCTCGGCAGTATGGCATCACTCAAGGTCAGGTGTCAAAGATCCTGAAACGAAATGCTCAGAGGGGTGTCCCTACTCCAATACCGAGGCCAGGATGTCCCCGCAGAACCACAAGGAGGGATGATCGCCAGCTGCACCGGTTAGTCCGCAATGGCCGTACCAAGTCAGCTAATCGGCTTAGGGCTGAGTGGCAGCAACGGACAAATGTGCCTGTATCCAGAAGGCTAGTCAACCAACGACTGGTTCAAGCAGGCTATCGTGCCAGGCGTCCCCTGAGAAAGCCACGCCTGACCAGACAACACCGCCAGCGCCGATTGCAGTGGGCCAGAGAGCACCGTCAATGGCAGCCAGGACACTGGAATCACGTGATCTTCAGTGACGAGTCTAGATTTCTGGTCTATCGTCAAGATGGTCGTGTCCGAGTGTGCAGACAAGTGCATGAAGCCTACAACAAAGATTGTATAGTGCCAAGAGTCCAAGCTGGAGGTGGTGGGGTGACCGTTTGGGCTGCTTTTCATGCAGGGGGCAAAACTGACCTGGTTGTTCTGAATGGGAACCTGAACCAGTTCAAGCACAGGGCCATTCTGGAAGAAACATTGCTTCCATTTGCTCGTGCAGCCTTTCGAGGAAACTTTGTCATCCAAGATGACAATGCACGGCCTCATCGTGATCGCATGATCCAACACTTTCTTGCTGACCGTGGTGTAGAGCATATGGAGAGGCCTGCCATGTCCCTGGATATGAATCCGATAGAGAACTTGTGGGCAGAATTAACGCGTCAAATCGACCACTTGGACCAGCAGCCGACCTCTGTGCGTGAATTGCAGCAGGCTATTGTCACTGCATGGCAAGCGATTCCTGTCCAAACCTTGGCAAATCTCGTGACCAGCATGCCTCAACGTGTACGTGCTCTCCTGAATGCTCGTGGGGGTTACACGAAGTACTGAACTGTAATTTTACTGTCCGTAATCCGAGTCGTAATTTAACTTTTGTTTTTGTTATAAAAAAAATTTGGCTAATGTGCAATAAAAGAGATACTTCTGGAAAACGTACAGAAGTTTAACATAGTACTGTCCGTGAATTGAGTTCTATATCAGTTTACATCACTTTCAAGGATCAATTTATTTGTTTCGAAATGTCAAATGTGGTTTTTGTTTCTTTTAAAGGTCACATTAACAAAATCTAGAATAATTTCAACATAATTCCAATGAAGTTTTGGTTCCAAGACATCTTGAAAAGTAATTTCACACCCACCAAAAAAATATTCCATATTATTTGCCAAGTCTGTATATATATATATGTATATATATATATATTGTTGCGGAGATGAGGACTGTATTTTTTTTGATTGTGTGCTGTACTATTATTACTATTGTTTATTCTGCGCCCCCCTACCTCCGGAGCTGTCTAAAGGTGAAAGGGCATCCCATAATTAGTCCACAAGCATACACGTCAGCCAAGTAATAGAATACCCCTGTTGATAGTTATCTCTTATTCTGTGTTTTAGAGTAAGGCTGTGTCTCCCATTAATTGAAGTACTCCATTGCACCAGTGAAAGAGAATAGATCCCCTTTCCTTCCCATCCCCAAAATCTCCATTTCCTTTTACACCCCCTTCCGTCATTGCCGGGCCTCATTGCCGAATTACCTCCCCTCCAATAACCCCCATTGAACCTGTGCTCTCGTCGGAGAAGAAAGGCGTGCCCGCCCGTCGTCATCAAGGGCGGAGCCAGAGGGTCGCGCGACCAACCAGGGCCGAGGTGAGCACCCCGATGGGCGTGTCCAAAAGGCCGGCGGCTTAATCGCCGGAGGCGTTATAAAGGCGCGCACGCAGGAAGCAAGTGAGTTGGTCCCCAAGAGAGAGAGTTGTGAAGAGTCAGTCAGTGGAGTCGGTGGCCAGTTGGTTGCGGTGAGGAGTCGGTGGTGGCGGTCAGTGGTTGCGTTGGTTGCGGTGAGGAGTCGGTGGTGAGGAGTGAGTGAACCAAGAAAGAGTTGAGGGTTTGGACCAGACGCGTCAGACAAGTCCTGGGAAGGCAGCGGAGGCCACAGCAGCCAAAACAGCAGCGTGGGGCCTGAACGGCGGCTGCTAAACGCGCCGGTTGTGCTGCGGGACCCCCTTGGACCTCCCTCTCCCTCCAGCCATCCACCTCCTGCCTTTCCATCCTTCTTGTGTACGTGAGTTTGTTCTGTTTGTTCTGTCCTGGGTTAATTAAGTCTGTATAAGCTAGTATTTTCCCTGTGTCACCTGCGTCTTATGTGCTTGTAAATAAACGTGACTGCTTTCTTTTTGCTTGTGTGTAAATAGTCAATAAATTCAGTAGTATTTCCAAACCTTTCTTTGCCTTTGTTTTCCTCTTTGCATTCGTCGTTTTTGTCTTTTCCCTCATTGAGCAGCTGCGGTGCGATCCGGCCAACGTTTGGGTGGAATCGGGTGAGTCGGGGATCCTGTTAGGTCGCGGTAATACACCACCGCTCGGTCAATATAACATCTGTCCGCGACCCGTAACAATTGGTGCCGTCAGGAGCGAGTTGGTTGAAGCGCGTGTGCGAGGGAGCACAGGGAAGCGCGGTGTGGTGAGTGTTACGGAGGAAGTAACGAAAAAGTGTGCGCAAGAGGATGCGCGAGAAAGGTGTGTAACGGACGGGTGCATGGGGAAAGCGCATGCTGTCAAGAGTAAGGGAGAATGCACGCCTGTGGTGAGTGTTACAGAGGGTGTAACGGGAGAATGTGCACAAGAGTGTGCGCGAGAAAGGTGTGTAACGGACGGGTGCATGAGGAAAGAGTGTGCTGTTGAGAGTAAGGGTGAGTGCGCGACCGAGAGTGGAGGTGAGAGTAGTGAGAGTGGCACGGAGCGTGAGTTGGTTGTGACAGGGGAGCGAGGATGCACACCTGGAATGGTAGAGCGTGTGTGGGAATGCACACTGGAATTGGTAGTGAGGCACGTGGTTGGGTGTGCGAGTGAGAGCACACCTGTGATTGTCACAGAGGAGGTGACCGAGGAGGGGGCGCGAAGAGGTGTGTTGGTGAGGTGTGCGAGCGACGAATGTGTGCCAAGGTGTTCGGTGGTCAGGTGTGTGACCAAGTCTGTGAGCGGATTGAGTGTACCGAGGTGTGTAAGAGAAGGTACGACGAGGAGCATGGGAACGGCTGGATGTATGGGCAAGAAAGGGGTAGCGTATGCGTGTAAGCATGCAGGTGAGGCATCGACGGTAACCGGGTTAGCGGTTAGAGCGACTTATAGCCGAATTGGGCCCTCGGTGCGTGCCGGGCTTCGCGTGCCGCGAGAACCAGCGGGGATCCGAACCACAGCGGGTTCGAAAGGACCGCGGTACGCGATCCACGCTGGGCCTCACTTGGAACGGCCGCATCCGTGCTCCACTAGGCGGAGCGGGCAGCCCGATAGGAAGGGTCGTCATGGCGACCACTTTCTATTGAGACGTGCCGGCAGGTCGAGATCGGGACATTGGATGGCTCCACGCCGAGGTGGTGCGTGGGATCTCGGCCCGGGTAAGCCCCCGCCCCTGCCCCGAATGCGGGACGTATCCAGCCGCCGGCACAAAAGAACCCGCGTTCATTGCTCGGCCGTACGACGCCGAGCTGTAGACGTGAATTGGCGCACCGAGAGGATGTAATAAGTAGACGGGTGATGAGGATAGTGTTTTGGCCCCGAAATTCGAAAAAGGCAAAATTTGAGGATTGGCAGTAATGATTGGCAGATGATTGGCAGAATTTTTGATTGGTTGGATTTGGACGAGCGAAATTGATAGTAGGACCCCCGATGTGGTGGGATGGCAAATCCACCATCCCTCACAGAGTGTGGGGCAAATGCGCTATAGTTTATGGGGTTGATGGCAGTGAAAACTAGCCCGGGTGGGTTAGGATATATCGTGTGTAGGGCCCTAGAAGATGACATTAGGCAATGTTAAGATTAGTTAGTGACAAGGATACCTGTAGTGGGGACGCAGGTAGATTAGTGTGGATGATAATGACGTGGAATGTGCTTAGTTTAAAGGGAAGACGGGGAGCACTAAGTTAGCAGCGTAACAGGTAGATGAGATGATGCCGTGTGTTTGAGGATTGAACAGGTGTGATTGAACAGGTGTGATTGCACAGGTGTGCAACTGAACAGGTGTATGGAGCAGTGTATGAGTGATAGTGATAGTGATGAGTGTTGTATCGACCGAATGGTCCAGGAAGGAAGGAGGGTGCAGATGGCACCAGGTGTGAGTGCACAGGTGTGCACCAACAGGTGTGTGGAATACATGGAGTGTGGGATATATGGCGAATTGGAATGGATGGTCGTGGAGTGAGTATGGTGGTAATTGTGGAGTGGAGTGGATGGTGCGAAGGTGTGAATGGGGGAAGAGTGGACCCCCATCACGGATACCCGGGGCGGGTAGTGTAAGTGTTAGGTAGAGGGTATAGCTAAATTGTGGTTGGATATTGGCATCTGTGGTGCGGGTGGAAGAATGGTGATTGGATGGGTGCATTAGTGTTGTGGAAATGGCTGGGCGTGTAGCCTGTTAGTGTGTGTAGTTGGTTTGGGCACTCCACCACTGTGAGGATGTCGGCCAGGTGAGGCCGCAGGTGGGCTCTGGGAGCCGGTAGTTGTGGATGGGGCCCGAGGATCCGGAGGACGGACCCGGGTAGCCCAGTGCCAGAGGGCACCAGGGGTGACAGAGCCAGGAGGGGCCTTCCCCAGTTAGATAGGTTAGGGTGAGGAGCTAGGTAAGCTCGGGTGGCAACTGCAGTGGTGGAGGTGAGCAGGTGGGTAGACCTGCTGGGAGAGCTACACATCACAGCCCAGAAATTGTGCAAGGGCACCGGGAGACGAATTGGGGGAGTGAGACCCCAAATTGAGCAGCACCACAGTTTGGTCAATGGGAATTGGTTTTTAGAACCCATAGTGTAAGTTGGCCAATGGATTGGCAGGGAAAGACCCCGGGTAGTGTAAAGTGTGTTAAAGTCATTTAGAGGATCGTTAGGATTGAAGTCTCCTCGCACCATCTACATCCACTCACCTGAGGTGACAGGTACTCCACACCATGCCATGTTTTGTTATTTTATTGTGCAGATGTTTGGAATGTGAGACGCATCATGACGTGGGTGTGACATTGTGCTTGATGTTCCATCTCTTCCTCCTTATGAGGATTGATGACGAATTGGGTGATGGCAAATTTTGGATAGGGGGATTGGAGACGAATTTGGTGTAGAAGGGAAAGATGGGGAAGACAAGACGTAGTGACAAATTTGTAAAGGTGTAAATTGTTGTAAATATGGGGTAAGGGCAAGGGTAGTGTAGGTGACAGGGGGGGTGACGTACGGTAGGGACGAGTTTTTCTCACTTCGCTCTCCGTACGCACTTCACCCTGCATTGCCTTTATTGACGTGTACCCTTGTGACCTTACCCCTCGCTCATTTGTCTTCCCCCCCTTTTGTCTCCCACTTGAGGACCTGTGCACCATTGGGCGCCGAGGGGAGCATGCGTGAGGTGGCCATTGTGCGCACGAGATTCTCAGAACCAGCATGCATTGCGTTGATGTACCACTTTATGGACCGCTGTTCTGCGGCCAAGTACCACTTGATGGACCCCAGGTTCTGGGGCAGGGCACCTCTCTTGGAGACCGGCCATAGTGGCCAGGGAATCTTGCTTGCGGACCTCAATAAGGTGGCACCTATGCCAAACAGGTGGACCACCCTTAGTTGGCCCCTGAGGCCCTAAATAAAAATGAACACAAGTTGTGCTTTTTATTATTTCCAAGTAGGCCGCATGAACCCAGAAGACGTCGGGAAGAACATCGGCCCAGCAGAAAAAGAGAAGACCACCACCAGTTGTTTTGTTGTGTTTATTATGAACAGTGGTGACTGTGCACCGAGTGGTGCTTTTGGTGCTTTGTGGTGCTTTTGGTGCTTTGTGGTGCTTTTGGTGCTTTTGGGTGCTTTGGTGGTATTGGTACTGGTGCATCGATGCAATGCGTGCTGTCTCCTCCCTCCCAACAGGAATTTCTTTTTCTTGTTCCCTAAAAAGAAAAAAAAACACAGGTCCTGGGTTGCGTTGTAAATAAGAAATAACGTCACTGTAAATAATGCTCCCCACCGTAAATGTATAGTTTGAGAACAATTCCGTAATTCGGTTAGCTGTGGGCTTGAGTCTGTTAGACAGGGTGCAATGCAATAGGGGGACATACTTATTTGTGTTTTAAAATCGTCACACTCAGGGTCAGGTTAAAAGTAGAGGGAACTACACCTACGTGTCACACTAAATTAAAGTTGTAGGCCCGGGAACGGACCTGAAGAAAGGAGGGTGCAGTGTAACGAATTTGGAAAGTGTAAAGAATGTGAGAACTGGTTTGCTGTGTTTTAACTGGCCCTCGTAGAGTAAATAAGATCGAAAGATGTCCCCCTAGTTAATTCCATGAACCTACAGACAGGCCACGATATATCTTTTTAAATAGCTTATTTCCTTATTCTATGTAGGCTAAATATGTGTTTCCCACTAGATTGACTCTGCATTGCATCAAACGAAATCAGCGTAGGCCCCTCCGATGATCCATGGCAGCTCAAGTGCCAGGGATTCCCCCACTTGAGCTTTGACAGCAACCGTTTATTGCAGTACTGAACTGCTGTGCAACGTGACGGCGCATTACCTGCAGCTGCTGACTGGTTTTCGACATTTGCGGCCATTATGAACAAGGGGAGTGGCTAGAGAAGACGGGTCGCCCCCCTCGTCATAGGGGGGAGGAGTAAGTCGGCCCCGCTCATCCAACCCAGAACAAGGGGTTTGGCTAAGAGAGGGCGGAGCGGGAACCCCCGAGAAAGTGCGCGAAGGTTCGGTGAGAAACCAATATAAACCGCCGCGGGACGCACTCCGTCCTCTTGCTCTGACCCCGTCCTCTTGCTCTGACCCCGTCCTCTTGCTTTCTGTCGCTCGTTGTTGCTGGGGAGAAGGAAGACGCCTGAACGAGCAGGTGTGACCGAGCCTGCGAGCCATCGTGCGACCAGCTGCGCTGCAGCTAAGGGGACGCAGGCCACGAAAAGGGTGCGCCAGGCAGCAATCCACGCTGGACCCTCCATTGCCCCCCAAAACAACCATCCATCCTCAAGCCATACCTGCCTGCAATTTCCCCCGTGAAGACGCCTGAACGAGCAGGTGTGACCGAGCCTGCGAGCCATCGTGCGACCAGCTGCGCTGCAGCTAAGGGGACGCAGGCCACGAAAAGGGTGCGCCAGGCAGCAATCCACACTGGACCCTCCATTGCCTCCCAAAACAACCATCCATCCTCAAGCCATACCTGCCTGCAATTTCCCCCGTGTAAGTGTGAACGTCGTCTGTCTTGAATGTTGTCCTGGGGTTTATAAGTAAACTGCATAGTATAAGCTAATGATTTCCCTGTGTCACCTGCTTCTTCCATCCATTGCTTGTAAATAACTTGATTGCTCCTTTTTGCTTGTGTGTGTGTAATAAATCTGTTCTTCCTCTGTACTCTGTCTTCCTCTTCTCTTCCTTCTCTTTCGGTCGCTTTAGAGGTTTCCAAATTGAATACCTGTGGCGCGATTTGGTCAACGTTTGGGGGAGTCGGGCTAATCGGGGATCCTGTAACGGTCGCGGTTGACCATCCGCTCGGCCCAAAGTAACATCTTGTCCGCGACCCGTAACAATATATATATATATATATATATATATTGTTACGGTCCGCGGATAAGGATGTTGTTTGCCGAGCGGAGGCACCGCGGCCGAACAGTTTTCCCCGACTAAACCCGATTCCCGAACGTTGGCCGGATCGCGCCACAGATATTCAATTTGGAAACCTCTAAAGTGACCGAATGTAAAGAGGAAGAAGAAGACGTACAGAAGAGTAGCGGGATTTATTATTTACACACACAAGCAAAAGGAGCAGTCAAAGTTATATACAGGGAACATGGAAAAAGCAGGTGACACAGTGAAAATACTAGCTTATACAAACTTAATTAAATACCCAGGACAGAACAAACAGAACAAACTCACGTACACAAGAAGGATGGAATGGCAGGAATGAATGCTGGAAGGAGGATTGGGTAGGTTCAGCTGGGGCAGATGGTTCGGGCTTGATCCCGCACGGGACGTCGGCTGGACCTCGACGGCCACCGATGCCACCGCTATCTGGTTCCCACGGGGTACGGGTTGAAGCTGCCTGGTGGAGTCAACGCTGCTTGTGGAGCCAAAGCTGCTTCTCTGGCTCACCTCAGGATGCGTCTGCCGTCTCTGGCGCAACTGCTTGTAATTGACCTTGAACCTTCTCTCTCTCGCAGGACCTTGCGCGCGCGCTTTTATAACGCCTCCGGCGATCAAGCCGCCGGCCTTCAGGACACGCCCATCGGGGTGCTCACCTCGGCCCTGGTTGGTCGCGCGACCCTCTGGCTCCGCCCTTGATGACGACGGGCGGGTACGGCTTTCTTCCCCGACCAGAGCACATGTTCAATGGTGGTTTTGGAGGGGATGTAATATTGGCAATCGAGGCTTGGCCATGACGAAAGGGGGAATGGAGGTTTTGGGAATGGGAATGAAGAATGAAGGGAATCTATCTTATTTCACTTGGTGCAATGGAGTGTCATTTTAATGGAAGACAAAGCCTTAACCTAATACACAGAATAAGGAAATAAACTACTGAACAAGGGTATAATAGTGTCCTTCAATGTATGCTTTATGGAATTAACTACCGGAACGCCCTTTGACCTTTATACACACTGGAGCAAGGAGGGCTCAGACTAAACCAATAATTCACAACCATTTACTATACAATACAACACAATCAAAAAAATACAATCCTCATATCCGCAACACTGCACCCTCCTCCTCTTAGGCACGGCCCGGGCCTATAACTTTAACTTAGTGTGACACGTAGGTGTAGTTCCCTCTACTTTTAACCTGACCCTGAGTACGACAGTTTTAAAACATAAATAAATATGTCCCGCTGCTCCATTGCACCCTACCTAACAGACTCACACCCACAGCTAACCGAATTGGGAATGGTCTTCAAACTACACACTGACGGTGGGGAGCATTATTTACAATTGACGCTACTTTATTTACAAAACGCAACCCAGGACCTGTGATTGTTCTTTCTGGGGGGGAGACAGTCTGCTCTGCATCGACGCACCATGAAAGCACCCAAAACGCACCAAAGCACCCTCAAGCACCAATCGGTGCACAGTCATCACTGTTCAATAAAAAAACAAAAAACAACAACAACCCCTAACCCTGCAGGTGGTCTCTTGCTCTTCGGCTCCCTCTGCTGGCTATTTGCTCTCTTCCAGTTGTTGTCATCTTCTTTTGCTGGTGGCCTATTTGTAATAAAACTTGCACCCAACGTGTCCATTTGTATTTATTTATGGCCCACAGGGGCCGACTATGTATGGTTCACCTGTGGGGCATCGGTGCCCTGTGGCCAAGGTCCGCCAGCAAGATTTCGGGCCTTCATGGCCGGTTCCAGCAGAGGGGCCATGCCGCAACCCATGGGGTCCATAAGTGGTGCTCGGCCACAGACATGTGGTCCATAATGTGGTGCATTGATGCAGACAGCTGGTTCTGGGAGTTCCGGGCGCACAATGGCGGACTCACGCACGCTCCGCTCGGCGCCCAGTGGCGCACAGGTCCTCATGTGGGAGACAAAGGGGGGAAGAGACAGATGAGCGAGGGGTAAGGTCACAAGGGTACACATCAATAAGGCAATGCAAGGCGAAGTGCGTACGGAGAGCGAAGTGAGAAAGCTCGTCCCTACCGTACGTCACCCCCCCTGTCACCTACACTACCCTTGCCCTTACCCCATATTTACAAAATCTACACATTTACAAATTCATCACTACTGTCACGTCTTCCCCATATTTCCCCTACACCAAATTCATTCCCACAATCCCTCTAACCAAAATTTGCCATCACTTAATTCATCATCAATCCTCAAAAGGAGGGAGAGATGGAACAGTCTCCCTTGACATATCACATGCCTTCGATACGGTCTGGCACCCCGCTCTGCTCCCCAAACTCTCCTCTTTTGGTATCCATGGAAATCTCCACGCATGGCTGGCGGACTTCCTCTCTAGACGTAGTCAACGTGTGGCCCTGAATGGGTTTCTCTCATCTCCTCGTCCTGTTCAGGCTGGAGTTCCCCAAGGCAGTGTTCTGGGCCCTGTGCTTTTTCTGGTCTTCATCAATGATCTCTCTGACTCTCTTGAAAATCCTCTCTATCTCTTTGCTGACGACTCTACTCTCTGTCGCTCCATTCTTCATCCCTCAGATCGGCAGTCTGCAGCCTCCTCACTCTCTGCAGACCTTGACAAAATCACAGACTGGGCAAACAAGTGGAACATGTCTTTCAATCCTGACAAATCTCACACTCTTACGATGTCTCTCCGAAAAGACCGACTGGACAACCCTCCAAGCCACTTTCTGAATAATCCTCTCCAAGAAGTTCTGTCACTCAAGCTTTTGGGTCTCACTATCTGCCATGATCTTTCCTGGAAAAACCACATTTCAAATCTGGCCTCCAAAGCCAGTCGCCGACTGGGCATCCTCCGTCGTGCGAAGTCCTTTCTTGGCACACCTGAGCTCCTCACCACATACAAGGCTTTCATCCGCAGCTCAATGGAATACTGCTCTCCCCTCTGGGCTGGTGCTCCTGCCTCACACCTAGCTCGCCTTCACGCTGTTGAAACCAAAGCATTCAGAATCATTGGAATCTCCCGCGATAAAGCTAACTCCAAGGGCCTTTCACTCACTCACAGCAGGCAGGTTGGTGGTCTTTCCGTCTTCTACCGACTCCTCTCTGGCCTTGCCCCCCCAGCTCTCTCTGGGCTCTGTCCCGCAAATATTCCTACAGGTCGCACAAGATCTGCCTGCAACCCTCTTTTGGTTAAACTGCCAAAATCAAGACTCTCTGCTCACCTTCACTCCTTCATTCCTCTTTTCTCCCGCCTCTGGAACAAACTCCCTCACTCTCTTCAATCCCACTCCACCCTCCAAGTCTTTAAAACAGCTGTTCACCACCATCTCTTATCTTCCCCCATCCAAAACCTTGATCTTTTCTACCCCCGCTAATTTCACCCCAATTCCAATTTTTGAAATACCAACTTCTGTCCTGGAAGTCCTTGGTGTCCTTGTGCTTTATACTTCTCCCTCCCCCCCCCCCCTTCCCATGCCTCCTCCCCCCGGGCCCTCTCCCTTCCACACATCTCCCTGCTCTCGGATGTTGTGTTTGTGTGCTTCCCCTTCCCCTGTGTTTGTGTGCTTCCCCTTTTCTCCCCATCTTGTCTTCCGCTCCCTCTTTTTGTGTATTTTGTTTGTCTGGTCGATTTGTTTGTGAAGTAAATGTCAGCTCTTTCACGAGCCTCGATTCAGTATGCAAAAAAAAAACAAAAAAAAAAAACATCAAGCACAATGTCACACCCACGTCATGATGCGTCTCACATTCCAAACATTTGCACAATAAAAATAATAAAACATGGCACGGTGTGGAGTTACGTCACCTCAGGTGAGTGGATGCAGATGGTGCGAGGAGACTTCAATCCTAACTTCTTTCTAAATGACTTTAATACACTTTACACTACCCGGTGTCTTTCCCTGCCAATCCATTGGCCAACTTACACTATGGGTTCTAAAAACCAATTCCCATTGACCAAACTGTGGTGCTTCTCAATTTGGGGTCTCACTCCCCCGATTCATCTCCCGGTGCCCTTGCACAATTTCCGGGCTGGTTCGTGCAGCTCTCACAGCAGGTCTACCCACCTGCACACCTCCACCACGGCAGTTGCCACCCGAGCTTACCTAGCTCCTCACCCTAACCTATCTAATTGGGGAAGGCCCCTCCTGGCTCTGTCACCCCTCGGTGCCCTCTGGCACTGGGCTACCCGGTCCTTCCTCCGGATCCTCGGGCCCCATCCACAACAACTCTACCGGCTCCCAGAGCCCACCTGCGGCCTCACCTGGCCGACATCCTCACAGTGGTGGAGTGCCCAAACCAACTACACACACTAACAGGCTACACGCCCAGCCATTTCCACAACACTAATGCACCCATCCAAACACCATTCTTTCACCCGCACCACAGATGCCAATATCCAACCACAATTTACCTATACCCTCTACCTAACACTTACACTACCCGCCCCGGGTATTCATGATGGGGGTTCATCCTTCCCCCATTCACACCTTCGCACCATCCACTCCACTCCACAGTTTCCCCCATACTCACTCCACGACCATCCATTCCAATACTCCATATATTCCACACTCCATGTATTTCACACAACCATTCTCCATACACCTGCAGTTGCACACCTGTGCAATCATACCTGGTGCCACCTGCACCCTCCTTCCTTCCTGGACCATTTGGTCAACACAATACTCATCACCATCACTCACTCAAACACTGCTCCATACACCTGTTCAGTTGCACACCTGGGCAATCACACCTGTTCCTCACACACTTTTCACAATACACTTCTGAATACACCTCCAACACTCACACGGCATCATCTAATCTACCTGGTGCCCTGCTAACTTAGTGCTCCCCGTCTTCCCTTTAAACTAAGCACATACCACGTCATTATTATCCAGTCTAACCTACCTGCGTCCCCACTGCAGGTATCATTGTAACTACCTAATCTTACCGTCACCTAAGGTCCCTACACATTATCCAAACCCTCCCGGGCTAGTTTTCACTGCCATAAACCCCATAAGACTAGTGCTCCTTTGCCCCCACTGTGAGGGATGGCAGAGTTGCCATCCCACCACATCAGGTATCTCCCACTACCAATTTTGCACATCAAATTTCAGCCAATCAAAAATTTGCCAATCACTACCAATCGTCTGCCAATCCTTAGTCTGCCAATCCTTTGCCAATCATTACTCTGCCAATCATTCTACTAATCATCAAATTTTGCTTTGCAATTTCGGGTCCAAACCACTATCCTCGTCATCAGTCTTCTCACTTGTGCCTCTCGGTGCGCCAATTCACTTCTAAAGCTCGGCTTCGTAAAGCCGAGCAATGAATGCGGGTTGTTTGGTGCCGGCGGCTGGATGCGTCCGACACTCGGTGAAGGGAAGGACGCTTACCCGGGCCGAGATCCCACGCACCACCTTGGCACGGAGCCATCCAATGGCCCGATCTCGACCTCCCGGAAAGCCTCAACAAAAAGGGGTTGCCATGACGACCCTTCCTATCGGGTTGCCCGCTCCGCCTAGGGGAGCACGGACGCGGCCGTTCCGAGCGAGGCCCAGCGTGGATCGCGTACGGCGGTTCTTTCGAAACTGCCGTGGTTCGGATCCCCGCTGGTCCTCGCGGCACGCGAAGTTGCTCGGCGCGCACCCAGGGCCCGATTCGGCTAAATGTCGTTCTAACCGCTAACCCGGTTACCGTCGATGCTTCACCTGCATGCTCACACGCATACGCTACCCCTTTCACCCTCACCGAGCTCGGTGCTCCATCGCTGCCCGTACACCCCGCGTACTTCGCCATTGCACTCGTTCTTTCGCTCACAGACTTGGTCACACACCTGACCACCGCACACCTTTGCACACACTCGTCGTTCGCACACCTTACCAACACACCTCTTTGCGCCCCCTTCTCGGTCACCTCCTCTGTGACAATCACAGGTGTGCTCTCACTCGCACACCCAACCACGTGCCTCACTACTAACTCAAATGTGCATTCCCACACACGCTCTAACATTCCAGGTGTGCATCCTTCCATTCCAGGTGTACATCCTCTCTCACCTGCCACAACCAACTCACGCTCCGTGTCACTCTCACTACTTTTACGACCACACTCGGTCACGCACTCACCCTTACTCTCGCCAGCGCACTCTTTACTCATGCACCCGTCCGTTACACACCTTTCTCGCGCATCCTCTTGTGCACACTCTCCCGTTACATCCTCTGTAACACTCACCACAGGCGTGCATTCTCCCTTACTCTTGACAGCACACTCTTTCCCCATGCACTCGTCCGTTACACATCTTTCTCGCGCACACTCTCTCGTTACTTCCTCCGTAACACTCACCACAGGCATGCATTCTCCTTTACTTTTGACAGCGCACTCTTCCCTCACGCACCCGTCCGTTACACACCTTTCTCGCGCATCCTCTTGCGCACACTCTCCCGTTACTTCCTCCGTAACACTCCCCACTACGCGCTTCCATGTGCTCCCTCGCACACGCGCAACAACCAACTCACTCTCGACGGCACACTCACTCCTCGGCGCGCACTTTTTCCTCACACACCCCAGAGTCGGACATTCTCGCACACCTCCTCCTTCGCACCCGTACCTGTCGCACACTTCACCAACGGCCTCTCACGAACACCCGGATCCAAATCAACCCCCAAGCCGACTGAAGCTCCCCTCACATCATCTACATTTCCGAATATATCGCCACTCACCCTGGCACCTCGTCTCCGCACCTCCTTCACCACCTGCAAACTCTTTATTTGGTTAGCGAGCACGTCATCACGATTTGAGCACCGACCTTGTACATATTCCATTACTTCCTCCTTTATCTCCCTCTTAGTTTCCGTCAATCTCTTCTTAATTTCACTCACCCCCTCTTCCACCTCCTTTATCTTTTGCTTCACCTCTTTTATTTCCCGGTGCGTCTCCTCTATCTCGTCCTCTAAGGCTACTTTGACCGTCTCTATGTGCGTCCTCACCTCCCGGTCCTTCGTCTCCATGACTTCTGTCACCTCTTCCAACCTCGTTGTCAGTCCCTCACGTACCATCTGACATTGCCTCTTCGTCGCTATCAAGTCGTCCTTGATGTCTCTTTGTGTCGCTTTTAACCCTCCTAGTACCGCCGTGTTCTTTTGTACCTGCTCCGTTAACTCCGTCTGTCCCACCGTCAGCTGTTCCACCTCCTCCGTCAGGTCCTCTATTTCCCCTTGTAACCTCGCCGTATTATTCCTCACCTCTTTCTCCATACGCTTTTCACCTCGCTTTACCTCCTCGCGTACCCCCGAGACCTCCTCGCTTACACCTCGTCGTATCTCCTCCTTCATCTCCTCCCTCTCTTTTGTAGATGCCACCCTCATCTGTCCCAATTCATCCCTCTGAGCATCCAATTTGGTTTCTACCCCGATTTTCACCTCCTCTATCTGCTCTCCCATTTGTTTAATTTCTCGGGCGGATTGCTCCCCTATTTCCCGCAATTTGCCTTCCATTCTATCTTCTAGCCCCCTTAACCCATTTTTCACCCCCTCTATCTGATTCTCCTGGGCAGCCATTCTATTTTCCACCCCCGTTAACCCATGTTTCACCCCTTCTATCCCATTGTCTAACCCCTCAAATTTCTTGTCTAACCCCTCAAATTTCTTGTCTAACCCCTCAAATTTCTTGTCTAACCCATCAACGGTACCCCTCACTTCGTCCCTCATTGCCCCCATTTGGCCCCCCATTTCTCCCATTTTTGCTTCTAGCCTCTCCCCCATTTCTCCCATTTCGCCCCCCATTTCGCCCCCCATCCTATCCATTTTTGCATTCAGTTGGGTCAAGAATAATCTGATGTCAAACCCGGTTTGCCCAGCGTCCCCAGCCACCACCGCGGGCTCGCCCTCCGCGGCGCCGCTATTTTGGGACCCTTCAACCACGTGCGCGAGCGCGCCATTTTGTGCACCTGATACCCCCTCAACCACATTGCCAATGTTCTCCTCCTCTCTTTCCTCCACATACATTTCCCCGAGGTCCTGGGTCGATTCTACCCCGTCTATCTCTCCCACCGACATCCCGTTGCCTTGACCAGCCATGGCGCGATTTCAAAATTCGGGTTTTGTAAAACAAAACAAATTTCAGTATCTCGTAATTTTGAGCGCGTTAAGGGGGCATTATACCATTGAAGGCAAAAAAAAAACATTTTTTTACAAATATACAAATGCATCAATTAAAATGTTTGTTTCCTAGTATTGTATATATGTACCAAGTTTGAACGTAAATGGACTTGTCATAGAGAAGATATAAGCTCCCCATTACACTGAACACAGTAAAAACAACACTGAATCACAGTAATGCACTTTTTGATAAAATGTCTTGATTGAAAATATGCAAAACTATATATGTACATGTTGCTTGATATATGAACATTACATTGGTATACATTACATAGCATTATATTATGCATGGTTACCATGGTAACCAGATGCATACAAATGATGAATTACCACTTTACAGCTTATATCTTCTCTATGACAAGTCCATTTACGTTCAAACTTGGTACATATACTCAGAGGCAAAAGTTATTGTGACATGGAATTTTTTCATTGGTAATCTTGTGAATGAATTTTTGGATTTGAACCAGAGAAAGAGTGTGTTAAAATGGTCGAAGAAACGCAACCAAGCAGTTGTTGTTCGAATTGCATGAAATTTGCAAGAAGCATGACATATTCGAGAAAAATGGCCAGCAATGTTCACTTTAAAAGGCCAGACAACCAGACGCTTATCATTTCCACTCAATGCAGTCTTAAGAAGTGCAGAAGTCAGAAAAACACCTCTATTCATCGTTTTGGAATAAGTTCGACATGCCACACCTCGGGGAAAATGACAGATGGAGAGCTATAGGTATGCTTCAGTCTGGTACCTCGCAGCGTGATGTTGCTCGTCGATTCAACGTCCATAGAAACACCATTTGGCACAGCTTCACCGAGCTGACGGTAGGACACGTGTCTACAGGTGCACAGGTGAACGTTACATCAGGCCATGTGTTCTGGAAGGGGATCGTTTTGGAGGTGGGGGCGTTATGATCTGGGGTGGGATAACAGCTGCAGCAAGAACGCCAATGATTCTGATTGAGGGGAACTTGAATGCTGTGAGGTACCGAGACGAGATTTTGCAAATGGCCGCTTTACCGTTTTTGCAACAGAACGGCCCTAGAGTGACGTTTCAACACGATAATGCCAGACCACACGTTGCTCGAGTTGTACAGCAGTATCTTAATCAGAACAATGTTAATGTGTTACCCTGGCCTGCAAGATCCCCTGATTTGTCACCCATTGAACACGTCTGGGATGAAATGGAGCGACGTTTATGACGTCATCCGAATCCTCCAAAAACGCTGCAGGAACTCCACCAAATCCTTCCTCGGATATGGAATGATCTTCCCAAGGACTTTCATCGACGTTTAGTGGCCTCAATGAGGCGAAGGTGCCAGGCCTGCATCAATGCACAAGGTGGACACACTCGCTACTGACTGTGTGAACTTGCTTGTGAACCCCCTCTTGTGTTGTGGCTCATTTGCATATGCCACGTGCACTGTTCTTATGGACTGTTGATCGTTACCATACCTTGAAACATTTGTCTTTCCATGTAATAACATTTCATTCGCGGCAGTAAAAGTTTAACACTGATTCTGTTTGTTGTTTGTGTGTCACAATAACTTTTGCCTTTGAGTATATATACAATACTAGGAAACAAACATTTTAATTGATGCATTTGTATATTTTAAAAAAAATGTTTTTTTTTTGCCTTCAATGGTATAATGCCCCCTTAAGCGCGCTTCGGGTCCGTTCCCACTCCCGACACCAATTGTTACGCCAATTGTACAATTGTGTCCAAGATTTGGGCTAAATAAATTTAGTCCCAGGTCCGAATCCGACACTCCTGACACCAATTGTTACGGTCCGCGGATAAGGATGTTGTTTCCCGAGCGGAGGCACCGCGGCCGAACAGTTTTCCCCGACTAAACCCGATTCCCGAACGTTGGCCACATCGCGCCACAGATATTCAATTTGGAAACCTCTAAAGCGACCGAATGTAAAGAGGAAGAAGAAGACGTACAGAAGAGTAACGGGATTTATTATTTACACACACAAGCAAAAGGAGCAGTCAAAGTTATATACAGGGAACATGGAAAAAGCAGGTGACACAGTGAAAATACTAGCTTATACAAACTTAATTAAATACCCAGGACAGAACAAACATAACAAACTCACGTACACAAGAAGGATGGATTGGCAGGGATGAATGCTGGAAGGAGGATTGGGAAGGTTCAGCTGGGGCAGATGGTTCGGGCTTGATCCCGCACGGGACGTCGGCTGGACCTCGACGGCCACCGATGCCACCGCTATCTGGTTCCCACGGGGTACGGGTTGAAGCTGCCTGGTGGAGTCAACGCTGCTTGTGGAGCCAAAGCTGCTTCTCTGGCTCACCTCAGGATGCGTCTGCCGTCTCTGGCGCAACTGCTTGTAATTGACCTTGAACCTTCTCTCTCTCGCAGGACCTTGCACGCGCGCTTTTATAACGCCTCCGGCGATCAAGCCGCCAGCCTTCAGGACACGCCCATTGGGGTGCTCACCTCGGCCCTGGTTGGTCGCGCGACCCTCTGGCTCCGCCCTTGATGACGACGGGCGGGCACGCCTTTCTTCCCCGACCCGAGCACATGTTCAATGGTGGTTTTGGAGGGGATGTAATATTGGCAATCGAGGCTTGGCCATGACGAAAGGGGGAATGGAGGTTTTGGGAATGGGAATGAAGAATGAAGGGAATCTATCTTATTTCACTTGGTGCAATGGAGTGTCATTTTAATGGAAGACAAAGCCTTAACCTAATACACAGAATAAGGAAATAAAGTACTGAACAAGGGTATTATAGTGTCCTTCAATGTATGCTTTATGGAATTAACTACCGGAACGCCCTTTGACCTTTATACACACTGGAGCAAGGAGGGCTCAGACTAAACCAATAATTCACAACCATTTACTATACAATACAACACAATCAAAAAAATACAATCCTCATATCCGCAACATTATATATACATATATAGATATAGATATAGATATATATATACGTATATATATATATATATATATATAAATATATATACATATATATATATATATATATATATTGTTGCGGATATGAGGATTGTATTTTTTTATTGTGTGTTTATTAATATTGCTTGATTCTGGACCCTCCTGCCTCCAGTGTTGTGTAAAGGTCAAAGGGCGTCCCATAATTAGTCCATAAAGCATACACGTCAGCCAATCATAGATTTCCCCCTGGTTGATAGTTATAACTTTATTATGTGTATTAGGGTAAGGCCTTGTCTTCCATTAAGATGACACTCCATTGCACCAAGTGAAATAGATAGATTCCCTTCATTCTTAATTCCCATTCCCAAAACCTCCATTTCCCCTTTCATCATGGCCAAGCCTCGATTGCCAATTACATCCCCTCCAAAACCACCATTGAACATGTGCTCGGGTCGGGGGAGACGGGCGTGCCCGCCTGTCGTCATCAAGGGCGGAGCTAGAGGGTCGCGCGACCAACCAGGGCCGAGGTGAGCATACCGATGGGCGTGTCCTGAATGCCGACGGCTTGATCGCCGGAGGCGTTATAAAGGTGCGCGCGCAAGAAGCATGGGTGGGTCGTCAGTGGTCGTTGCTGTGCGTCGTCAGTGGTCGTTGTTCTTGGTCGGTGGTGAGGAGTGATTGGACCAAGAGAGAGAAAGAGTGGTTGGACCAAGAAAGAGAACATAGAGAACATCCAAGGAGAGGACATCCCGGAAAGCACAAAGCCTGCTATTCGTCGCCTTGCTCGCCAAAGTTGGACTGAGCAGTAGTTGACAGCAAGAAGCCTGTTGTAGTCCTGGCAAAGCGCGCGACATCCACCGCAGCAGCAGCAGACAACAGCAGCAACCACAGCCGCTTGGGGCCTGGACGGCGGTTTTGAGCAGGGCCACGAAGGAACGGCGGCTGCTAAACGCGCCGATCGTGCTGCAGGACCCCTCGGACCTTCCTCTCCCTCCAGCCATCCACCTCCTGCCTTTCCATCCTCTTGTGTACGTGAGTTTGTTCTGTGTGTTTTGTCCCTGGGTATTTAATTAAGTTTGTATAAGCTAGGTTGCACTGTCTAAAATCTTCTGTAAATTATTTTATTATCTTTCCTTCTTCCTTGGTTATTTTGAGCCTGTATATAGTAGGAATAAATTTCGTAGTATTTTCAACCTTTTTTTTCGTCTTCTTCTTCTTCTTCACAACCGTGTCGCTTTTGTCTTTTCCATATTGAATATCTGTGGCGCGATCCGGCCAACGTTCGGGAATCGGGTTAGTCGGGGTAACTGTTAGGCCACGGTGCCATCCGCTCAGCAAACCAACATCCATATCCGTGGGCCGTAACAATTGGTGTCAGGAGTGTCGGATTCGGACCTGGGACTAAATTTATTTAGCCCAAATTTTGGAACACCAATTGTACTATTGGCAGTAACAATTGGTGTCGGGAGCGGGAACGGACCCGAAGCGCGCTTAACGCGCTCAAAATTACGAGCTACTGAAATTTGTTTTGTTTTACAAAACCCGAATTTTGAAATCGCGCCATGGCTGGTCAAGGCGACGGGATGCCGGTGGGAGAGATAGACGGGGTAGAATCGAACCAGGACCTCGGGGAAATGTATGTGGAGGAAAGGGAGGAGGAGAAAAATGGCAATGTGGTTGAGGAGGTTTCAGGCACGCAAAATGGCGTCCTTGCGCACGTGGGTGTAGCGGCACCAAATTTTGCCGCGCCCGTGACCGTAGCAGCGGCCGCAGCACCAATGAACTGGGGCCTATTCATGCAGCAGATGCAGGCCTTCATGGTCAAGGCGGATGAGGAGAGGGAAGAGAACAGGGGGATGAGAAACCAAATTGTAGGAATGGGAAACCAACTTGTGGGATTAGAAGGCCAAGTGGGGGCAATGAGGGACGAAGCGAGGGGTACAGGTGAGGGGTTAGACAAGAAAGTTGAGGGGTTAGACAAGAAATTTGAGGGGTTAGACAAGAAATTTGAGGGGTTAGACAATGGGATAGAAGGGGTGAAACATGGGTTAACGGGGGTGGAAAATAGAATGGCTGCCCAGGAGAATCAGATAGAGGGGGTGAAAAATGGGTTAAGGGGGCTAGAAGATAGGATGGAAGGCAAATTGCGGGAAGTAGGGGAGCAATCCGCCCGGGAAATCAAACAAATGGGAAACCAGATAGAGGAGGTGAAAATCGGGTTTGAAGGTAAATTGGATGCTCAGAGGGATGAATTGGGACAGATGAGGGTGGCATCTACTAAGGAGATGGAGGAGATGAAGGAGGAGATACGACGAGGTGTAAGCGAGGAGGTCTCGGGGGTACGCAAGGAGGTCAAGCGAGGTGAAAAGCATATGGAGAAAGAGGTGAGAAATGGAACGGCTAGGTTACAAGGGGGCATAGAGGACCTGATGGAGGAGGTGGAACAGCTGATGGTGGGACAGACGGAGTTAGCGGAGCAGGTTCAAAGGAACACTGCGGTACTAGGAGGGTTAAAAGCGACACAAAACGACATTAAAAATGACTTAATAGCGACACAGAGGCAATGTCAGATGGTACGTGAGGGACTGACAACGAGGTTGGACGAGGTGACAGAAGTAATGGAGACGAAGGACCGGGAGGTGAGGACGCACATAGAGACGGTCAAGGTAGCCTTAGAGGACGAGATTGAAGAGACGCACCGGGAGATAAAAGAGGTGAAGCAAAAGTTAAAGGAGGTGGAAGAGGGGGTGAGTGAAATTAAGAAGAGACGGACAGAAACTAAGAGAGAAATACAGGAGGAGGTGATGGAATATGTACAAGGTCGGTGCTCAAATCGTGATGATGTCTCGCTAACCAAATAAAGAGTTTGCAGGTGGCGAAGGAGGTGCGGAGACGAGGTGCCAAGGTGAGTGCCGATATATTCAGAAATGTAGATGATGTGAGGGGAGCTTCAGTCGGCTTGGGGGTTGATTTGGATCCGGGTGTTCGTGAGAGGCCGTTGGTGAAGTGTGCGACAGGTACGGTGTGCGAAGGAGGAGGTGTGCGAGAATGTCCGACTCTGGGGTGTGTGAGGAAAAAGTGCGCGCCGAGGATTGAGTGCGCTGTCAAGAGTAAGGGAGAATGCACGCCTGTGGGGAGTGTTACAGAGGATGTAATGGGAGAGTGTGCGCAAGAGGATGCGCGAGAAAGGTGTGTAACGGAGGGGTGTGTGAGTAAAAATTGCGCGCCGAGGAGTGAGTGTGCTGTCGAGAGTGGGTTGGTCGTAACGCGTGTACGAGGGGGCACATGGAAGCGCGGAGTGGTGAGTGTTATGGAGGGAGTAACGAGAGAGTGTGCGCAAGAGGATGCGCGGGAAAGGTGTGTAACGGAGGGGTGTGTGAGGAAAAAGTGTGCGCCGAGGAGTGAGTGCGCTGTCAAGAGTAAGGGAGAATGCACGCCTGTGGTGAGTGTTACGGAGGGTGTAACGGGAGAGTGTGCGCAAGAGGATGCGCGAGAAAGGTGTGTAATGGACGGGTGCATGAGTAAAGAGTGCGCTGTCGAGAGTAAGGGTGAGTGCGCGACCGAGTGTGGTCGTAAAAGTAGTAAGAGTGACACGGAGCGTAAGTTGGTTGTGGCAGGTGGGAGAGGATGTACACCTGGAATGGAAGGATGCACACCTGGAATGGTAGAACGCGTATGGGAATGCACGCTGGAGTTGGTCGTGAGGCACGTGGTTGGGTGTGCGAGTGAGAGGACACCTGTGGTTGGGTGTGCGAGTGAGAGGACACCTGTGGTTGTCACAGAGGAGGTGACCGAGAAGGGGGCGCGAAGAGGTGTGTTGGTGAGGTGTGCGAACGACGAGTGTGTGCAAAGGTGTGCGGTGGTCAGGTGTGTGACCAAGTCTGTGAGCGAAAGAACGAGTGTAATGACGAAGTATGCGGGGTGTACGGGCGGCGTTGGAGCACCGAGCTCGGTGAGGGTGAAAGGGGTAGCGTATGCGTGTGAGCATGCAGGTGAAGCATCGACGGTAATCGGGTTAGCGGTTAGAGCGACTTATAGCCGAATCGGGCCCTGGGTGCGCGCCGGGCAGCTTCGCGTGCCGCGAGGGCCAGCGGGGATCCGAACCACGGCGGTTTCGAAAGAATCGCCGTACGCGATCCACGCCGGGCCGCGCTTTGAACGGCCGCGTCCGTGCTCCACTAGGCGGAGCGGGCAGCCCGATAGGAAGGGTCGTCAGGGCGACCCCTTTTTGTTGAGGCGTTCCGGCAGTTCGAGATCGGGCCATTGGACGGCTCTGTGCCGAGATGGTGCGTGGGATCTTCGCCCGGGTAAGCCCCCGTCCCTGCACCGAATGCGGGACGTATCCGGCCGCCGGCACCAAGCAACCCACATTCATTGCTCGGCTTTACGAAGCCGAGCTTTAGAAGTGAATTGGCGCACCGAGAGGCACTAGTGAGTAGACGTGATGATGAGGATAGTGGTTTGGACCCGAAATTAGGAAAACAAAATTTGAGGATTGGCAGTGATGATTGGCAGAGTGAGGATTGGCAGACGATTGGCAGATGATTGGCAAATTTTTGATTTGTTGGATTTGGACGAGCAAAATTTATAGTGAAAGATACCCGATGTGGGAGGATGGCAACTCTGCCATCTCTCACAGCGGGGGCAAAGGAGCACTAGGTTATGGGGTTTGGCAGTGAAAACGAGCCCGGGAGGGTTATGATATAATGATAGGGATCTAGAGAAGATGACAATAGGTAACGTTAAGATTAGTTAGTGACAATGATACCTGTAGTGGGGACGCAGGGAGATTAGAGTGGATAATAATGACGTGGTATGTGCTTAGTTTAAAGGGAAGACGGGGAGCACTAAGTTAGCACGGCAACAGGTAGATTAGATGATGCCGTGTGAGTGTTGGAGGTGTATTCAGAAGTGTATTGTGAAAAGTGTGTGAGGAACAGGTGTGATTGCACAGCTCAGGTGTGCAACTGGACAGGTGTATGGAGCAGTGTTTGAGTGAGTGATGATGATGAGTATGGTGCTGACCAAATGGTCCAGGAAGGAAGGAGGGTGCAGGTGGCACCAGGTGTGATTGCACAGGTGTGCAACGACAGGTGTATGGAGAATGGTTGTGTGAAATACATGGAGTGTATTTGGAGTGTATGTATGGAGTGTATGAATACATACATGGAGTGTGGAATATATGGAGTATTGGAATGGATGGTCGTGGAGTGAGTATGGGGGAAACTGGAGTGGAGTGGATGGTGCGAAGGTGTGAATGGGGGAAGAATGGACCCCCATCACGAATACCCGGGGAGGGTAGTTTAAGTGTTAGGTAGAGGGTATAGGTAAATTGTTGTTGGATATTGGCATCTGTGGTGCGGGTGAAAGAATGGTATTTGGATGGGTGCATTAGTGTTGTGGAAATGGCTGGGCGTGTAGCCTGTTAGTGTGTGTAGTTGGTTTGGGCACTCCACCACTGTGAGGATGTCGGCCAGGTGAGGCCGCAGGTGGGCTCTGGGAGCCGGTAGAGTTGTTGTGGATGGGGCCCGAGGATCCGGAGGACGGACCCGGGTAACCCAGTGCCAGAGGGCACCGAGGGGTGACAGAGCCAGGAGGGGCCTTCCCCAGTTAGATAGGTTAGGTAAGGAGCAGGTAAGCTCGGGTGGCAACTACAGTGGTGGAGGTGTGCAGGTGGGTAGACCTGCTGGGAGAGCAACACGCCCCAGTCCTGAAATTGTGCAAGGGCACCGGGAGATGAATCGGGGGAGTGAGACCCCAAATTGAGAAGCACCACAGTTTGGTCAATGGGAATTTGGTTTTTAAAACCACATAGAGTAAGATTGCCAATGGTTTGGCAGGGAAAGACCCCGGGTAGTGTAAAGTGTGTTAAAGTCATTTAGAGGACAGTTAGGATTGAAGTCTCCTTGCACCATCTGCATCCACTCACCTGAGATGATGTACCTCCACACCATGCCAGGTTGTTTTGTTATTTTTATGATGCAAATCTTTTGGATTGTGAGACGCATCATGACGTGGGTGTGACATTGTGCTTTGTTGTTCCATCTCTTCCTCCTTATGAGGATTGATGATGAATTGGGTGATGGCAAATTTTGGTTAGAGGGATTGTGGGGACGAATTTGGTGTAGGGGAAATATGGGGAAGACGTGACAGTAGTGACGAATTTGTAAATGTGTAGATTTTGTAAATATAGGGTAAGGGCAAGGCGTAGAGTAGGTGACAGGGGGGGTGACGTACGGTAGGGACGAGCTTTCTCACTTCGCTCTCCGTACGCACTTCACCTTGCATTGCCTTGATTGATGTGTACCCTTGTGACCTTACCCCTCGCTCATCTGTCTTTCCCCCCTTTGTCTCCCACATGAGGACCTGTGCGCCACTGGGCGCCGAGGGGAGCGTGCGTGAGTCCGCCATTGTGCGCCCGGAACTCCCAGAACCAGCTGTCTGCATCGATGCACCACATTATGGACCACATGTCTGTGGCTGAGCACCAATGATGGACCCCATGGGTTGGGGCATGGCCCCTCTGCTGGAACCGGCCATGAAGGCCCGAAATCTTGCTGGCGGACCTTGATCACAGGGCACCGATGCCCCACAGGTGAACCACACTAGTCGGCCCTGTGGGCCATAAATAAAATAAATAAAAATGGACACGTTGGGTGCATTTTAATAGTGCAAATAGGCCGCCAGCAAAGGAAGATGACAACACCAGGAAAATAATAATAGCCAGCAGAGGGAGCCGAAGAGCAAGAGACCACCTGCAGGGTTAGGGGTTGTTGTTTTTATTTTTATTGATGAACAGTGATGACTGTACCGAATGGTGCTTGAGGGTGTATTGGTGCGTTTTTGGGTGCTTTCATGGTGCATTGATGCAGAGCAGACTGTCTCCCCCCCCAGAAAGAACAATCACAGGTCCTGGGTTGCGTTTTGTAAATAAAGTAAAGCCATTGTAAATAATGCTCCCCACCGTCAGTGTATAGTTTGAAGACCATTCCGCAATTCGGTTAGCTGTGGGCGTGAGTCTGTTAGGTAGGGTGCAATGGAGCAGCGGGACATATTTATTTATGTTTTAAAAACTGTCGCACTCAGGGTCAGGTTAAAAGTAGAGGGAACTACACCTACGTGTCACACTAAGTTAAAGTTATAGGCCCGGGACGTGCCTAAGAGGAGGAGGGTGCAGTGTTGTGGATATGAGGATTGTATTTTTTTTTTGTCTTCATCCACCTCCTGCCTTAGGATTGTATTGTATGTCTCCTAAACTTTTATTTTAAGTCTTTTATTGATTCTGGACCCTCCTGCCTCCAGTGTTGTGTAAAGGTCAAAGGACGTCCCATAATTAGTCCATAAAGCATACACATCAGCCAATCATAGATTTCCCCCTGGTTGATAGTTATAACTTTATTATGTGTATTAGGGTAAGGCCTTGTCTTCCATTAAGATGACACTCCATTGCACCAAGTGAAATAGATAGCTTCCCTTCATTCTTAATGGAGGAGATCTCGCGAGATCACGGCGAGGTCACGTCTTTTCGAAGCTGCTCCATGCGCTCACGCTTTCGAAGCTAAGTGATATTTCTCAATTGTGTTTTTGTCGAGACTGTATCTATCTTTCGGTGTATGTACCTATAGCGTATCTTTTGGAAAATTTTCGGTGCTAATTTTTCGTACATGTATACACAATCGTCGGTTAATGGTATCGAGTATTCTGCGGCCTAGTACTCGTTGGCTTAGACTACCGTACCGTCTCTGACCTTGTGGTTTGTTTTTCTCTCAGCGATTCGTCGAATGCGCTGAAATTATTTTCGTTCTCTGTTTCGTACCAGTCGTTTACCCCGTACCTCCTTGTTTAATATCTGTACTCACAAACAAAAAAAAAAAAAAAAAAACCCCAAAAAAAACATTTCCTTCCCAGGTCTTATTCGTTTATTTGTTGTTCTTTTTGTTCGTTCGTTCTTCGTTCGCGATCACGCGGTTAGAAATGTATAATCTCTCCCCTGAACAACTATTTTCTCTCATATATTATAACACCCTTTTCTTCTTTTCCTACAAAAGGATGCTTTCGTCTTGCTCACCAAATCTATTCATTCCAAAAAATATATATAATACCATCTCTTACAGTTCCTCCTTTCTACATTCCCTAAACTATCCAGAACTCCATCCCTCCTCCAGTGTCCTCAAACGTATTTTTGACTCGAAGGTCTCAAACTCATTTTGCAAAAAATTTTCGTTTCCCATGAATCGTCCACTTTTCAAAATCCAATCTCACCCCTCCCCTCCAAATCCTCCCCATCACCCATCCCTTTCAAATCTCCCCCCTTGCCCCTTCCCTCCCCTCCCTCCTAAACTCCTCCCACACCCCTCCCCTCCGAGACTCTCCCTCGCTCCTCCCCTCCTAGACTCCCCTCTCACCCCTCCTCCTCAAAGCATCCTCCCTGCTTCTTCCTCCTTCCAACTTTCACCTTCATCTCCCCAAACCTTCTGCCTTGCTCTTCCCCCTCCTCAAATAACACCTCACTGTGCCTCACCCAATCTCCATCAAACCTTTTGTCCGCCCCATTCTTCCCTTTCTCCAAGCTATTCTGAAATCTCTGACACACCTTCAACAGCTCTCCCTACCTCTTCCGCCTCTTCCACATCTTACCCTACCCCTCCCCCCTTCTGTTCTGGACCCGATGCTCCCCCTTCCTCTTCATTAACGGTATGGACCTCAAACATCCGGGGCCTTCGCTCAAACTTGACTGACCTCTCCATACAGGTTGCTTCTGACAAACCAGATGTGATCTGCTTAACAGAAACTTTCCTCCTTCATGATGTCTCTGATGCCTTGGTATCTCTCCCAGGTTACTCCCTCCTCCGGTATGATAGACCTGAGCCTCGTCCTGGAGGTGGGGTTGCTATCTTTATAAAAAACTCTCTTCATCACTCGCCCTCCAATGCCCTCTCTCCACCTCACCCCCAGGAATACCTTTGGCTACGGCTTCCTCTTCGCTCCCACCTTTTGTACATATGTGTGTTGTACCGTCCACCAATCAGCGATGACTCCATCTACATCTCACTGTCTGATAATATGGACCAACTTCTATCTACCCATCCCAACTCTCTCTTCCTCATATGTGGTGATTTCAATTGTCACCATGCCAGTTGGCTGGGTGTGGGTACCTCTCTCACCAGCCATGGCTCTTCAGCAAAGGACTTCTGCGACTCACTGGGACTGACACAATCTGTCAATTTCCCGACCCGGATCTCAGTCAACGGAGCATCTTCTCTTCTGGATTTGGTTATGACAAACTTCCCTGAAAATGTCTGCTGCTCTTCTTCTGCTCCAATCGGCTCATCTGATCATGTGCTTGTCAAAGTGGACATCTCTCTGACCATTCTCAGAGAGCCTCCTCAGCGTCGACGAGTCTGGCATTTCACTCAGGCCAACTGGCACGGTCTTCAAGCAGCCATCAATCATCTGGACTGGTCTCCCATCTCTACCGCCTCTGACATCAACTCATCCTGGGAATTCTTTCAAAGTAAATTGCTCTCTCTCATGTACAGATTTATACCATCTCGTCTTCAGTTGTCATACCCTTCCTCCCGTCCATGGTACACGGAATCTTGTGGTGAGGCTGTTGCCCTGAAACAACTTGCTTTCGTCTCCTGGAAAGCAAATCCAACGGAAGGAAATCTCATTTCCTTTCACAAAGCCCGAAACAAGTGTGTGTCCACCCTCAGGAGAGCCAGGAAACAATATCTCACCATTCTCAAGACCGAACTCTCTTATCTGTCTCCCTCTTCCAAATCATGGTGGCGTCTGGTCAAATCTGTTTCTGGTGTTTGTTCCCCCTCCATCCCCTCCCTCACCTCAAACGGCTTAACGGCTGACTCCGCACGTGAAAAAGCTGAATGCCTCAACTCTGTGTTTGCCTCTAAATCTTGTGTCCCAAACCCATCCCTCTCTGTACCCACCGTACCCAGTCGTACCCAGCTGCTCCTGGACTCTGTGTCCTTTCCTCCTGACAAGGTGGAAAAGTTTCTGTCAACCCTCGACTCTGATTCTGCAACTGGTCCTGACGGCATCAGCCCACGGGTCCTAAAATCATGTTCTTCTGCTCTTTCACTCCCTCTTTCTGTTCTCTTCACCCTCTCTTTTGCTCAAGGTCATCTGCCATCTGCTTGGAAATCAGCCAACATCACCGCTTTGCACAAAAAAGGTGCAAAAACAGATCCCAGCAACTACAGACCAATCAGCCTTCTCCCAATTATCAGCAAAGTCATGGAATCCATCATTGCTTCAGATATTAAATCTTTCCTCTTCTCCAATGGCTTGATCTCTGATCAGCAATTTGGTTTCAGACCTGGTCACTCTACTCTGGACATGCTGCTTCTGCTTTCTCAACAATGGATGGAGGTCCTCAACGCCAAACAGGAAATTAGAGCTGTCTCCCTTGACATTTCACGTGCCTTCGATACGGTCTGGCACCCTGCTCTGCTCTCCAAACTCTCCTCCTTTGGTATCCATGGAAATCTCCACGCATGGCTGGCGGACTTCCTCTCTGGTCGTAGTCAACGTGTGGCCCTGAATGGGTTTCTCTCATCTCCTCCTCCTGTTCAGGCTGGAGTTCCCCAAGGTAGTGTTCTGGGCCCTGTGCTTTTTCTGGTCTTCATCAATGATCTCTCTGACTCTCTTGAAAATCCTCTCTATCTCTTTGCTGACGACTCTACTCTCTGTCGCTCCATTCCTCATCCCTCAGATCGGCAGTCTGCAGCCTCCTCACTCTCTGCAGACCTGGACAAAATCACAGACTGGTCAAACAAGTGGAACATGTCTTTCAATCCTGACAAATCTCACACTCTTACAATGTCTCTCCGAAAGGACCGACTGGACAACCCTCCCATCTACTTTCTCAACAATCCTCTACAAGAAGTTCTGTCGCTCAAGCTTTTGGGTCTCACTATCTGCCATGATCTTTCTTGGGAAAACCACATTTCCAAGCTGGCCTCCAAAGCCAGTCGCCGACTGGGCATCCTCCGTCGTGCGAAGTCCTTCCTTGGCACACCTGAGCTCCTCACCACATACAAGGCTTTCATCCGCAGCTCAATGGAATACTGTTCCCCCCTCTGGGCTGGTGCTCCTGCCTCACACCTTGCTCGGCTTCACGCTGTTGAGGCCAAAGCTTTCAGAATCATTGGAATCTCCTGCGATGTAGTCAACGCCGAGGGCCTTTCACTCACTCACCGCAGGCAGGTTGGTGGTCTTTCTGTCTTCTACCGACTCCTCTCCGGCCTTGCTCCCCCAGCTCTCTCTGTGCTCTGTCCCCCCAATATTCCTTCAGGTCGCACAAGATCTGCCTGCAACCCTCTTATGGTTAAACTGCCAAAGTCTAGGCTCTCTGCTCACCTTCACTCTTTCATTCCCCTTTTCTCCCGCCTCTGGAACAAACTCCCCCACTCCCTTCAATCCCACTCCTCCCTCCAGGTCTTTAAAACAGCTGTTCACCACCATCTCTTATCGTCCCCCATCGAAAACCTTGATCTTTTCTACCCCCGGTAATTCACCCCAGAGTCCTTGCAGTGTTCATATGTTTTAATCCTCTCCCACCTCCCCCCAAGTCCTCCCGGTGTCCCTGCTCTCAAATGTTGTGTTTGTGTCCTTCCCCCTCTTCCCCCTCTCTTTTGTGTCCTTCCCCCTCTCTCCCCATCTTGTCTGCCGCTCCCCTTGTTTTTTGTGTTTTGTGTGTCGGTTTGTCTTTTTGTGTGATTAATGTTAGCTCTTTCACGAGCCTCGATCTTGTATACAAAAACAAAAACAAAACAAAAAAAAAATTCCCATTCCCAAAACCTCCATTTCCCCTTTCATCATGGCCAAGCCTCGATTGCCAATTACATCCCCTCCAAAACCACCATTGAACATGTGCTCAGGTCGGGGGAGACGGGCGTGCCCACCCGTCGTCATCAAGGGCGGAGCCAGAGGGTCGCGCAACCAACCAGGGCCGAGGTGAGCACACCGATGGGCGTGTCCTGAAGGCCGGCGGCTTGATCGCCGGAGGCGTTATAAAGGCGCGCGCGCAAGAAGCAAGGGTGGGTCGTCAGTGGTCGTTGCGGTGGGTCGTCAGTGGTCGTTGTTAGTGGTCGGTGGTGAGGAGTGATTGGACCAAGAGAGAGAAAGAGTGGTTGGACCAAGAAAGAGAACATAGAGAACATCCAAGGAGAGGACATCCTGGAAAGCACAAAGCCTGCAATTCGTCGCCTTGCTCGCCAAAGTTGGACTGAGCAGTAGTTGACAGCAAGAAGCCTGTTGTAATCCTGGCAAAGCGCGCGATGTCCACCGCAGCAGCAGCAGACAACAGCAGCAACCACAGCCGCTTGGGGCCTGGATGGCGGTTTTGAGCAGGGCCATGAAGGAACGGCGGCTGCTAAACGCGCCGATCGTGCTGCAGGACCCCTCGGACCTTCCTCTCCCTCCAGCCATCCACCTCCTGCCTTTCCATCCTCTTGTGTACGTGAGTTTGTTCTGTGTGTTTTGTCCCTGGGTATTTAATTAAGTTTGTATAAGCCAGGTTGCACTGTGTCTAAAATCTTCTGTAAATTATTTTATTATCTTTCCTTCTTCCTTGGTTATTTTGAGCCTGTATATAGTAAGAATAAATTTAGTAGTATTTTCAACCTTTTTTCTCGTCTTCTTCTTCTTCCTCTTCTTCACATCCGTGTCGCTTTTGTCTTTTCCATATTGAATATCTGTGGCGCGATCCGGCCAACGTTCGGGAATCGGGTTAGTCGGGGTAACTGTTAGGCCGCGGTGCCATCCGCTCGGCAAACCAACATCCATATCCGCGGGCCGTAACAATATATATATACTGTATATATATATATATTTTTTTTGTATACAACATCGAGGCTCGTGAAAGACCTAAACATTAATCACACAAAAAGACAAACTGACACACAAAACACAAAAAACAAGGGGAGCGACAGACAATATGGGGAGAGAGAAGGAAGGGAAGTTCACAAACACAACATTTGAGAGCAGGGACATCGGGAGGACTTGGGGGGAGGTGGGAGAGGTATAAAACATATGAACACTGCAAGGACTCTGGGGTGAATTTGCGGGGGTAGAAAAGATCAATGTTTTGGATGGGGGAAGATAAGAGATGGTGGTGAACAGCTGTTTTAAAGACCTGGAGGGAGGAGTGGGATTGAAGGGAGTGGGGGAGTTTGTTCCAGAGGTGGGAGAAAAGACGAATGAAAGAGTGAAGGTGAGCAGAAAGCCTAGATTTTGACAGTTTAACCATAAGAGGGATGCAGGCAGATCTTGTGTGACCTGAATGAATATTGGGGGGACAGAGCACAGAGAGAGCTGGGGGAGCAAGGCTGGAGAGGAGGTGGTAGAAGACAGAAAGACCACCAACCTGCCTGCGGTGAGTGAGTGAAAGGCCCTCGGAGTTAACTTCATCGCAGGAGATTCCAATGATTCTGAAAGCTTTGGCCTCAACAGCGTGAAGCCGAGCTAGGTGTGAGGCAGGAGCACCAGCCCAGAGGGGGGAATAGTATTCCATTGAGTTGCGGATGAAAGCCTTGGGGGTGGTGAGGAGCTCAGGTGTGCCAAGGAAGGACTTCGCACGACGGAGGATGCCCAGTCGGCGAATGGCTTTGGAGGCCAGCTTGGAAATGTGGTTTTCCCAAGAAAGATCATGGCAGATCGTGAGACCCAAAAGCTTGAGGGACAGAACTTCTTGGAGAGGATTGTTGAGAAAGTAGATGGGAGGGTTTTCCAGTCGGTCCTTTCGGAGAGACATTGTAAGAGTGTGAGATTTGTCAGGATTAAAAGACATGTTCCACTTGTTTGACCAGTCTGTGATTTTGTCCAGGTCTGCAGAGAGTGAGGAGGCTGCAGACTGCCGATCTGAGGGATGAGGAATGGAGCGGCAGATAGTGGAGTCATCAGCAAAGAGATAGAGAGGATTTTCCAGAGAGTCGGAGAGATCATTGATGAAGACCAGAAATAGCACAGGGCCCAGAACACAACCTTGGGGAACTCCAGCCAGAACAGGAAGGGGAGATGAGAGAAATCCATTCAGGGCCACACGTTGCCTATGACCAGAGAGGAAGTCCGCAAGCCATGAGTGGAGATTTCCATGGATACCATCGGAGGAGAGTTTGGTGAGCAGAGCTGGGTGCCAGACCGTATCGAAGGCAAGTGATATGTCAAGAGAGACAGCTCTGATTTCCTGTTTGGCATTGAGGACCTCCATCAATTGTTGAGATAGCAGAAGCAACATGTCCAAAGTAGAATGACCTGGTCTGAATCCAAATTGATGATCAGAGATCAAGCCATTGGAGAAGAGGAAGGATTTGATATCCGAAGCAATGATGGATTCCATGACTTTGCTGATAATTGGGAGCAGGCTGATTGGTCTGTAGTTGCAAGGATCTGTTTTTGCACCTTTTTTGTTTAAAGCGGTAATGTTTGCTGATTTCCAAGATGCTGGCAGATGACCTTGAGCAAAAGAGAGGATGAAATGAACAGAGAGAGGGTGAGATAGAGTGGCAGAGCAGGATTTTAGGACCCATGGGCTGATGCCGTCTGGTACAGTTGCAGAATCAGAGTCGAGGTTTGATTAAAAAAACTTCTCCACCTTGTCAGGAGAGAAGGACACAGGGTCCAGGAGCAGTTGGGTTCGACTGGGAAAGGTGGGAACAGAGAGAGACGGGTTTGGGACACAATATTTTGAGGCAAACACAGAGTTGAGGCATTCGGCTTTGTCACGTGCGGTGTCAACTGTGTAGCCATTTGAGGTAAGGGAGGGGATGGAGGGGGAACAAACACCAGAAACAGATTTGACCAGACGCCACCAGGATTTGGAGGAAGGAGACAGGTTTGAGAGTTCAATCTTGAGTGTGGAGAGATCGTGCTTCCTGGCACTCCTGAGGGTAGACACACACTTGTTTCGAGCTTGGTGGAAGGAACTGAGATTCCCTTCAGTTGGATTTGCCTTCCAAGATACAAAGGCAAGTTGTTTCAGGGCAACTGCCTCACCACAAGATTCAGTGTACCATTGACGGGAGGAAGAGTAAGACAACTGAAGACGAGATGGGATAAATCTGTGCATGAGAGAGAGCAGTTTTCTTTGGAAGAATTCCCAGGAAGAATTGATGTCAGAGGCAGCAGAGATGGGAGACCAGTCCAGATGATTGATGGCTGCTTGCAGACCGTGCCAGTCGGCCTGAGTGAAATGCCAGACTCGTCGGCACTGAGGAGGCTCTCTGAGAATGGCCAGAGAGATGTCCACTTTAACAAGCACATGATCAGAAGAACCGATTGGAGCAGAAGAAGAGCAGCAGACATTAGCAGGGAAGTTAGTCATAACCAAGTCCAGAAGTGAAGATACTCCATTGACTGAGATCTGGGTCGGGAAATTGACAGATTGTGGCAGTCCCAATGAGTCGCAGAAGTCCTTTGCTGAGGTGCCATGACTGGTGAGAGATGAACCCACACCCAGCCAGCTGGCATGATGACAGTTGAAGTCGCCACATATGAGGAAGAGAGAGTTTGGATGAGTTGATAGAAGTTGGTACATGTTGTCCTACAGCGAAATGTAAATGGAGTCATCACTGTTTGGAGGACGGTACAGAACACATATGAACAAAAGGTGGGAGCGGAGAGGAAGCCGTAGCCAGAGATACTCCTGGGGGTGAGGTGGAGAGAGGGCAGTGCAGGGAGAGTGAGGAAGAGAGTTTTTGATAAAGATATACGAGTATATCTATATATGTAGATATATATATATATATACTAGCGGGGTCACCCGTGGGAATTCCACGGGCATGGATGTGTGTGACATATTGAGTTAGATGTTGCACATTCATTTTTACAAAATGGTTACTGGCAAGTCATCAGATCCAGAAATGGTGTGATGAACACAATTTATTTATTTGACATAATATGTGACCCCTCACTCCTCTCCACCTGACACTCTCCTGTCTCCACCTGACACTCTCCTCTCTCCACCTAGCACTCCTCTCCTCTCCAATCCCTCACATTCCTCTCCTTTCCAATCCCTCACACGCCTCTCCAATCGCACCTCACACTCCTCTCCAATCGTGCCTCACACCACTCTCCAATCGCGCCTCACACTCCTCTCCAATCACGCCTCACACTCCTCTCCAATCGCTCCTCACACTCCTCTCCAATCGCGCCTGACACTCCTCTCCAATCGCGCCTGACACTCCTCTCCAATCGCCCCTCACACTCCTCTCCAATCGCGCCTCACACTCCTCCAATCGCGCCTCACACTCCTCCAATCGCGCCTCACACTCCTCTCCAATCGTCCCTCACACACCTCTCCAATCGCGCCTCACACTCCTCTTCAATCGCGCCTCACACGCCTCTCCAATCGCGCCTCACACTCCTCTCCAATCGCGCCTCACACTCCCCTCCAATCACTCCCCGCTCTCCTCTCCAATCGCTCCTCACTCGCCTCTCCAATCGCTCCTCACTCGCCTCTCCAATCGCTCCTCACTCGCCTCTCCAATCGCTCCTCACTCGCCTCTCCAATCGCTCCTCACTCGCCTCTCCAATCGGCTTTCCCCGTCTCGTTTCTCTCGTTTTTTCTCCCGTCTCGTTCTTTTTCTTGCTCCAAATCGGCCCGTCTCGCCCCTCGGCCCGTCTCGCCCGTCGGAATCGGAAATCGGCCCGTCTTGCTTTCTTGCTTGCGTGTAAATAAATTGTGTTCATTACACCATTTCTGGATCTGATGACTTGCCAGTAACCATTTTGTAAAAATGAATGTGCAGCATCTAACTCAATATGTCGAAATGTCACACACATCCATGCCCGTGGGATTCCCACGGGTGACCCCGCAAGTTTGCATTGACGTTCGTCGACGGACTCGTTCGCCTGTCTCATTCGTTTTCTTGCTACATCCTGTTCAAGTCTGCGTTCTTCATCGATCGTCTCATTCATTTTGGAAATAGAAGTTTCCACGCAGACCATGAATTGTCACGATCCTCAAGAGGAAGTGTCTCGTAATCATCAAATGATAAATGGCAAGTAAATTATATTGTGGAAAATTAAAGATTTCAAATAAACCTATTTAAAGTGTATGCGCACATAACTAATAAAAAAAAACGAAGAAATATCTCTCGGTAATTTCCTGAAACATATTTTACTTCCGGCTAATAATGTGGAATGAAATAAAAACGAAGAAATATATGTCGGCATCATTGTTGACGTTTTTGTGACGACTGTCATCAAACGAAAAAGTAATATATCTTAACGGAAAAGCAAAAGCGAATTTTTAATATATATCGACACGTTGCCGTCGGTGTCATGTTGGGCGGTGTATGATACACCATGCCGCGATTTTTAAAAATATATCTCTGCATTTTCCAGCGTGTGTGGAATGTTCTCGATTATTGCTGACACCGAGTCCAAAACCATCGATAAAAGTGAAATCATATGGTGAGTTAGATTGGAGATAAAGGCGTGAGAGAGACTCAATGGCCTTGAAGTTACAGGCCTTTGAGAATTCATTTCGTTCTATAAACGGCAACTTTCATCGGATTTTTTGCCCGTTTTTTTTCAACCGAGTCTAAAACTATGTTAGCGACTGTGAAAAATGAAATGATATATCGAATTTTTAATATGTATCGACACGTTGCCGTCGGTGTCATGTTGGGCGGTGTATGATACACCATGACGCGATTTTTAAAAATATATCTCTGCATTTTCCCGCGTGTGTGGAATGTTCTCAATTATTGCTGACACCGAGTCTAAAACCATCGATAAAAATGAAATCATATGGTGAGTTAGATTGGAGATAAAGACGTGAGAGAGACTCAATGGCCTTGAAGTTACAGGCGTTTGAGAATTCATTTCGTTCTATAAACGGCAACTTTCATTGGATTTTCTTCCCGTTTTTTTTCAACCGAGTCGAAAACGATATTAGCGACTGTGAAAAATGAAATGATACATCGAATTTGATTTGAAATAAAACTGGGAGAGAGAGCAAGACACCACGGGCCTACAAAACAGGCCTCAAAGCTATGCGAGTTAATAAAATGGTGGATATTTGTTTATAATTATATGAAGCCACTCCCAGAATGGGTGGAGCTATGGGTGGAGCTACTCTGCAAACCGAGTAAGCCACACCCTGGACAGACGCCCAACAGACAGACAGACAGACAGACAGAATCATATACGGCTATTATAATATATATATATATATATATATATATATATATATATATATATATATATATATATATATATATATATATATAAAATCACTTTTGCGTTTCTTTTTTTGCAGGTTTGCGTTTCTTTTTTTGCAGGGTATATATATATATATATATATATATATATATATATATATATATATATATATATATATATATATATATATATATAGATAGATAGACATATATATATATATATAGATAGACATATATATATATATATATATATAGATATATACCCTGCAAAAAAAGAAACGCAAAAGTGATTTTAGATGTATATTTTATATATCATATAAATAATCAACAGATAGTAATCGATTGTTCAAAATTGGCACACATCATTCTCATTGACCCATGTTCTATATGGCACACATGGAACAGTAGATTTTCAAGGTGAAGGTCATCTGTGCTCAATATCTTGTATGGCCACCAGTAGAGTCCAAAACTGACTGGCATCGTCGTCCCATGGAAGCAATCAGATCCCGAATTGTGGCCTGGTGAATGTTCACCCACTCTGCCTGCAGTGCTTGTGCCAACTGTTGGAGGTTCTGTGGTTGTTGCTGACGTGCTCACAGTCGTTGATCCAGTGCATCCCATAAATGTTCGATTGGGTTTAAATCTGGAGACCTGGAGGGCCATGGCAGGACCTGGATGTTGTGATTCCTCAAAAAGGCTGTTGTCAGTCTTGCCGTGTGAGGTCGGGCGTTGTCTTGTTGGAAAATGACGTTCGCTTGTTGCATAATGGGAAGGACGTGTGGCCAACATGACATGTTGCGTTGGGCTTCCGTCAGTCGTGGCATGTTTTCGCTGTTCACTTGCTGTAAGATTGTGATGGCATGCAAATGAAAACCCAACGTTTTTATAGCCCCACAAGTGATGTTGCACGTGCATGTCATGTTGGTGTGTTTCGGCCCCAGGCTCTCACGTGGTTGTGTTTTTGCGATTGTTCCATCTTTTCGCCAAATTTCTGCAGTACCTCATTCTTTCCACACAAATCAAATCCCAATCCATGCAGAAATGACATTCATTTTTGGTATTAATTTTGTATGGATATCGGCAACACTCTGTCAGATATTTACGATTTTACTACTTTTGCCTTTCTTTTTTTTGCAGGGTATATATATATATAGATAGATAGATAGATAGATATATTAACAAGGGTAGAAAAGATCATGGTTTTGGATGGGGGGATCATCTGTCCAGATGTTGATGGACAGCTGCTTGAAGACTTGGAAGGAATAATGAGAATGAAGGGAATGTGGAAGTTGACTTCACATGTGGGGAAAAAGAGGAACGAATGAGTGGAGGTAAGCAATGATTCAGGATTTTGTGAATTTTACCAGAAGGGGGTTATTGGCAGACCTTGTGCATCCTGCAGAAACCTGTGGAGAGGGAGAAGGGTGGACATAGTGTGGCAAGAGCAGAAGGTGCAAAGTCCAGATAGAGGTGGTAGAAGACAAGGAGACCACTTACTTGTCTGTGATGTGAATGTGATATGCTCAAAGAGTCAGCGTCATCATGAGAGATTCCAACAGTCCAGAACACTGTCTTGTGGCATTCCAGCTTTGAAAGGGAGATTGGATGAGAGTATCCATCGAGGGCCTCATGTTGGCTACGAGAGGAGAGGAAGTCAGTTCGCCAAGAGTGTAGTTGGCCTTGGATGCCATTGGCAAAGAGTTTGGAGAGCAAGGCAAGATGCCAAACATTATCGATTGCCTGAGATGTGTGCGAGAGAGACAGCCATGATCTTACATCAAAATTATAATTTCCATGAACAATTTGGACAGTGGGTTTAGATCGAGTCAGTTTTACAAATATCCAGATAACACAAAGCTTGGAGGCAAAGAAAGACTGTAGAGAGGGGTTTTTTCAGCAAAGTCGAGATATTTTCATAAATTGGGCAATGATTGGAAGATGCCATCTGCCAAAAGGAAAAGTAAGGTGCTGAGGATGGGTAAGAATAATGAAAAACAGGGACTATATATGGCAATGGCCAATCTAGCATCGTGTGACGCAGGAGAAGGATCTGTGGGTTGTAATAGGTACCCTGAGTAGGCAGACAGCAGAATGCCAAACACCTGTCGGTAAATTAAAATGGCACTTTTGAAATGACGTATTCCAGGCCCAGAATGCTCAGCGCACATGTGCAGAAACCGCAGGAAGCGCTGACATTCAGGGCATCATGAAATCATAAAATATATTGTGTGTTGGAGATAAGTATTGGCTCACAAAGCATCTGAAACAAGTTGAAAATACTTTGAAGAATACCTGAGGCTCTGGTTCTGCGCAGTGAAAGACTTGGAGAACTTTCTCAATTTGCAAATGAGAAGCTGCATGTTCTGCAAACTCCCGACCATGTGGACCGGTTATGCATTACAAACTCACGACCATGTAGACCTGTTTTGTATTACAAACTCGTGACCATGTGGACCTGTTTTGTATTATAAGTTAAGAGTAAGAAGTATAAGTATTATAAGGATAAGTATAAATAAATAAAAAGTATATTATAAGTATATTAAGTTTATTATAAGTATTAGAAGTGTAAGAAGGCAAAAAAATTGGGAAGATTACAATTGAGGTGATGCTGGTTTGGGTTTATTTAAGAGGTGAGTTAAAGTGATCTTTGGGGTCTTATAGGTATTCCAGGTCTAAAGGGTGTTTGGGGTCTAAAGGGTCTTCAAAGTCTTAATGGTATTCGGCGTGTTAAGCGTTTTTGAGGTCTTAAGGGTCTTCGGGATCGTATAGGCTTTGGGGGGGGGGGGGGGTTAGGGGTCTTTGGAGATCTTAGGGAACTTTGGGGTCCAAAGGGTCTTAAGGGTGTTTGGGGTCTTCAAGGGTCTTAATGGTGTTATGGGTCTTTGGTGTATTTTGGGTCTAAAGGGGTCAAATCTCCCAAGTATGTAAAAAGTCTTCTCTCAAGCATGTAATCAAATCTCTCAAGCATGTAAAAATAATGTAAGAAGCGTATTAGGGGTCTTTCAGGTCCAACGGGTATTTGGGGTTTTAAAGGGTCTTAAGGGTTTCCGGAGTTCTCAAGGGTCTTAATGGTGTTATGGGTCTTTGGCCTTTTCAGGGTCTTAAGGGGTCTAATCTCCCAAGCATGTAAATCGTCTTCTCTCAAGCATGTAAAAAGCATGTAAGAGGAGTATTATGGATCTTTAAGGGCTGAGGTGGTGGATGGAAATACCTTTAGGACAATCCCCGGGTTGGACTTGGTCTGTGTGCTAAATTTGATGGTTGTTGGCCCAGCGGTCCTTGCAAAAAACGCGGACATCTGGCAAATTTTATTTATTAGACTCGTGGGGCACCCGTGGGCATAGACATGTATGAGATTTGGACATCTTGAGTTAGATGCTGCACGAAGAGTTTTTAAAAATGAGTAAAAACCTCACTCTCCTCTCCGTCCCTCCCTCAATCCCCCCCCCCCCCCTACACTCACTCACTCCTCTCCTTTCCCCACCCATCACTCCTCCCCAACCCTCACTCTCCTCTCCTTCCCACCTCACTCCTCTCCCCCCTCTCTCCTTTCCCCCGCCTCATTCCTCTCCCCCCTCACTCCTCTCCCCCCTCACTCCTCTCCCCCCCCCCCACACTCCTCCACACCTCACTCCTCTCCTCCCCATTAAAGGCACCCCACCTCCTCTCCCTTCCCTCCCCACCCCCTCCCCTCCTCCCCTCCTCCCCTCCCCCCCCCTCTTACCTCCACCTCTCACTCCCCTCCTTTCTCTCCCCTCTCTCTTCATATTCCCATCACGAAGCGACTATACATTGCCCAGAAACACCGGGTACTTTTGCTAGTCTATAATAAAGTGCCAAAGTCTGTCTGTCCACAAACTATTCCCTCAATGCATAGATACAGTGCGTTTAGGAAGTATTCACACCCTTTGACTGTTTTTACATTTTGTGTGTTACAGCCTGAATATAAAATGGATTAAATTGAGATTTTTGTCACTGATCTACACATAATACCCCATAATGTCAAAGTGGGATTTTGGGGGTTTTTTAGAATTTTTTTACAAAATAATTAAAAATGAAAAGCTGAAATGTCTTGAGTAAATAGGTATTCAACCCCTTTGCTATTTCCTACGACACTCCAAATTGAACTCAGGTGCATACAATTTCCTTTGATCATCCATGAGATATCACTACAACTGGATTGGAGTCCACCTGTGGCTAATTCAATTAATTGGACATGATTTCGAATGAAACACACCTTTCTATATAAGGTTCCATACTTGACAGTGCATGTCAGAGCAGAAACTCTACCATGAAGTCCTAAGAACTGTCCATAAAACTCTGAGATAAAATTGTGAGGAAGTATAGATATGGGGAAGGATATAAAAAAATTTGAGAATGTTGAAGGTTCCCAAGAGCACAGGGAGCTCCATCATTAGGAAATGCAAAGAATATGGAGCTACACAGACTCTTCCTAGAGCAGGCCATCTGACCAAACTGAGCAACCAGCTAAGAAGGACCTTGGTCAGAGAGGTTACCAAGAACCCAATGTCCTCTCTGACAGAACTACAGAGTTCCTTGGATGAGATGGAAGAACCTTCCCGGAAGGACAAAAGTCTCTGCAGCACTTCACAAATCTAGGCTTTATGAGAAAGTGGCCAGACAGAAGCTACTCCTGAGAAAAAGGCATGTCTGGAGTTTGCAAAAAATCACTTGAAAGACTCGGAGAGCATGAGGCAAAATATGTTGTGGTCTGATGAGACGAAAATTGAACTATTTGGCCTGAATGCAAAACGAAACGTTTGGTGGAAACAGAGCACAGCTCATCACCCATCTAACACCATCCCTACTGTGAAGCATGGCAGTGGCAGCATTATGCTATGGGGATGCTTTTCAGCGGCAGGGAATGGGAGACTTGTAAGGATAAAGGGAACAATTAATGGAGCCAAATGCCGGCAAATCTTTGAGGTGAACCTGCTTTGGAGTGCAAAAGACCTTTGACTGCGGCCAAGATTTACATTCCAACACCACAATGACCCTAAGCATGCAGCCAAAGCAACACTGGAATGGCTTCAGGACAAAAACATTAAAGTCCTTGAGTGGTCCAGGCCCAGCAAAGCCCAGACTTGAATCCCATTGAGAATCTGTGGAAAGACTTAAAAATTGCTGTTCACCGACGCAACCCATCCAACTTGGCAGAGCTTGAGCAAATCTGCAAGGAAGAATGGGAGAAACTCCACAAATCCAGCTGTACAACGTTCATACAGACATACCCAAGAAGACTCAAAGCTGTCATCACTGCCAAAGGCTTCTACAAAGTATTGACTCAGATGTTTGAATACTTGCCTAAACTAGACATTTCTGTGTCTCCTTTTAAATTATCTTGTAAAGTTTCTTTAAAAAATTTTCACTTTGACATTATGGGGTATTGTGTGTGTAGATCAGTGACAAAAAATGTAAATTTCACCCATTTTTAATTCAAGCTGTAACACAACAAAATGTGAAAAAAGTAAAGGGGTGTAAATACTTTCTGAAAGCACTGTATATACATATATATATATATATACCAGTATATTAACCCTTTGAGTACGGATGACGTCCAGTGCCGCAACCTGCGAAAAAGTTTTGTGTACGGATGACGTTACCACACGTCATCGACTATACCTATAAATAGATCGTCAGTACGTGGTTGCATTCCCTACCAAAATGCCAAATTGATCCCGTACCGGGGGTATTTTTATCAAAAAAAAATCCCGTACTCAAAGGGTTAAACAATGATGCATGAGTCAGGGAAAGCTCATTTTCTAGCATCATTGCATTGCATCATCAATACCTGAGCAAATGCAGTAGAGTGTATTCTTATTCTTTTGATCAATGGTGTTTGGCTTGCCCTTCATCAATAGCTCGAAAACACCACAAATGGATGATCACGAAATAGATATAGAACCTGAACCTTTTTGTTCAACATAAGTGTGACGGAAATATTAGCCTCATGATTGTGCCATTTCTATGAATGATGAACCCGCACGAATCACATGTGTTCTGGTTTCTTTTTCCGGTTAATGCAGTGCAAGCGCGTTCCTCTGGTGTTTTCAGTGCCTCAAAGGGCTGCAATATGGATGTCCTCAAAGCAGAGGGCCCCTGGGCTTGATGGAAGGAGCAGGACCCGCTGAGCTGGTCGGATTTACTACTGGCTAATTGCTCTGGGCTGCAGGGGGACGACGAGCTGGCCATGGGGCTTAATGGCCGAAAATTCTACCCGACTCAGCGCTCGGCTGAATGGCTGGCAAACCGCGTTAAAACTGGAATGCCACTTCTCAGCCGACGTCATTTCACCGTATCTCTCAAACAGTGATGCATATACATTTTTCGACATATGATGTACTGCATATTTTGATGTCGAGTGCAGATGAGATGTGCGGCGCAACAGCACAAGGAGTCCATGTAATGGAGCACATTTCCCACTTTACACTGATATAAATATCTGATATAAAATCTAAATATCTATAAAGCTCAGTTGACTTTTTGCTCCACCAAATAACAACGAAACGGAGATGAGTAAAAGGGTGAAAATTCTACAGATGCTGTGATAAATAACTACCTCTGTCGGTTTGAATGTTTGAAAGAGAATAGACGTCTGGATCAATTTTTGAATTAAATTTAAATCCCGATTTATATATATATATACGCGAGTTGTCTGTGTGTGTGTCCGCGTTTTATTCAGAGATTTCTGAACGGATCTTCATCAAACTTTCAGAGCTTCATCAGTGAGTGCCTGGGAGTATTTTAGGCCAAAAAAACAAAATGGCTCGATAGTGCCGAAGCCTTTTTAAATGAATGACAGTTATATACAAGTACACATTCGCATAAATAAATACAAAACAATTACCAGATATTTGAATACAAATAAATCAAACAATTCTGGAAGTGTACGAATTTGGTAGTATGGCTTCTTCTTCTTCTTCCTGATCGGCATCACACTTAACTTCGAAACGTGAGCCACATTCACTTAGAAACGTGAGCCACATTCACTCAGAAACGTGAGCCACTCCCCTTCCTCTCCTGCCTCCCCCCTCCCCTTTCCCCCTCTCCTCCCCTTCCCCCCTTCCCCCCTCTCCCCACCCTTCCCCCCTCCACTTCCCCCCCTCCCCTCATCCTCCCCACCCCCTCCCCTTCCCCCCCTTTTAAGATATAAATTCTCTGTAAAAGAGCCTCCACTTCTGACTGCTCCCCTTCCCCCACTCCCCACCCTTCCCGCCTCCCCTTCCCTCCCCCCTCCCATCCCCTCCCATCCCCTCCCCTCCTCTTCCCCTTCCCCCCCCCCTCCTCTCCCCTTTAACATATAAATTCTCCGTAAAAGAGCCTCCACTTCTGACTGCTCCCCTTCCCCCCCCCTCCCCTCCCCTTCCCCCCTCCTCTCCCCTCCCCCTCTCCCCTCCCCCTCCCCCAGTTCCCGTCCCGTCTCCTCCCCCTCCCCATCCCCGTTCCCCTCCCCCGTTCCCCTCCCCCGTTCCCCTCCCCTACCCCACCCAGCAACGCCAGGTACTTCTGCTAGTATATATATATATATATATACGTATATATTTGGATCTGTTTCTGTTTTTGCACCTTTTGTTAGGATCTGTTTCTGTTTCTGTTTTTTGCACCTTTTTTGTGCAAAGCGGTGATGTTGGCTGATTTCCAAGCAGATGGCAGTTGACCTTGAGCAAAAGAGAGGGTGAAGAGAACAGAGAGAGGGAGTGAAAGAGCGGACGAACAGGATTTTAGGACCCGTGGGCTGATGCCGTCAGGTCCAGTTGCAGAATCAGAGTCGAGGGTTGACAGAAACTTTTCCACCTTGTCAGGAGGAAAGGACACGGGGTCCAGGAGCAGCTGGGTACGGTGGGTACAGAGAGGGATGGGTTTGGGACACAAGATTTAGAGGCAAACACAGAGTTGAGGCATTCAGCTATTTCACGTGCGGAGTCAGCTGTGTAGCCGGTTGAGGTAAGGGAGGGGATGGAGGGGGAACAAACACCAGAAACAGATTTGACCAGACGCCACCAGGATTTGGAAGAGGGAGACAGATAAGAGAGTTCGGTCTTGAGGTTTCCTGGCTCTCCTGAGGGTGGACACACACTTGTTTCGGGCTTTGTGAAAGGAAATGAGATTTCCTTCCATTGGATTTGCTTTCCAGGAGACGAAGGCAAGTTGTTTCTGGGCATCAGCCTCACCACAAGAATCCATGTACCATGGACGGGAGGAAGGGTATGACAACTGAAGACGAGATGGGATAAATCTGTGCATGAGAGAGAGCAATTTACTTTGGAAGAATTCCCAGGATGAGTTGATGTCAGAGGTGGTAGAGATAGGAGACCAGTCCAGATGATTGATGGCTGCTTGAAGACCGTGCCAGTTGGCCTGAGTGAAATGCCAGACTCGTCGACGCTGAGGAGGCTCTCTGAGAAAGGTCAGAGAGATGTCCACTTTAACAAGCACATGATCAGATGAGCCGATTGGAGCAGAAGAAGGGCAGCAGACATTTTCAGGGAAGTTAGTCATAACCAAGTCCAGAAGAGAAGATGCTCCGTTGACTGAGATCCGGGTCGGGAAATTGACAGATTGTGTCAGTCCCAGTGGGTCGCAGAAGTCCTTTGCTGAGGAGCCATGGATGGTGAGAGAGGTACCCACACCCAGCCAACTGGCATGGTGACAATTGAAATCACCACAAATGAGGAAGAGAGAGTTGGGATGAGTAGATAGAAGTTGGTCCATATTATCAGACAGCGAGATGTAGATGGAGTCATCACTGTTTGGTGGACAGTACAACACGCATATGAACAAGAGGTGGGAGCGTAGGGGAAGCCGTAGCCAGAGGTATTCCTGGGGGTGAGGTGGAGAGAGTGCAGTGCAGGGCGAGTGAGGGAGAGAGTTTTTGATAAAGATAGCAACCCCACCCCCAGGACGAGGCTCAGGTCTATCATACCGGAGGAGGGAGTAACCCGGGAGAGATACTAAGGAATCAGAGACATCATGAGGGAGGAAAGTTTCTGTTAAGCAGATCACATCTGGTTTGTCAGAAGCAACCTGTATGGAGAGATCAGTTAAGTTTGAACGAAGGCCCCGGATGTTTGAGGTCCATACCGTTAATGAAGAAGAAGGGGGAGCATCGGATACAGAACAGGGGGGAGGAGGGGTAGGGTAAGATGTGGAAGAGGTGGAAGAGGTAGGGAGAGCTGTTGAAGGTGTGTCAGAGATTTCAGAATAGCTCGGAGAAAGGGAAGGATGGGGCAGACAAAAGGTTTGATGGTGATTGGGTGAGGCACAATGAGGTGTTATTTGAGGAGGGGGAAGAGCGAGGCAGATGGTTGGGGGAGATGGAGGTGAGAGTTGGAAGGGGGAAGAAGCGGGGAGGACGCTTTGAGGAGGGGGAGTGAGAGGGGGAAATTGGGAAGAAATGAGGATGGGGAGATTTGAAGGGGAGGGGCGAGGGGGGAGTTTAGGAGGAAAGGGACAAGGGGAGGGATTTGAAAGGGATGGGATATGGGGGAGGTTTGGAGGGAAGGGGTGAGGGGGAGTCTAGGAGGGGAGGTGTGGGGGGAGTCTTGGAGGGGAGGGGTGTGGGGGGAGTTTAGGAGGGAAGGGGCAAGGGGGGAGATTTGAAAGGGATGGGATATGGGGGAGGTTTGGAGGGAAGGGGTGAGGGGGAGTATAGGAGGGGAGGTGTGGGGGGAGTCTTGGAGGGGAGGGGTGTGGGGGGAGTTTAGGAGGGAAGGGGCAAGGGGGGAGATTTGAAAGGGATGGGTGATGGGGAGGATTTGGAGGGGAGGGGTGATGGGGAAGATTTGGAGGGGAGGGGTGAGATTGGATTTTAGAAAGTGTACGATTAATGGGAAACGAACATTTATTGCAAAATTAGTTTCCTGTGACCTTCGAGTCAAAAATACGTTTAAGGATGCTGGAGGGAGGATGGAGTGCAGGAGAGTTTAGGGAATGTAGAAAAGAGGCACTGTAAGAGAAGGAATTTTTTGGGGGGATGAATAGATTTGGTGAGCAAGACGAAAGCATCCTTTTATAGAAGAAGAAGAAAAAGGTGTTATAATATACGACGGAATACAGAACTTGAGGGGAAAGTGTCAACATTTTAAAGTTTAACAGTGAAAACTATCTCGGGAAATGGGGGAGAAACAAGTGGTCGAAGAACGAACGAACGAATAAGAACGAATAAACGAATGAGAACAACGAATAAGAACAGAGAAGGAAATGTTTTTTTTGTTTGTTTTTTTGTTTTTAGTTGAGATTTTAAACAAGGAAGTAGGCTATGGGGTGAAAAGACTGGGAAAACCAGAGAACGAAAGTTATTGGAGCACAAACGATGGACCGCTGAGAGAAAAACAAAGCCTCAAGGTTGGACACTGTACAAGGCCTCAAAAGACACGACACGAATTAACACGATTTTCTATACAGGTATGAAAGATTTGCACCCAAAATCTTCCTCGGGACACACTATACGTACACACACCATAAAATAGATACAGTTATAACGAAAATACAAATGGGAACAATTACTTAACTTAGATTTCGATGGGGAGCGTGGACAGCTGCGAATAAACCAAACCTCGCCGGCAAGACCGGAAGCGGAAGTCAAGTGATAGTAATTGGTGGTAGTAATTAGGTAATAGGACTAAAAATCGACCAACAACCCTATTTACCACCGACCGGAAGGAACGTTATAACTTCCAGGACTCGCGTCGGCCAGATAAAAGGACAAGGGGATTAACCCCCCTTGATAAGGGGAGAGCCGACGTCGGAGATCCGCAACAATTGGTGTCAGGAGTGGGATTTTGGACCGAACCAAATTTTTTATCTTTTGGACAAAATTTGGTCAAAATTACGATCGGCCGAAATTTTATTTAACACCTAAATTTGAATCGTGCCATGGACAGCCAAGGCGATTGGATGCCGGTGGGAGTAATGATAGAGGAAAAATTAATGACTCAGGACCGAGAAGGACAGTCGGTAATGGAGGAAGCCAAAAAGGGTGTGGTGGCTGGTAATGGCGGCACCTCGCACATGGCGGCGAGGGCCGCGCCCACTGCGCAAGTAGGGGTTGTGGACCTGCAGGTCCTTATGGCACAATTCAGGGCTTGTATAATAGAGTCAGAGCATAGGATGAGTGCTCGGAGTGAGTGAATCAGTCAGGAAATGAGGGACGAAGCAAGGGGTACCAGTGAGCAATTGGGCAATCAAATTGGGGGGTTAGAAAGCAAATTGGGGGGATTAGAAAGCAAGATGGGTGCCCAAATGAAGGAAATGAGGGAAGAAGTAAGGGGTAACATAAATAAATTGGAAAATAAAATGGGAGAGCAATTGGAAAACCAAATTGGGGGATTAGAAAGCAAATTAGGAGGCCAGTTGGAGGACGTGAATGGCCAAGCCCGAGAAATAAATGAGTGGTTAGCGAGGGAGGAAGCCAGGTGTGAAATAAAAGCAATGGGGAAAGACACAGACCGCAGGTCGAGTGGGAAAGGCACACGGGTATGCGACGGGGTAGCGCGGCTTGAGGAGCGCGGGTTAAGCGAAGCTGAGCAAGGCATAGTTACGTGGACTGGTATAGAAATCGCGACACGGGGTATGGAGAAGCCGACGACCGCCGAAGTAGGAAAGAAAATTTTATTAGCACCAGCGGTTGTCGAGGGAAAGGAAAATGAAGTAATTCTAATGGAAATTGGGATTGGAGAGACGGCGGACATAGAAGAGCAATCGCGGGAGGAAAAGATGGAATGTGTAAAAAGTCTGTGTTCGCATCATGATGCCGTACTTGCTAATCCCAATAAAGATTTGCAGGTGCGTGAGGAGAAAAGGATCCCAAAGGTAAGCCAGGCTGTATATGGCGCGAAAAGGTTTGGCGCGAAAGGATTTTTCGCGCGCTTGGGATCCCGGCGTCACCCGGGCGCTTGTGGAAGGTCCGTGGTGCGCTGTATGAAAGGAAATGGCATGCATGTGCGAACAGCGCCGGAGCGTGAGTTGCGAAACGGAGAGTGAGAATGAATGCACAACAGAGTGTATGTGTGAGGAGTGTGAAACGGAGTGTGGAATGAAGTGCGACACAGAGTGTGAGATGGATGGAGAGAGTGTGCGAGAATGCACACCTGGGATGGATGAGGAGCGTGTGTGGCGATGCACACCAGAGCACGTGATTGGGTGTGCAGCAGGAGATTGCACACCCGTGGGTATGTGTGCGCTGAGTGGGTGGATGCAAGAGTGCACACACGTGGTGGTTACGGAGTACGTAACGGGGGAGAGACGAGAGTGCACGGGAGGAGTGCGTGGAAGAAAGGTATGTAACAGGGGAGTGTGTGATAATGGAGTGTATGGGATGTGCGAGTGAGAAAAGGGTCGTGTGTGAAGGTGAGCATGCGACTCAAGCATCGACGCTGACCGGGCCAGCGCTTAGGCCGACGTATAGCCGACGCGAGCTCTCGGGGTGTGGTGTTCTTTGTGTGCTGCGGGGGCCAGCGGGGATCGTTGCCGTGGTGCTCTTTCAAGGAGCGCCGTGCACGATTCGGGCCAGGTCCCGCCCTGTATGGTCGGTGCCGCGTGGTAGCAGCAACTGGCACGATTCCGGGGGAGAAAGGCCAGGTCGGACCTTCGCCCCCTTGCGGGGGCGGTGCTCCGACCGGGGGAGGTTGGGTCATCGGGCCGGAGACCGAAAGGCTCTGTGCCGGGATGGTGCCTGGAACCTCGGCCCGAGTATGCCTCCTTCCCAGAATCGAAAATGCCGGACGGACCCAACCTACAGTAGACCAACCCACCACATGCATTGCTCGGCTTTTCAAAGCCGAGCTGTGGAAATGTATTCCCGCACGAGAGGCTCGAGAGTAGTGGACATTTGGTAGTAGTAATGACAGGAATGGTAGTTGTACCAATGTACCATTCATTTGAGGCAAAGGAGCTATAGACTTATGGGGTTTGGCGGTGAGAACTAGCCAGGGAGGGCTTGGATAATCGTTAGGGATCTAGAGATGACTTTAGGAGACTTGAGATTTAAGTAGTGACATTTCTACAAGTCGTGGGGATGTAGAGAGATTAGATGGATGATAATGATGAGGGAGTGCTTAGGATAAGGGATGATGTGAAGCACTAGTATTAGAAGGGAGTAGATAGTCAGATGATGCTGTGTCTGTGTAATTGTGGGAACCACCGTGTGCATGGGCTTGAAATGAGGAATTGGAATGAGAGTCTTGGTAGTGCTGGTGATGAAATGAGGCAATGCTCGAGATGGATGGATGCGTGTGTGTGTGTGTGTGTGTGTGTGTGTGTGTGTGTGTGTGTGTGTGTGTGTGTGTGTGAAAGTGTGTGTGAAAGTGTATGAGCAGAGTATTGTGGACAAGTGTGTGTGTTGAGTGAATTGACTTGCAAGGGGTGCAAGTGGATGAATGGTGAGAGCACAAGAGAGCTTGGTGGTATGGAATAAATAGTGTGGAGTGAGTAGTCTGGAATGAGTGGAGTGGAGTGTATGGTGCGAAGGAGTGAATGGGGGGAGGATGGACCCCTTCACGAATACACAGGGTGGGTAGTTTATGGTTAGGTAGAGGGAGTAGGTAAATTTTGGTTGGATATTGACATCTGTGGTGCGTGTAGTTGCAAAGTAGTGTTTTCTTGGGTGCATAAGTGACGTGGAATGGCTGGGTGTGTGAGCCTGTTCGTGCGTATGGTTAAATGAGCACTCCACCACTGGTAGTCTGTCGGCCAGGTGAGGCCGCAGGTAGGCTCTGGGAGCCAGTTAATATTCAGTTCAGTAGTGTTCAGCGGGGCCCGAGGATCCGAGGAGAGGACCCGGGTAGCCCAATGCCAGAGGGGGCATAGAGGGGGTAAGTGCCAGGGAGGGCCTTCCCCAGGTAGATTAGGGTGAAGGAGCTAGGCAAGCTCGGGTGGCGACGTTCAGTGGTGGAGGTGCGCAGGTAAGTAGACCTGCTGGGAGAGCCACACGACCCAGCCCCGAAATTGTGCGAGGGCACAGACAGAAAAAATGGGGGAGTGAGACCCCAAATTGGAAGAGCACCACAGTATGGGCAATGGGAATTGGTTTTTAGAACCACATAGTGTATGATGGCCAATGGATTGGCAGGGCAAGACCCCGGGTAGTTTAACTGTGTTAATGTCATTTAGAGTATAGTTAGGAGAAAATCTCTTCGCACCATCCACATCCACTCACCGAGGTGATAGGACTCCACACCAGATTTTGCAAGTATTTGGAAGGTAAAGACGCATCTTGATGGAGTTTGACATTGTGTGTAATTCCATCCCTTCCTTCTTGGGAGGGATTGGTGACGAATTTGGTTTAGGGGGAGATATGGGGGACGAGACAGTAGAGACTGATTGGTAAAGTTGTAAATTGTGTAAATATGGGGAAGGGCAAGGGTAGTGTAGGCTGACATGGGGGGTGACGAACGAGTAGGGACGAGCTTTCTCAGCTCGCTCTCCCGCGCCCTTCATGTCGCATTGTCTTGTGATTACATGTACCCTTGCGCCCTTGCCCCCGCTAATCTCTGCTTTGTCTTCCTTCCCCACTCATGGACCATGGTCTTTTGTGCGAGGGGAGTGTGCAGGTGTCCTGAATTGTACGGCCGCACTCTTGCTGTCTGCACCTTGCTGTTGCCTGCTGTCTGCACTGATACACCATATGGACCACACGTTCTGTGGCCTGGCACCTTTGGACCACACGTTCTGTGGCCTGGCACCTCTGCTGGGACAGACGATTGCTGCCAGCAGTATCTGGCTTGCGGACCACTGTTTTAAGTGGCATCAATGCCAGCAGTCGGACCACCTGAGTTGGCCCTGCTGGCCATAAATAAAAAAGCGGGCGAGGTTTGTGCCCTTTTTATTAATTAAAACATCAAGCAAGTAAGAAGATCAAGCCAAGATTCATCAGCCCAGCAGACAAGTATAAGACATCATCACGGATTATTTTAAAATGTTTGTTTTGTGCCTTTTGGTGCTGGTGCTTTTCATGCATGTTTTTTATTAGGGTGCCTTTATTGTGCATATGGGTGTATGGTGTATCGTTGCAGTGCATTGGAATTGGCATTTCCTCTTTTCAAAAAGTCTTCTTTTTCCCACAAAAGACAGGTCCTGGGTTGCAGTGTAAATAATTAGTAGTGTATTGTAAATAATGCTCCCCACCGGCTTAAATGTGTAGTTTGAGAACAATTCCGTAATTCGGTTAATTGTGGGCGTGAGTCAGTAAGGTAGGACACAATGCAGCAGGGGGGACTTATCTAGTGTTAAAACTGTCGCACTCAGGGTAGTAGGTTAAAGGTAGAGGGTAACCACACCGAAGTGTCACATGTAGATGTAAAAGATAGTCCTGATGTTTCGGCTCGGGCCGAGCCTGGCAAAAGGAGGGGTGCAGTGTTGCGGTTTTGAGAACCCACACCTGTTGTAAATATCACATCATTAAAGGTTAATGGTAGCACCCCCATAGATAGGCCACAAGCAACACGTAGGTCACCATAGGACGTCAGTTATTCCTTAGTATGTGTTAGATAAGGCCATTTTCCAATAGACGAATCTGCGTTGTGTCAATCAAATAAGAGTAGGTCCCCTCGTCCATTTTGCAGCCTCCCTCCAAGCGACGCCATTAAGCGCGCTCCCCAGTCTGTGCCCCATGGCCCTTCCCAATTTGTTACGCGCCTTTGTTAGCAGCGTTCGCTGCCCTTGAGCGTGAGCTCGCTAAACGCCGCCATAAGCCACGAGGTGAAGCCGGGAAAAAGGGGGCGGAGCACCAAGGAGCAGGTGTGGCCACGTCACCCAGCCGTCAGGGCGGGGCCGGTAAACGAAAACCAGCCAACCAGGGCTGGAGTGACATCGCCTGACAGGGCGTGGTTGGGGCTCGCGGAGGGGTTCGCTGGCTTCACTTATAAAAGCCAGCGCACAAAGCCCTTGGAGAGGACTTATGCAGCGGCGCTCACTAAAGAGGACTATAAGGAAGCGTGCTTGGTAGAAGGACTTACCGAGGACGCTTGTGCTAACAGGACTCGAGAATATATGCGCTTGTGAAAGGACTGCCAGGAAGCACGCTTGGTAAAAGGACTCGAGTGAAAGATTGGCATTGAAAGGACTTACTCGCTGGCGCTGATTACCACAGCACTTATTCAGCAGCGCTCGTTAAAAAGGGACTTACCGAGGAAGCTTGCGCTAACATGACTCGAGAATATATGCGCTTGTGAAAGGACTCGAGAATATATGCGCTTGTGAAAGGACTCTCACAGAGGACCGTCCAGGACTGATCATTGTGGAAAGCTCTGAGGACTGTCGTGATTACAGAGGGCTCGCTGGCATTGGGATTCCAAAGCAGGACATTGGAGAGGGGGCGTTTGGCGCGAGTCGTGCACAAAGTACGTACGCAGTATACCAGTCTCCCCCACCCCCCGTCCCCCCCCCCGTCCCCCCCATCATTATAAGTGTCCGCTCGCGTTATGCTATACGAAAAGCTGCCTGCCGGGTTTTCCATCGCCTGGACCGGAGCCGGACTGGAGCCTGGACGCGTGTGAAGTGTCCGCAGATGTCCGAAGAAGGACCATCTGCAATCCCCATGTGAGTGTTTGTGTGTGAGACGGGCTCGTTTGTCCAGGGAATAAGATAAGACTGTAATTAAGACTGCCCTGTGTGCTTTTCCTTCCTCTTTCTTTCTTGTACATTCTTTCGTTTCCTCTTCTTCTTGTACATTTGTTAATAAATTGCTCTGTTCTTCCTATTTTCCTGGTTTCCTCTCCATCCGATCGCATCAGTCTTTTCTCTAATTGGGTAAGCGTGGCACGATCGCAACCACTTAGAATCGGGTCTAGTCACCTGTTAACAGCTCGGATCGCGAATTGCTATCCGCTTGGCATATCCCATCAACAGCCGTGGTTCGAGCAGGAGTTATTCGCTTGCTTTACGGTCGGTGGCAGTAATTAGGTAAATTCGGTAATAGGACTAAAAATCGACCATCAACCCTATTTACCACCGACCGGAAGGAACGTTATAACTTCCAGGACTCGAGTCAGCCAGATAAAAGGACAAGGGGATGAACCCCCCTCGATAAGGGGAGAGCCGACGTCGGAGATCCGCAACAATATATATACAGTATATACATATAATTATATATATATATATATATATATACATACATACAGACTTGGCATTTAATATGGAATTTTTTTTTCTCTTGACTAGGGTTTACTTTCTGAACTCAGTATATCAATCTGGTGAGTTTCTTTTACACTTTGGTGATTTATTTGTTAATAGAACCATGTCACTGATTGTCTGTCGCAGCAAGAAGTCAACAACAGGATTATATCACAGGTGGCATGGCAAAATGTACGGACAGGTGCATTTGATGATTGGCTTCACAGTCAGGTATACAAAGGTTGTTGCGTTCTGTATTAGTGGAAAACAACTGCTGCATGTGTACAAAAGTTATTGCCGCTTCCTCTGGAGATGGTCCGTCAACTCGACAATGCTGTATGTCATGGAGTGGTGGTTTTACGAAATTCTGGCATGAAACAGCGTGCTATTCCTCGGCAGTATGGCATCACTCAAGGTCAGGTGTCAAAGATCCTGAAACTAAATGCTCAGAGGGGTGTCCCTACTCCAATACCGAGGCCAGGACGTCCACGCAGAACCACAAGGAGAGATGATCGCCAGCTGCACCGGTTAGTCTGCAATGGCCGTACCAAGTCAGCTAATTGGCTTCGGGCTGAGTGGCAACAACTGACAAATGTGCCTGTATCCAGAAGGCTAGTCAACCGACGACTGGTTCAAGCAGGCTATCTTGCCAGGCGTCCCCTGAGAAAGCCACGCCTGACCAGACAACACAGCCAGCGCCGATTGCAGTGGGCCAGAGAGCACCGTCAATGGCAGCCAGGACACTGGAATCACGTGACCTTCAGTGACGAGCCTAGATTTCTGGTCTATCGTCAAGATGGCCAAGTCCGAGTGTGCAGACAAGTACATGAAGCCCACAACGAAGATTGTATAGTGCCAAGAGTCCAAGCTGGAGGTGTTGGGGTAACCGTTTGGGCTGCTTTTCACGCAGGGGGCAAAACTGACCTGGTTGTTCTGAATGGAAACCTGAACCAGTTCAAGTAGAGGGTCATTCTGGAAGAAACATTGCTTCCATTTGCTCGTGCAGCATTTCAAGGAAACTTTGTCTTCCAAGATGACAATGCACGGCCTCATCGTGCTCGCATGATCCAACACTTTCTTGCTGACCGTGGTGTAGAGCATATGGAGTGGCCTGCCATGTCCCCGGATATGAATCCGATAGAGAACTTGTGGGCAGAATTAACGCGTCAAATCGAGAACTTGAACCAGCAGCCTACCTCTGTGCGTGAATTGCAGCAGGCTATTGTCACTGCATGGCAAGCGATGCCTGTCCAAACCTTGGCAAATCTCGTGAACAGCATGCCTCAATGTGTACGTGCTCTCCTGAACGCTCATGGGGGTTACACGAAGTACTGAACTGTAATTTTACTGTCCATAATCCCAGTCATAATTACCTTCGCAAAAGCGGAAGGTTATGTTTTGATCGCTGTGTATTTATTTGTATGTCTGTGTGTGTGTGTGTATGTTATTCGCATAACTCAAAAAGTATTCAACCGAATTGCATGAAATTTGGTGGGATGATTGGTTATTATACGGGACACATTTGATTAGATTTTGGGAGCAATCGGGTCAAAGGTCAAGGTCACGAAAAGGTCAAAATCGTATTTTTACCAAGTACAGAACAGTAGCTGCGGCGAAGGTATGCGCTCTACCGAGTGCCCGTTCTAGTTTAGCTTTTGTTTTTATTGAAAAAATTTTTGGCTAATGTGCAAAATAAAGAGATACTTCTGGAAAACGCACAGAAGTATAACACAGTACTGTCTGTGAATTTAGTTCAATATCAGTTAACATCACTTTCAAGGATCAATTTATTTGCTTCGAAATGTCAAATGTGATTTTTCTTTCTTTTAAAGGTGACATTAACAAAATCTAGAATAATTTCAACATAATTCCAATGAACTCTTGGTTGGTTCTAAGTCATCTTGAAAAGTAAGTTCACCCCCACAAAAAAAATATTCCATATTAAATGCCAAGTCTGTGTATATATATATATATATATATATATATATATATATATATATTAATATATATGAGGCAAATATGTATATAAGTGAAATATACACACACACGCATATATATGTGAAAATATATATATATACTGTATATATATATACATGTATATATATATACAATATACATGTATATATATATACATGTATATATATATACAATATGCATGTATATATATATACAATATACATGTATATATATATACAATATACATGTATATATATATACAATATACATGTATATATATATATATATATATATATATATATATATATATATATATATATATATATACCAGCAGATCTCCCAGATATATCTCACAGATATATATATGTGTGTGTGAAAATGCAAAATATATATATATATATATATATATAATATATAATTATATAATTTTTTGCAAATAATACGTATATGTATATGTATATATATATATATTTATTTATATATATATATATATATATATATATATATATATATATATATATATATATATATATATATATATATATACGTTCACGCAAAAAAAATGTATATATATATATATACATATGTGTGTGTGTATTTGGTGCGTCATTGCTGGGTGTTTGCAGCCTTGCAAAGTGCACGCTGGGGGTGTGGGTGTAGCGTTTCTCACGCGCTGACAGAATGCGGCCGAGGAACCACGTGGAGCAGACAGCGTGCGTCCACCTCGCTCATTGTGCGCTCCGGGTTCGACGCTCAGCTCTCACTCTCCTCGCTTGCTCTGTGCTCATTTTCCTCTCTAGACTTGCTCATTCGCCAGCTCTATACCAACCGATTCCGCACTCAATTTATGAATATCTCAGCACCCGTTCTGTATAAGCTCCATTTTTCGCTCATTCCGCACTCCCCGCTCGTTCAAGTTGGAGTCGGTCGGTGAATGTGCGTCGCCGAGATGCAAGCGATTTAATCTCCCCGACTGCGTTCAGAGTTCGAGCGCGTGTTGCGTTGGGATCGCACCTCAGAGCTGAAACCGCTGCAAGTGCGAGAGCAGGACTCAGGGAACGCGAGCCGAGCGACTGGAGCGGGGCACGAAAATCCAACGACATCGCAAGCATTTCCCGCTATTCGAGGGATCAGAAGTTGTGAGCGATGGGCGCGCGCGCCGAGTCCGCGGAGCCACGCGCATCCCACTGTGAGTCGCTCTTCGTCCAGACACGCACTTTGACACCGCTACACCTTACAACTTGATAATCCGCGGTTTTCGATGTCATTATTTTTTGGGAATTTTGGAATTCTTCTCTTTCATTGGGCTGTGGTCGGGTTTGTAAAGTCAACCGGTATGTGTGTGAGTTAGTGTATCCTGCCTATGATGTCAGTTGCACTCCACCTATTGCTCTCCCAACAGAGCCCTATAGTTGACACCTTCATAGAGCTACACCATCCTTTTTTAGGTCATTGTATTAATTGTGCCACAGAAATCACCCACAATTTTTCCGGAGTGATTTCGATTTATGGATTAAATAATGCAATACCGAACTGTTTTTGATATATCGATTAAAATATTGCAATACAGTACTTACAAGCCATTATGGCATCAGAAATATATATATATATATATAGAGAGAGATATATCATTGATAAGGCGGAAAATTTGCCGATGAGTTGGTCATCAATGATGTGTTGTTTAATCACATGTGCTGGAAAACCTCTTCTAGCTGAAGGAAATAATGCTGAGAGTGAGCCATATGTTCTCTCCCAGATCTCTCTCTCTCTCTCTCTCTCTCTCTCTCTCTCTCTCTCTCTCTCTCTCTGTGTGCTGAAAATGACGTTTTGTGACGTCATCCAATTTATTTGCACAGATTTATTTTCTCTCTTTTCTCTTTTGCATTTCTGTTCCTATTTCGTCTTGCATTTGTTTTTTAATTATATTTTCTCATTCTTCTTTTATCTTTGTCATTTTTCAGAAGTTGTGTGTTAATATCTCACCAGCCCTGACCACTGGCATCAACCTTTTCTGCTTGATAAATGAATGCATGTGACCTGCAACTTGATAAACTCCAGAAACTACAACCTCTTTAATAGCCCCAATTATTCCCGCCTTCTTGATGGGCCGCCTGCGGAAGGTTTTTGGCCCAAGTCTTTCACGAACCAGCTGGCTAGACGTTCGTCGGAACGCGATTTGGGCAGGAATTTGGTCGTAATTTGCTCAGAATGCCGGTGAGAAATCGTCTACCATAGGCAAAACACACCTTGGGATCTTTAACATCCAATGATCAACAACCAGTGTTGGCAGGCTGGTCATCCAGCTTAATGTCCTTTCTATGACGGCGCAACATTGATGCCTCACCTTGCGTGTGAAACATCAGCATGACAAGATAGCACAAAGAAGCTATAACGCCGAAACTTGATAGCTCAAAGTCTCAAGAAAACTGTTTAACATATAATTATTTTTTTATTGACATATATGCAGAAGTCGTAGTCATGGAAACTGTTTCACATACATGTTTTATGTCTCCGCCCCCGAGGTTGGCCAGATGCATTATGTTTTCGGGTTGTCCGTCCGTACGGGCTCAACCTCGTTTTTCTCAGCAACCACATGTCTAATTGAGACAAAACGTTCAGGGTAGGGGCGACACCCATGTAGAATGTTTTTTTGATAATTGTGATGTCATCGGTCACGTGGTATGGCAGCCATCTTGGCTTAAACGCAAATAATTAAATAATTAATTCTTGGAAACCGCTGAATGGAAAAATTAGAAACTTGGCAAATTGTCAAGTACTTCCTATGGGGAACAAAAGCTTGATAATGATGACATCATAGGTGAAGTGGTATACCAGCCAAAAATGTTTTAATTGAATTCCTTATCCTAAAAATCTAAAATTGCATGCACATGATCTATGACCCATTTTTATTGAAATATTAAATTTATGACATCATCGGTCACATGATTTGGCAGCCATATTGAATCTAACCTAAACCTTAAAAAAACATCTTCTCCCAATCCACCAAATCAACCGACTTGAAACTTTATGTGTCACATCGACTTGGCATGATGATTAAAAGTTGATCACGAAAACCTCATCGGTCACATGAGCTCAGGGAACGCGAGCAGATGAATGGCAGCCATATTGGATTGAAAGAAAATATTAAATAATTATATCTCAGAAACCGCTTACCCTGTCAATGTGAAATTTTACAAATATCATCTAATGCCATTGCTGCATATAGTTTGAAAATGATGATGTCCTTGGTCACATGGTTTGGCAACCATTTTGGATAGAAAAACGAATCAACACGAAACTTCATAGACGTGATCCCCTACCCATACATATGCAGAGTGCACATTTTTTTGATGCACAGTGCAGAGTGCACACAGCCATATTAGCTTGAAAGCCGATATATTGTTTAAAAAAACCCTTCTCCACAAGTGCTTCACCGATTGATGTGAAACCTGTCATGTCTAGCAAAAAATAAAAATAAAAGAACCACCTGAAGAGGCCATTTTTCCCTGCAGAGCAGAGGTTGGCCTTTTTTGGGCACCATGGTCCCCCTTTTTAAGCAATGTTTTATGGCCGGATGCCCTTCCTGCCGCCAACCCTGTTAGTCGCCTCCTGCGACACACAGGGAATTGCCGGTAAACTGGTACTCAATTTGCCGACCTCAGAAGGATGACAGGCTGAGTCAACCCACCTGGCGTTAATTCAGCGATCGACCGGGCTTTGAACCCAGGATCCTAGGATCCCAAGCCGGCACCCTAACCGCTAAGAACCCAGGATCCTAGGATCCCAAGCTGGCACCCTAACCGCTAAGAACCCAGGATCCTAGGATCCCAAGCTGGCACCCTAACCGTTAAGAACCCAGGATCCTAGGATCCCAAGCCGGCACCCTAACCGTTAAGAACCCAGGATCCTAGGATCCCAAGCCGGCACCCTAACCGCTAAGCCAACACCAAACTGCATGTCTAGTAAAAAATGTGATACTTAAAAACAGTTGAAGGGATTTAAATTAAACCTGTTTATTTTTAGGACATTTAATGAAGGCATCTACCTGTTGTCACGGGCAGGGACTATGTGGAGGAATATTGGCAACGCAGTCAAATTGCTCTAGTTTTTGATTGACATAAATGCAGAAGAGGTAGTCCTTGACCTATTGTACATTTAAGCTTTTGTAATCCACATATATGTGGCGACCCGAGCTTATTGGACAGACCGCTTTGTATTGTGTCTAGAGGTACATTTTTTTGTGTGCATCATTTTTCGGGGCTTTGCATGTGATAGCAATTGCACCATGTGATGTGTAAGCACGTAGGTTCCGTATTACTACTCTCATATGCCGGAGCTCTCTGTTGCCTTTCCTGACCTACTTTAAACGTTTTTTTTTTTGGTCTTAGCTTTGCAAGTGATATCAATATATAATGGATGATATGGGCCCGACCTAGTCACTAAGTCTTACTAATGAAGTTATAAATGCTGCATGTTGTGATAATGCACTTTTTGGAAGTGTGCCAATAATGCTCTAGTTGCAAACATGGTGTTAAATATTTCACAGGCTTCTGGCTGCTTTTGCTGCTCTGGCTCAGAGCCCCAGAGAGCCAGGCCTGTCCTGAGGAATGCAGCTGCTACTTACCCCCATTAACGGTCAACTGCCAGTCCAGGGGGTTCGAATCCATCCCGGCGGAACTGCCAAGCGAGAGCAAGCGTGTCCTCCTGCAGAACAACCGCATTACCGCAGTACCACGACGCAGCTCACTACATACCAGCGTATCTGTGCTGCTGCTCTTCTCGAACAACATCAGCGTCATTCAGCCCGGGGCCTTCTCGGGGTTCACCCACCTGGAAGAGCTAGACCTGGGTAACAATCGATACCTGCATTGGCTTGTGGCGGACATGTTCAATGGACTCGAAAACCTACACACGCTGCACCTGTACAGGTGTGGCCTTCGAGAGCTCCCCGACGGTGTGTTTGCTGGCCTTCGTCAGCTGCAACACCTTTACCTGCAGCAGAATCAACTTGTGTATCTACAGGTGAGCACTTGGATGAATGGCACAGGATGGCAAAACATTCGTCCTAAACCATAACCAAAAAAACCGAATAACAAGCACACCAATAATTCAAGCCTAGCCAGAGGGCATCTATTTATTACGTATGCAAGCTTTGTTCCCCACCCTCTCCCTCCCACCGTCTAAACATCCCAGTATTCCCCATACATAGCCCTTCCCTTCCCTTATTCCGATCTCTCCCAACCTCAATTCACTCTTCCTTTCTTCTACACTTATTTTCCCCCGTCGCACCGCGGAGCGAAAGGGGGACTATGGTTTTATCCTCCGTCCTTGTGTGCATCCGTGCGTGCTTCCGTCCGTCCGTGCGTGCGTACGTGCACTGCAATATCTTTATAAAAGTAAGCGAAGGACCGAATTCTAATTTGGTGTGTGGGTGTATCTACGCATAAGGAAGAACGCTATTGAAAATTGGGTCGCCACGTCAAAATCCAAGATGGCCGCCTCCATATATGTCTGAACCTTGTGAGCGGAATATCTTGAAAAATAAACGAACTACTAACTTCTAATCTGGTGGGTGGGTGTACCTAGGCATAAGGAAGAAAGCTATTGAAAATTGGGTCGCCACGTCAAAATCCAAGATGGCCACCACCATATATGTCTGAACCTTGTGAGCGAAATATCTTGAAAAATAAACGAACTACTAACTTCTAATCTGGTGGGTGGGTGTCTCCAACCCACTCGCAAATATTATCGACTCTTCCATGTTTTCTGCGTCTTCCACTTTGTCAACTCACATCACTTCACCGACAGGGGACCTAGGCGTAACGCTTGTTTTTATGGTGTCTTTTACGCATCTTCCCCACCAAACCCCAAAGCCTGCTTATGTAATACATAGATCGACCCTTACAAAATGATCGATGCAAAACTCCATATTCGCACTATGTCAGCAACTGAGAAACCACAGAGATGCATCAATTAAACAGTGGCTTTCACATTATGATCCAAACCGTCAATTAAGGTGCCCTCTCAGCCAATTAGCATGACTACAGGCAGGTTATCCAACATGGGGTCTATATAGTGGCAATTCCGCTCGAAGGTGCGGCAATTTCAATGGTTGCTATAAGTCAGCGCAGCATGTCGAATCATACTAACATAATCATAAGACTTTAAACAAACAAACAAACAAACAAAAAAATACCTGTTTTGGGGGGCGACCCCCCTCCCACCGCCTCCCACCCCGTGTACCTCCTCAGAACCCAATTTTTCCAATGCCTTGAATAAACATTGGTACATCACGGATGATGGTCAAGATTGTGTGTGTAGGTTCTGAGAAAAAAGAAAATACCTATTTGGGGGGGCAAGCCCCCCACCTCCCACCCTAGACCCCGATTCTTTTAATGCCAGGAACAAACTTTGGCACAACACGGGTGATTAAGGTTGTGGTTAAGTTTCATCGGAATTGCATGTGTAATTTCCCTCCCTCCCCCGCCCCCCCCCCCCCCCGTAGATCCCCAAAGGGGCAGATTTTTTTATGAAGTGAACAAACATTGGTACATCGAGTGATGAAGGGTGTGGTTAAGTTTCATCGGAATTGCATGTGTAATTTCTGAGAAGAAAGCAAACACCGATTGTGGGGGCAACCACCCCCTCCCCCAATAGACCCCAACAGGAGCAGCTTTTTTTAATGCCGTGAACGAACGTTGGTACATCACGGGTGGTGAAGGTTGTGGTGAAGTTTCATCGAAATCGTGTGTGTAGTTTCAGAGAAGAAAGGAAATATCTATTTTGGGGGGTCAAACCTGGACCCACTTTGACCCCCCGTAGACCCCAAAAGAGTCAGATTTTATTAATGTCGTGACCAAACTTTGGTGCATCACGGGTGGTGAAGGTTGTGGTAAAGTTTCATCGAAGTCGTGTGTGTAGTTTCAGAGGAAAAAGCAAATTCCTATTTTGGGGGGGCAAACCTTGATCCAATTTTATCCCCGGTAAACCCCCTTATACCCCAATTTTTTAATGCCGTTAACAAAGTTTAGTCACAACACAACAAATATCATTTGTGCCAAAATTGGTCGCAATCCCATCACCGGTTTCGGAGAAGAAGTTTCAAGTATTGACGGACGGACGATGCGCTATCGCATAAGCTGCCCTGAACCAGGTGAGCTAAAAATTATGCACCGTCTGTTTTTTATTTAACGTACCGGTATGTAATTTTATTAAAATTATGTACCGGTATTTAAAAACGCGATGTTTTCAGTAACTTGCGTAACATAACACTTGATTACCGTGCATTCTGACAAACTGCAATTTGATGGACTTGATTAAACTTTACTATTATTCGACATATGATTCGTGAATAACACTCGACCCAAACAGAGCTAATGGAAATCTGACACAACAAACCTAGGCAGTGTATTAATCAGGCAGAGGCCTACAGGCCTAATGTGTAGGCCCACCATAAAACCAAGATGGCGGCCATATCGTTTCGCCTTGGTGCTATGGTGGGTGGAGTCACGCGACGGACGTGGGTGTGGTCTAGCAGCTGTATGACCAATGGGTGCTTTTTAATAGGAGGGACATTGACAAAACTTGTGGCTTTACATGAATGGCAAGGACAATGCTGTGACAGGGCACAATGAAGAAAAGAGCATGAACTAAGTGACCAGAGTTGAGTTCAAAGCACATCATGACGCAAGTGTTCAGATACAAGCCGAGCAAAAAGGTGTTTGAAATCATTGAAGGAAAAGAGAAAAGTGATTGATCAAAAAATGAAAAACATTCCTAAGATTTACAATCTGTATCGTGTCTTGCACATGACCTCGTGGTACTTATCAATTGGAAGGAATACAGAAATAAACCTCACTTGGCCTCACCATTTGTCAACTCATCCCAACTTCCCTCACACTCGATCCCTGATCCACCTTTTCTGATCCAAGTCATCCCACTTTTACCCACAAACACTTGCATTAACAATCAAAGACAGGCCACGTGCATGTAGGTATAAGGTTGTCTTATAGGCTCACTATCGATTAAGTACACAAACCACATGCAGGACATGGGAAATTCCACTGTTCTTTCATATTCATTACAACAACATTACCTTTGATCTGCATTACAAGGACATTATTGGACAATGAACAAATCAAGATTGTTAATAATGAATGAGGCCCTTTCAGGTTAGGTGGTAGTGCAGTGTCCTAACCAGAAGAGCATTAATATGAAGCCACATTGGCCAAGGAGGGTGTGTGTGTGTGTGTGTGTGTGTGTGTGTGTGTGTGTGTGTGTGTGTGTGTGTGTGTGTGTGTGTGTGTGTGTGTGTGTAAAATGTATTTAATTAATTAAATGCATTTTTAAATAAGAATTTTAAAAGTTTGCTCTCAAATGTTGTGTTTGTGTCCTTCCCCCTCTCTCCCCATCTTGTCTACCGCTCCCCTTATTTTGTGTTTTATGTGTCGGTTTGGGTCGGTTTGACTTTTTGTGTGATTAATGTTAGCTCTTTCACGAGCCTCGATCTTGTATACAAAAATATATATATATATGAGAAACAAAAATAAAAAAACAAGATGTGTGTATGTGTGTGGATGTGTGTGTGTGTGTGTGTGTGTGGGTGTGTATGTGTATGTATGTGTATGTGTGTATGTATGTGTGTGTATGTATATGTATGTGTGTGTATGTATATGTATGTGTGTGTGTGTGTATGTATGTGTGTGTATGTATGTGTATGTGTGTATGTATGTGTATGTATGTATGTGTATGTGTGTGTGTGTGTATGTATGTGTATGTGTGTGTGTATGTGTATGTATGTATGTGTATGTATGTATATGTATGTGTGTGTGTATGTGTATGTATGTATGTGTATGTGTGTGTATGTATATGTATGTGTGTGTGTATGTGTATGTATGTATGTGTATGTGTGTGTATGTATGTGTATGTGTGCGTTTGTGTCTGTGAATAAATGAGACAGAATTGTGAGGAACAGAAATGAAAAAACGAGATGTGTGTGTGTGCATGTGTGTGTGTGCATGTGTGTGATTTAGGTAGGGCATCTGTTCCATGCCAATATTCCCGGAATACATGTTGCAGGTGGTGCCCCTCCCCGGGCGACTGGTTCAAGTCGAGAATTGTTGTTCTTGTGGCTACGATGCTGCAGTATGACCCTGTAGGCCATAGGAGGCTGCAGTTTGCAGCAGGAACTGCTGTGTGCAATCAACGGATAGCCAACGGTTTTATCCATGTTGTAATTTAATTTTTCCCAGACACCTCTCTAAAACAGCTTGTGGACCAGAGACTGGGTAGGGTGTGGCAGACACATCCAGTTGATCAGTATCCATGTGGCCTCATTGTCCCTAGTTTGTATATGACAGATACATTTTCTGAGATTGAAAAATGATGCCCCTGCTTAATGAGTTAATTGCTCAGATGGAGACTCCAAACAAATCTTGCAAAAGGGAACGTATCTCAGAGTTGTGTGCAGAATGTCATTTCGAGGAACATGCAATCATTTCCCCAGAGTCACCATACTTTTTCTATAATAAGATATCACAGTATAAAAATTTACTGCCATCACACAGGTATTTGCAAACAGCCTCCTTTTACGGCATGTAGTTGTCTTCAAAATTTCAATCACGAAGCCTTCCTTTAAAGGACCAAAATATATAATACTGAACTCAAGTATGATAAAAAAATTAAATAAATAAAAAACCACCTGCAGAGGCCATTTTTCCCCCCAGAGCAGGGGTTGGCCTTTTTTGGGCACCGTGGTCCCATTTTTGAAGCAATGTTTTATGGCCGGATGCCCTTCCTGCCGCCAACCCTGTTAGTCGCCTCTTGCGACAAACACGGATATACCAGTGAACTGGTACTCAATTTGCCGACCTCTGAAGGATGACAGGCTGAGTCAACCCACCTGGTGTTAATTCAGCGATCGACCCGGATTTAGATCCCAGGATTCTAGGATCCCAAGCCGGCACCTTAACCGCTAAGCCAACACCAGGCTCCAACTATGATAAATCTTCGTCCATAAATTACATAATGCATTTTCAGCAATTTTAGACATGCCCCCACTCCCCCTGCACGACAGTGTGTTTTAGGCCAAATACCCCCACTCCCCCTTCCATAATAAACACTTTTTGAGACCCACCATCCTTCTCCGCTCCCCAGAAAGTAGGAAGGAGAAATTTAAGTTTATGAATATCCACCATTGATAAAATAAATGGCATTGTCGTTAACATGGAAAAGCTTTTGTTGACATAATCGAAGACAGGGCAACGATGCGTTGGTGAAACGAGAATGAAGGCCAAAGCTCACGCCCCAGAGCTGGAATCAAAGGGAAGTGTTGATGCCAAAATCATTTGCTTTAGTTGCCTCGGATAGTAGAGACAAAAAAGGAAGTTTTGAAAGGTTTGAAGAGATTATGTAATAGAGGCTTGAACTACTCCCACCGAGCTCTCTCTGTATGATGCAGTTCTACCCCTGCTTGTGGATTACGTAACATATGGACACGGTCCCTGATGATTGGATAATGCTTGTAAATGCCCACTCCGAGCACATACCCCTATTTCTCTCACATCGACGTCCCTCCTCTTACTGTTCTCAATTTAGTGATCCCCCTTCCCCTCCCACCTCCCCCTCCTCCCCTATAACTCCACACAACCCCCACACACCCCTTCACTATCATAATGCATCTGTAAAATATTAATGACCCCTCATACAACGTTTTATAGTGAGAACTATACTAATAAAAATATATAAGTTCTCCTTCTGGGCTGTTGAGCCTGGTGTTGGTTTAGCAGTTCGGGTGCCAGCTTGGGATCCTGGGTTCGAATCCCGGTCGATCGCTGAATATTAACACCAGGTGGGTTGACTCAGCCTGTTCATCAGTTTCAGAGGTCAACAAATTGAGTACCAGTTCACTGGTAATTCCCTGTGTGTCACAAGAGGTGACTAAGAGGGTTGGTGGCAGGGAAGTAGGAATAGATTTGGGGAGCAAGTCGAAAGCATCCTTTTATAGAAGAAGAAGAAAAAGGTGTGATAATATACGACAGAATACAGTTCTTCAGGGGAAAGTTTAAACATTTTTAACAACGTGATCACGAACAACGTGATCGAAGAACTAACGAACAAATAAGAACAACGAATAAACGAAAACATTGCTTCCGGCCATAAAAACATTGCTTCAAAAAGGGGACCAATGTGCCCGAAAAAGGCCAAAAGGCCTCCAAAGGTGTTTCTTCTGGGCTGTTGACAGTCTGGTGTGGACATGGGATATAGTGAGCACTGGACTCGAGCAAGCCTTGAGGGTTTAAAAGATTATCTCTCACTCTATGCGAACAAGCATCAAATGTGATGAGTGAGCTAGTTTGCTTAAACATAAATGATGTGACTTTAAAACAGCACATCTTGACATTGCCATCTGAGCACTCGTCTCATTAGGCTGTGACTCCAGGTTAAAATCCCATTCGCTATTCAATTGTACTGACTGTCTACAAACTAACCTGGGAATCCAGGATTACTAAAAGGAGAAGCGTTCATCTGCCCAAGTGCCACGCTTCATTCAGAAGGGTTCTCGCTGTCATAGGATAATAAAAATGTTATGGTTGGAAAACTAATAATCGATTTACCTGGAACGAAAATTTGTGTCTGTTTAATCTGAAGGATTCCTGTTCTGAAAGCTCATCTTTCTGGAAATGAAGAAGAAGAAGCAGGACTTCGAGCTCTGACGTAGCGGTTCCTGCTGTCATATAATAATATAAATGGTCCTGTTGAAAAGCAGACCATAAATTTAGTTGGATCAATAATGTATGCACGTTTAATCACAGATGCCTGTTTTAAATGCCCTCTTTCCACAATAAACGAAGCAACGGTAATGTTTATTATTCCCTGACAGTAGGAACCCTTTAGAAGGATGCGGAAGGAGCACACAAAATTAGATATAGTAATACTTCTCAAAGCAATATAAAAATATATTAAGGTCCAAGGAAAGGGCACACAAACAACAACAACAACTACCACGACAACAGCAACAATACCTATGTGTTATAAAATATCCTTTTTTCATGCGTTTGTGAAGTACAACATCCTGTCTTGTGATTAAATCCGTCCTGGCAAAACGACAGATATACACGCCTAGTTAATGTAAAAGTGAAGCTATCTTGTAAAATTAAAGTCATTGTCTTGCATCTAATAGATACTGCACAAGCCTCTCTACAAACCAAAGACAATGTCAAAATGTATTCACCTTCACTCCTTCATTCCTCTTTTCTCCCGCCTCTGGAACAAACTCCCTCACTCCCTTCAATCCCACTCCTCCCTCCAGGTCTTTAAAACAGCTGTTCACCACCATCTCTTATCTTTCGCCATCCAAAACCTTGATCTTTTCTACCCCCGCTAATTTCACCACAGATCCACTTTTTTGAAATTCCGACTTATTTCCTGCAAGTCCTAGCAGTGTCTATGTGTTTTATACCTCTTGGGGTTTGATACCACCAAGCCCTCTCCCTCCCACAGATCTCCCGATGTCCCTGCTCTCAAATGTTGTACTTGTGTGCTTCCCCCTCTCTCTCCCCATCTTGTCTCCCACTCCCTTTATTATATGTTTTTTGTGTCCGTTTGTTTTTTTTGTGATTAAGGTTAGCTCTTACACGAGCCTCGATCTTGTATACAAAAAAAAAAAAAAAAATGCAATAATATGACTATTTCCCTTATCCAGGGGACAATACATTTTGTTGACAATTGTATTGGATTTTAGTCCTGTTTTTGAAAAGGGAAAACGTTGCTTGGATTGTCATTAGCACATATGAGGAATTAAATCACTTACAACATTATATGGGAGAAACCTTTTTGCGATAAATGAACCTTTTTTTTTGGCAAACGACGAGGAAAGTTCTTATTAGTCCTCTACGGGTTTCACTGGACGGGACTATAGGTTTGCTCTCCGTCCGTCTGTCCATCCCACCTATGGTTTTCCAGACTTTTTCCCCATACCCTTGAAATATATTAAACTGAAACTTCGTACATTGCTTGTTACAGAAACTGCAATTTGTTCTGTAGCTTTGCATGCCTTAAACAATTTGTCCTGTATTTTAGTAGGACATGTCCTATTTGTCCTCCTAAAAGTAGCTCACAATTGCTGGGTGGTTGAAACTAGAACATTCATTGGGACCAGTAGGGGACATGTATTGCAAAGCAATTCTTCCTCTTGTTACAATTGTTGCATTAATTATTTTTTTTTGAAATTTTACTTTATGAGCATATCATCAGGTACCTCCCACCTGTCGACTGGAGATGAAATTGAAATAATTGTATCCACCCAGCAATGAGCAAAGGGAAATCATTAGCTGGGTATGGCTGTGCCGCTGATGCAACACGCCCTCTCCTCTGTAGGTTAGGCCAAGAATTTGGAAATTGTTTCAGGGTGCCGGAGATAGATCACCTACTCTTTGCGATGGATACCATAGGATCTTTAACGTCCACTAGCGAACGCTGGCAGACGGGCCGCCCGGTTTAACATCCACACGAGGGACGGCACACACATTGATGAATTGTCCTGCCTGTGAATGACAATTTATGGCTGGGTCGGGATTCTAACTCAGGCTAGATAGCTTAGAGGTGAGTGTGCATACCTCGAAGCCATCTTGCCAGCTCTACCTGTCTTGGAAGAGAATCACTGAGCTTGAACCCTTGGCCGGGCCCTGTTTTTACCTTATTAAGTAGCTTAACCATTGTGACGATGGTACCATGTACAAAGTGGTTCTTTTGCCCAGTTTGAAACAAATAACTGGTTGTGCAAGAACTCACTTTTGACTGTTGCTCATTTACTTTGCCAGAAATTGCAGGGCCTTGGAAATTTTCATCTTGCTCCCGGCTGCGATAGTCTGCTGTTTCTTACATTCTGCAATTTTAATTGTCATAATAAATGAATTGCCTTTGTAATAATGCTGAAGTGAATGTATGCAGACTTAGCAGTATCCCTGAAATCTTTGTAATGTTGGGGCCTTCACTGCTATCTTTACTATGACAGAGCACTGACTTGTTGGACTTCTGAGTTCAGGCAGTTAAAGATCATTGACACTGATTTAGAGGCTTAGCTAGTTAGAGGTAACTCGATAAGCTCTTTAATAGTAGGTAACAGCAGTCTCACCTACTGTATTTATGATCAAGGGAAGTCTCCTGTATATTTTGCACAAAATGGTGGAAATTTTAGTCATGCGCTCACCCCTCCCCTTCCACATCCTCCCCCATCTCTCTCTTTGCATCTCCCCCTGCATTTCCTTTCCAGCTCTTCTATCCCATCCTTTTTTTTTTCTTTTCCCCCCTCCCTTCTTCCCCTTCATTTCTTGCCTTTTTGTCAATCTTCCTTACCTTCTTGCATATGTAGATAGTGACTAAACTCTGGCTGAAAACCAAATCAAATGTTCTATATATAGAATGCCAGCCCTGCGGTTGGACATCACCACGACTATCACAGCTCGCGTCGTACGAGCTATGGTACATAAATTGAAGCCCGTTAGCAGCAGACGTTCCCTGGCAGGATTCAACGCATTTCAGGCTTCACACTTCAAATAACGGCCATTGTACTCTGCCCTGGCAACCCACCGTGTAGCTTTCGTCAAGACCGTTTAGCTCCAATCATTCCAATCTGATCTTTACCTTTGTAATAAGTTGGAGAGTTAGCAACGCTTGTGCCTTTCCTCGGCTTTTATGACCAAGCTCCTATGGTTTCGAGCCAAGAGCATTAGGGGAAATGTGCTTAAATTGCTGCAACTAAATAATCCTCTCGCTCTGTGGCCTTTGCCTCCTTGCGCTTGCCTCCTTGCGCTTGCATTTTTTTTTCCTTTTGATATTCTGCATGCAGGATGCTTGAAAGAAAATAAAACAACACAAGGTGCTTCGTGAGAATGAGATGGAAAAAGAGGAGGACGCAAGGAAGGACTAGAACGGCACTCAGTAGAGATAATACCTCCGGCAGGTGAACAGTTTACGTTTTGTATCCCAGAGTAGACCAGGAAATCACAATACAGGAAATGTAATCACGTAAAAATTTTAAATCACATTTAGAAAATCACATTTGTTACAATTACAATCACAAGATGGAAAATCACATTTAATCAAAATCATCCGTCCGTAACTTTTTTAGATCTGCTTTATATCGATTTTAGCCCGATCACTCAATGGTGAAGAATCACTTTTAAAAAATTAATAACTCTCATATCCGAAACCATATTCAGATCTTCACCAAAATCGAATCGATTCTTCCTCGTCACACACACAACCTTTCCAACAAGTTTCGTCCAAATCCGTCCATAACTTTTTGAGATATCGTGCTATGTATCGTTTTTGGCCCAATCTCCCAATGGTGAAGAAACACTTTAAAATTTAAATAATTTTCATATCCGAATCCATATTTAGATCTTCACCAAAATCGAATCTATTGTCCTCGTCAGAGACCCAACCCCCCCCACCCCCCCCCCCACCCCCAAAAAGGTTTTCATTGATACAGCAAATTGTGCATTTCATGAAGATTAAAATTTACGATCTTGATCAAAGCTCGGGTCAACAGGGTGAAAAGTGACGATTTTTCAGATGAAAAATGATGATTTTAGAAGTTTGACCTTGATTTGACCATTGACCTTTTGACCTCAAAAATAGTTGGTTTCCCAATTCATTGAGGCAATACGCAAATGCTGTTCCAATTTTCAAATCAATCGGATGAAAATTGACAGTTTTTCAGATGAAAAGTAATGATTTTTAAAATTTGACCTTGAGTTGACCTTTGATCTTTTGACCTCAAAAATTAGTTAATTTCCTAATTTAGTGACTCAATATACAAATGCTATTCAATTTTCAAGTCAATCGGATTTAAAATGGCGATTTTAGAAACTTGACCTCCAGATGACCTTTGACCTCAAAATCAATGGGCTTCTCAATTGGGACGACCTACACAACTTGGTGAGGTTTCGTGACGATCGGTTTAGAATTGTGACCTGTAGGCCGGTGACAAACAGACGAACGGACGGGCAGAACTACAAACGCAACCGACCGATATACTTGAAAAATCTTCGATTTTGCAAGTAACAGACAGACAGACAGACAGACCAGGGGTGAAAACGTAACTTCCACCCACCTTTGGTGGCGGAGGAAAGAAGGAAAGCTCCCTGGCTTTCCCAACAGAACGAAAAACTTCTCCGTTGGTCTGGCATTGAACCTAATGGGTTTGGCTACTGTCTGTGCTATGAGATGTCGCCGTGATGGTAATTCCTCCTGATGTCGAAAAACAACAAGAGCAAAATGAACAAATCATTAATATTTCAGTGCGGCAGCACCACTATGGCCTGTCTGAGTTCCCTGTGCAGCGAAGAAGAATTGTTCGATGCTCGCCGATTACACGCTCCGATATGTATTAAACATCAAACACAATGGTGCTAAGATAAACATGGTAGTTCACTCAACCGTGACCCCTCTGAAAGAAGTTGAGGTTAAGGAATCCTTACGATGGATGCAGCAGCAGGAGGGAAGGAGCATGTAAAGTGGATGGAGGTATTAACTTTTAAGAAGAGGAAAAAGCTTGGTGTTCGCTTGTCGGTTCAGGTGGCTGGCTTAAGATCTTAGGGGGGCTGCGTTTTAGCCCCTGTTGGGCCGTTAAAATAGCACCAGGTGTGTTGACTCGGCCTGTCATCCTTCCGAGGTCGGAAAAATGAGTACCAGATTGCTGCTAACAGGGCAACTGCAACAGCACTTCCAGAAAATGATGCAACCAGCAGCCACAACGACTATTGGGGACACCTGTTTGTGGTGGTTGTGAGATACAACACAAGTCGGGGACCAAGTCTTTCCCATTCTTCTCTGCTTCCCGGATTCGTCAGGGCAGCGCGGTCACGGTCAGAGTGCCGATTGGTCTCCGTGGACCATCCTTTTCCCTCTTTTCCCTCTTTTCTCTCTCTCTCTCTCTTTCCTCTCTCTCTCTCTCTCTCTCTCTCTCTCTTTCCTCTCTCTCTTTCCTCTCTCTTTCCTCTCCATCTCCCTCTCTTTACTCTCTCTCTCTTTCCTCTCTCTCTCTTTCCTCTCTCTCTCTTTCCTCTCTCTCTTTCCTCTCTCTTTCCTCTCCATCTCCCTCTCTTTACTCTCTCTCTCTTTCCTCTCTCTCTCTTTCCTCTCTCTCTCTTTCCTCTCTCTCTTTCCTCTCTCTCTTTCCTCTCTCTCTTTCCTCGCTCTCTTTCCTCTCTCTCTTTCCTCTATCTTTCCTCTCCATCTCCCTCTCTTTACTCTCTCTCTCTTTCCTCTCTCTCTCTTTCCTCTCTCTCTCTTTCCTCTCTCTCTTTCCTCTCTCTCTTTCCTCTCTCTCTTTCCTCGCTCTCTTTCCTCTCTCTCTCCTCTCCATCTCCCTCTCTTTACTCTCTCTCTCTTTCCTCTCTCTCTCTCTCTCTTTCCTCTCTCTCTTTCCTCTCTCTCTCTTTCCTCTCTCCCTCTTTCCTCTCTCCCTCCCTCTCTCTCTCTTCTCTCTCTCTCTCTCTCTCTCTCTCTCTCTTCTCTCTTCTCTCTTCTCTCTATTCCTCCCCTCTCTCTCTCTCTCTCTCTCTCTCTCTCTAACTCTGTTGTGGCCCCGACTTTGTGAAGGCGGGGGTACACCATCCACCTGGATGTGGGGGATCTCTGGGTCGCTCCTGCGAGATTGATCGGCCGTCTCCGTGCCGCAGGCTTGTTCGAGAGAACTGTCTGGGGCTATACAACAACAACCAGCAGCCACAGCCTGCATACGAAACATCCACAACTACAACTTGGGAAAACACATCAAATGTCATCAAAACTTCACGCTACGAGAGTGAGAGACACACGCGTCCTGAACAAAAAAGTTCCATTCATTGCTAATATTTCTAACGCAGATTACATGGGTGCTAAAATGTACTCTGTGGGGGAAAGTAGTGGGTCATTCATTGCAAATGTCCGAACCTGAGACGGCGAAAGGGCTCACCTTGTATTTGCACAATGGAAATCCTCATCCACCAAAATAGCACAAAAATCGGGCTCGTCGAAGAGGTTCTGCTGCGCTGAAATATTAATGGTTTGTTCTTTCTCTTCACGTTGTTTTTCAGCATCATAGGGAATTATCGCGACTGGAACAGCTAATAGCAGAGGCCGGAGCCATTAGGTTCAATGCCGAGCTGCCGGTTTGATCCCAGGGAGATTTCCTTCAGTGGTTACCTCCTAACGATGTTATATGCAGAAGTTGTTTGAAACATCCTGTTCAAAGTACTCCCGACTTCAGACCATGATTTGATCTTCCTATTCAACTCTACAATTTTAGTGCTAGTAGTCATGCACATCTTACTAGGTACTGTACCCTTGCTTGATTCACCATTTATGACCACATAGTTATCAGGTCTGCATTTTTCTACAAGACTTTCTTCTGGTAATCATTAGATCATTCAAATGAACCACCTTTAGAGGCCATTTTTCCCCGCAGAGCAGGGTTTGGCCTTTTTTGGGCACCGTGGTCCCCTTTTTGAAGCAATGTTTTATGGCCGGATGCCCTTCCTGCCGCCAACCCTGTTATTCGCCTTTTCCGACAAACAGGGAATTACCAGTGAGCTGGGACTCAATTTTCCGACTTCAGAAGGATGATCAGGCTGAGTCAACACCCCTGGCGTTAATTCAGCGATCGACCGAGATTCGAACCCAGGATCCTAGGATCCCAAGCCGGCACCCTAACCGCAAAGCCAACACCAGGCTGCATTGGATCATTCAAATAATACATTTTAATCATGCACAACTTAGGTTGGGATGACCTAGACTAGAGGTATGCACGCTCACATCGGAGCCACATAGCCTGGGTTTGAATCTTGGCCCAGCTATAAACTGTCTTCCTGGTGTCTTGTAGGCAGGGCGAGCCTTCCCCCGTTTGGGCATTAACACTAGATAGGCCTAGATACCCAGAGGTACAGCTATCTAGAGTTAAACTGGGCGTCCGTTCTGCCACCATTAGTAGGTTTGATGCTAAAAATCCAGCTGTGACCTTCCTGGAAAATGGGCAAGTTAGCACTAGCACCCTGAACAAATTTCAAATTCCTTCTAGTCAAATGCCAGGCCTGGCCATCCAATTCAGGAAAAGCTTGGTGCCAGCACCATTCCACCCATCCAAACCCAGAGAGTGGCAATAATGGGCCCGTTAAAGAAGAAGAGGAATGATGTACAATTTATGATGAGTTAATTGGCACGCACTGTTCAACCATTACAGCTGATTCACTGAACCCATTGATTGTGTGCTACTGGCTCATTCCGTTTGGCTTGCATTTAGGTCTGTGTGGTTTGTATGTTAATCTCATGCGATTAGAAATGGTACACATTGTGCCTGACTGGTACGTCATATGTGTGACTGCCACATACCATCTGTATCCCATGTCAGACTAGTACACAGTGCCTTCAGAAAGTATTTACACCCCTTGACTTTTTCCACATTTTGTTGTGCAACAGCCTGAATTTAAAATGGATTAAATGGAGTTTTTTTGGCACTGATGTACTCATAATACCCCATATTTGTTGCAAAATAATAAAAAATTAAAAGCTGAAATATTGAATTTACATAAGTATTCAACCCGCTGAGTCAATACTTCATAGAAGCGCCTTTGGCAACGATTGCAGCTTTGAGTCTTCTTGGGTATGTCTATGAGCTTTGTTCATCTGGATTTGTGGAGTTTCTCCCATTCTTCCTTGCAGATTTGCTCAAGCTCTGTCAAGTTGGCTGGGGAGCGTCGGTGAACAGCAATTTTTAAGGCTTTCCATAGATTCTCAAAGGGATTCAAGTCTGGGCTTTGGCTGGGCCACTCAAGGACTTTCATGTTCTTGTTCTGAAGTCATTCCAGTGTTGTTTTGGTTGTCTGCTTGGGGTCATTAACCTGTTGGAGCATAAATCTTCACCGCAGTCTAAGGTCTTTTGCACTCCAAAGCAGGATCTCCTCAAGGATTTGCCTGTATTTGGCTCCATTCATTGTTTCCCCTATCCTTGCAAGTCTCCCATTCCCTTCCACTGAAAAGCATCCCCATAGCATAATGCTGCCACTGCCATGCTTCACAGTAGGGATGGTGTTAGATGGGTGATGAGCTGTGCTCGGTTTCCACCAAACGTTGTGTTTTGCATTCAGGCCAAATAGTTCAGTTTTCGTCTCATCAGACCACAACATCTTTTGCACCATGCTCTCAGTCTTTCACGTGCCCTTTTGCAAACTCCAGGTGTGCTGTCATGTGCCTTTTTCTCAGGAGTGGCTTCCATCTGGCCACTCTCCCATAAAGCCTAGATTTGTGAAGTGCTACAGAGACTGTTGTCCTTCCGGCAGGTTGTCCCATCTCAGCCAAGGAACTCTGTAGTTCTATCAGAGTGATCATTGGGTTCTTGTTTGCCTCCATGACCAAGGTCCTTCTCGCCCGGTTGCTCAGTTTGATCGGACAGCCTGCTCTAGGAAGAGTCTGGGTAGTTCCATAATCTTGCAATTTCTTAATGATGGAGCTCACTGTGCTCTTGGAAACTTTCAGCACAAGAAATTGTTTCATACCCTTCTCCAGATCTATGCCTCCTCATAATTCTATCTCGAAGTTCTATGGATAGTTCTTTGGACTTCATGGTGGAGTTTCTGCTCTGACATGCACTGTCAACTGTGGGACCTTATATAGAAAGGTACGTTTCCTTCTCAATCATGTCAAATCAATTGAATTGGCAACGGATGGACTCCATTTAAGTTGTAGAGACATCTCAAGGATGATCAAAGGAAATTGGATGCACCTGACCTCAATTTGGAGTGTCATAGCAAAGCGGTTGAATACTTATTGACTTAAGATATGTCATCTTTTCATTTTTAATTCAGTCGTAAAATATTCTAAAAAAAAAAAAGACAGTTCCACTTTGACACTGACATTGATATGTAGATCAGTGGCAAAAAAATCTCAAACTAATCCATTTTCACCCCTCAGCCCAATGAACTAAGGGGTATTGTCGTCACGGGCGTCGTCCGGGCGGGCATCCGGGCGGGCGGGCGTGCGGGTTTCCGTCAATTTCAAGGAGAACGGCTTGTCCGATTAAATCCGTTTTTGCAGTGTGTGTTGGGGTTGAATAGAGGAAGGTTCCTTTCGAAAATGGGCGTGCTGCGATTTTCAATATGGCCGCCACGGCAGCCATCTGGGCTTCCGTAAACTTTTGGTTTCCGTCAATTTCGAGCAGAACAACTTGTCCGATGAAATCCATGTTTGCAGTGTGTGTTGGGGTTGAGTAGAGGAAGGTGCCTTTCGAAAATGGGCGCGCTGCGATTTTCAATATGGCCGTCACGGCAGCCATCTTGAAATTGGTTACCGTCAATTTCGAGCAGAACGACTTGTCCGATTGAATCCATTTTTGCAGTGTGTGTCGGGGTTGAGTAGAGGAAGGTTCATGGGCGCAAAATGGGTTAATGGGTTCATGGGCGAAAATTTCATTACTTGCAGTTCCTACTCGGTATATAACTTCGCTTCAAATGACAAATTATCATCAATGCTTCCTTTCACCATGCATGGGCTGAGGGGTTACGCCCACTTTGCGGTGCTATTTATTAATTGATGCTGTAACACAACAAAATGTGAAAATAGTCAAGGGTGTGAATACATTCTGAAGGTACTTACATCACTAATCCCTGCTACTTCACTATGTGTGCTGTTTACCCATGGTGAGTGTCACGTCGTGCAGGTGTGCGCTATTGCAGGTGTGTGGTGTGACTGGCACGTACGAGCTAACAGTGATTGTGTGCCAATATCGTGTGAATGAGGCGATGCAGAGCTAATTACCCACTTAGGAAGCTTGCCGTTACATGGGTTCAAACTGCATAATGGAGACAGATGTTTATAACGTTAAATGTGCCTCAACTGCATATTCAGCAGAAGATTTTATGCTCAGCCTTCAATTAAAATCATTAATCACTCCAGGCATGTGATAATTTTGGCCAAATTTTGCTATATGAGGTTAATTCTCTTGCATCAGCAAAGCAGAGAAAATTGAGCAGTTTTATTGGAGTGCTGTTGCTCGTCTGGTTCAACAAAGCTTTGCTTGATAATCTCAAAGATCCAGGTTAGAACCCTAGTTCCTTACATTAAGCTTACAAACTTACATTAAGCGTAAGTTTGTGTGCAAAATCAGTATGAAAAAAATGAGATGTTGAAGAATGTGCTGTAGATTTCGTGAAGGTGAGATATTAGTAAACTAGAATGGCAATCGATAGAGCGCATACCTTCGCCAGGCTTCATAGTTTACGTTTTGTATCCCACTGATAGGCCGGATCTGGATCCGACATGAACCAAAATCTAATCGAATTGTACTTTCCACCTTCCCAACTCATCCACCAAGTTTTAACATAATTTAAATTTTAAAAAAAATTCTTTTTAAAAAAAACGTTCATTTCCATATTTGCCCATATAAATACAATAGAACAAAAATATACGAAGTAGTACTTCCAGAACTTCAACTCATAATGATACAATCAAAAACAAGAAGAAAAAGACATAAAATGTCATAGCCTCTGTGGTTTAATAATTTTGCTGAATTGAGTTGAAGGACGTCAGTCGGCCATCTTTTGTCAGATTTCAAAAGAAAATCTTCTCCATAGGTATATTCTCGTGTGTTGTCGTTTTGCCAACTTTGAACAAAATCGGTCCATGCATGTCAAGAAAAGGTTGGGGTATACGTTAAAGTAACAAAATGGCTGCCAAGGGGACATCCTGGATCTGATCTCGAAAGAAAATGACGTGCATATGTAACCCATCATTCTTTTTCTGTGTGCCAAGTTTGAACAAGATTGGTCAATGCATGTCCGAGAAATGATTGAGGACGTGTTCAAAATTGAGTTTTTTTACAACTAAAATGGCCGCCAGTCTACCAGTCGGCCATTGTTTGATCAGATCCCAAAATAAAGTGAGGTGCATTTGTATGCCATCATGTGCTGTGCTTGTGCCAAATTTGGACCAAATCGGACATGCATTTGAAGAAATGGCTGATGACACGTTTCAGTAACAAAATGGCCGCTAGTCGGCCATCTTGGATTTTGTCTTTAAAGAAAATGACGTGCTTATGTAAGCCATCATTCATTATCTGTGTGCCAGGTTTGAACAATATAGGTAAATGCATGTCCCAGAAATGGTTGATGAAGTGTTCAACATCGGGTTTTTTTACAAATAAAATAGCTGCCAGACGGCCATCTTTGATCGCATCACGAAACAAAATGGTGTGCATATGTACACCCCTGTGGTTTCAATAATTTTAAGTATTTTCATATGCATATCCTATAGCAAACGGTTTTAGTAATGTGTTGTCTTTCTGCCAAGTATAAACAAAATCGGTCCATACATCTCTGAGATATGTTTGCGGACGCACGCATGGACAGACGGACGAGACCCAATCCATAAGCCCGCGTTTTAGACTTAGTCCAACGGAGGCTAATAACATATTGAGAAGCAAAAATTGAGGCATATCCAGAAGCCAAGTCTTGTAATGATATGCCTACGGAATAACAATATAAAAGGCAAATGATAAATTAGACCAAAAATATCAAATTGTAAAGAATTAAGGAAAAAATGGCCAACGATGCTATGAATAACAATAACAAACAGATATGCAAGAATGAAATAGCAATAAGGTAAAGGCTTGCAAGAATGAATAACAAATCGATGAGTGCGAAAGAAACCATTTCAATGATGCGAGATGAAATTTCGTTTGGAAGCAAACGCAAACCGACCGACAGACGACTGTGTGTTCGCTACTCCATCAAATACTCTTCCAAAGACGAGGCCCACAGCAACGAAGTGTATTCATAGAATATGATGTGAGAATAAAAGGTTAAAAAAAACAAGTTGGCTTGGTTAACTGATTTGGTTCACAAAAAATTGTTCAATGAACAATAGTAATGGGTTCATTGTCAATATAAACAGAAGAAATAGTGTCAAACAGCTAAATTTACGAAAGATTTACTAAAGAGCATACACTTGGTTTTATTGGAATTTACCACAAAACTACCATGCTGGTTCACTGCTCGCAGGAAGCACTGCATCGCCAAGCATTTTGTCTTTGAAATGGAGGTATAAATCCACCTGTCTCACCTGCATTTATTTTATGGACACAAATGATGATATGAAGGTGTTTTTGAATAGAGTATGCCATTGCAGGTCTGGTGTTGGCTTAGCCTGGTGTTGGCTTAGCGGTTAGGGTGCCGGCTTGGGATCCGAGGATCCTGGGTTCGAATCCCGGTCGATCGCTAACACCAGGGGAGTTGACTCAGCCTGTCATCCTTCCGAGGTCGGCAAATTGAGTACCAGCTTGCTGGGATGAATGATCCCGGTGTGTACCCCGATTTAGTATAGGTACACCGTATCCCTGCGCATCGTAAGAGGCGACTAAGGGTTGGTGTCAGGAAGGGCATCCGGCCATAAAACATTGCCTCAAACAGGAAACCATGATTGTCATTGGGCCCCCAAGGCTAACCCCCGCTCTAGCGGGGAAAATGGCCTTAAAACGATCATTCATTCATATATTCATTGCAGGTCAGATAGCCTGGTCAAATTCCTTGATTGAGGTTAGTGGTATGATTGGCATTTTAACAGAAGGTGAGTGCGTGACCTGTGGTCATTTGAATGTGGTCAACACACGAGGTCATTTGAATTAATTCTTCGAAATAAGTGGTTCATCTCTTCATTCTGCTAATTTGCCGACCTTCATCTCCTTATTGTCCACCCATGGGGTTTGTCTGTGCTCGATCCTCTAATTCCAGTATCGAGTGACATACGAATTTTAGTCTTTAGTATGTCTCAGCCAAAGTCAGAATGGACTGCCGACCCACCAAACCCATAGTGGATGGGCGAACCACAATGTCACCGAGTCTGTGTAATAGAGGCTTTTCGAAATTCGTCTGATAATATTGGAATTTCGAAATGATGTATGAATGCTAACTAGGCCTTCTGCACATACATGTGCTGTTTGTGTGTGTTTACAGTGACTCGGTTCTGCGTGCTGGGAACTTTAAAACCCGTTGTGGCTACAACGGAATCTGTAATTCAAATCTTCTTTTAAACATAATTTAAAGCATTTAGACGAAAGAGTGAAAAATTCAAAATGGTTAACCGCAATCATTCTGTTCCTAAGTGCAAATCGGACGAACAGAAATATAGAAATACAAGAAATATCCGTGGATGAGAGGTGTTGAGTTCCTACCTTTTCCTGTTAATACAATAATCAAGTGGTGGTAGTGGATTTAACCTGCACACACACACACACACAGAGGGACGGACGCTTCTCATTTTACCAACAGATGCAAATATCTAGTACAATTTATCTTGTGGCCCCAGAAACAAACAATATATGTATTAATTTATGTAAAACAAACAAACAATATACACACAAGCAAGGTACCCGTACTACGCACGGTTGGGGAGCCGAAGGCAGACAAACAATGGGGAAACGGTGAATGCGAACCAGTAGGTTTTTTTTTTTTTGTTTTTTTTTGTATACAGAATCGAGGCTCGTGAAAGAGCTAATATTTATTTCACAAACAAATCAAACAGACAAACAAAATATATAAAAAGAGGGAGCGGAAGACAAGATGGGGAGAGAAGGGGAAGCACACAAACACAACATTTGAGAGCAGGGAGATGTGTGGAAGGGAGAGGGCTTGGGGGGAGGAGGCGTGAGAAGGGGGGGGGGGGGGAGTGGGAGAAGTATAAAACACAAGGACACCAAAGACTTCCAGGACAGAAGTTGGTATTTCAAAAAAGTGGATTTGGCGTGAAATTAGCAGGGGTAGAAAAGATCAAGGTTTTGGATGGGGGAAGATAAGAGATGGTGGTGAACAGCTGTTTTAAAGACCTGGAGGGTGGAGTGGGATTGAAGAGAGTGAGGGAGTTTGTTCCAGAGGCGGGAGAAAAGAGGAATGGAGGAGTGAAGGTGAGCAGAGTGTCTTGATTTTGGCAGTTTAACCATAAGAGGGTTGCAGGCAGATCTTGTGCGACCTGTAGGAATATTTGGGGGACAGAGCCCAGAGAGAGCTGGGGGGGCAAGGCCAGAGAGGAGTCGGTAGAAGACAGAAAGACCACCAACCTGCCTGCGGTGAGTGAGAGAAAGGCCCTTGGAGTTAGCTTCATCGCAGGAGATTCCAATGATTCTGAACACTTTGGTTTCAACAGCATGAAGACGAGCTAGGTGTGAGGCAGGAGCTCCAGCCCAGAGGGGAGAGCAGTATTCCATTGAGCTGCGGATGAAAGCCTTGTATGTGGTGAGGAGCTCAGGTGTGCAAGGAAGGACTTCGCACGGTGGAGGATGCCCAGTCGGCGACTGGCTTTGGAGACCAGATTTGAAATGTGGTTTTCCCAGGAAAGATCATGGCAGATAGTGAGACCCAAAAGCTTGAGTGACAGAACTTCTTGGAGAGGATTATTCAGAAAGTGGATGGGAGGATTGTCGAGTCGGTCTTTTCGGAGAGACATCATAAGAGTGTGAGATTTGTCAGGATTGAAAGACATGTTCCACTTGTTTGCCCAGTCTGTGATTTTGTCCAGGTCTGCAGAGAGTGAGGAGGCTGCAGACTGCCGATCTGAGGTATGAGGAATGGAGCGACAGAGAGTAGAGTCATCAGCAAAGAGATATAGAGGATTTTCAAGAGAGTCAGAGAGATCATTGATGAAGACCAGAAAAAGCACAGGGCCCAGAACACTGCCTTGGGGGAACTCCAGCCTGAACAGGAAGAGGAGATGAGAGAAACCCATTCAGGGCCACACGTTGACAACGGCGAGAGAGGAAGTCCACCAGCCATGCGTGGAGATTTCCATGGATACCAAAGGAGGAGAGTTTGGTGAGCAGAGCGGGGTGCCAGACCGTATCGAAGGCACGTGATATGTCAAGGGAGACAGCTCTAATTTCCTGTTTGGCATTGAGGACCTCCATCCATTGTTGAGAAAGCAGAAGCAGCATGTCCAGAGTAGAGTGACCTTGTCTGAAACCAAATTGATGATCAGAGATCAAGCCATTGGAGAAGAGGAAAGATTTCATATCCGAAGCAATGATGGAATTCCATGACTTTGCTGATAATTGGGAGAAGGCTGATTGGTCTGTAGTTGCTAGGATCTGTTTTTGCACCTTTTTTGTGCAAAGCGGTGATGTTGGCTGATTTCCAAGCAGATGGCAGATGACCTTGAGCAAAAGAGAGGGTGAAGAGAACAGAGAGAGGGAGTGAAAGAGCGGAAGAACAGGATTTTAGGAGCCATGGGCTGATGCCGTCAGGTCCAGTTGCAGAATCAGAGTCGAGGGTTGACAGGAACTTTTCCACCTTGTCAGGATGAAAGGACACAGAGTCCAGGAGCAGCTGGCTACGACTGGGTATGGTGGGTACAGAGAGGGATGGGTTTGGGACACAAGATTTAGAGGCAAACACAGAGTTGAGGCATTCAGCGTTTTCACGTGCGGAGTTAGCCGTGTAGCCGTTTGAGGTGAGGGAGGGGATGGAGGGGGAACAAACACCAGAAACAGATTTGACCAGACGCCACCAGGATTTGGAAGAGGGAGACAGATAAGAAAGTTCGGTCTTGAGAATGGAGAGATATTGTTTCCTGGCTCTCCTGAGGGTGGACACACACTTGTTTCGGGCTTTGTGAAAGGAAATGAGATTTCCTTCCGTTGGATTTGCTTTCCAGGAGACGAAAGCAAGTTGTTTCTGTGCAACGTCCTCACCACAAGATTCCGTGTACCATGGACGGGAGGAAGGGTATGACAACTGAAGACGAGATGGGAGAAATCTGTGCATGAGAGAGAGCAATTTACTTTGGAAGAATTCCCAGGATGAGTTGATGTCAGAGGCAGTAGAGATGGGAGACCCAGATGATTGATGGCTGCTTGAAGACCGTGCCAGTTGGCCTGAGTGAAATGCCAGACTCGTCGATGCTGACGAGGCTCTCTGAGAATGGTCAGAGAGACGTCCACTTTAACAAGCACATGATCAGATGAGCCAATTGGAGCAGAACAAGAGCAGCAGACATTTTCAGGGAAGTTCGTCATAACCAGGTCCAGAAGAGAAGATGCTCCGTTGACTGAGATCCGGGTCGGGAAATTGACAGATTGTGTCAGTCCCAGTGAGTCGCAGAACTCCTTTGCTGAGGAGCCATGGCTGGTGAGAGAGTTACCCACACCCAGCCAACTGGCATTGTGACAATTGAAATCACCACATATGAGGAAAAGAGAGTTGGGATGGGTAGCTACAAGTTGGTCCATATTATCAGACAGCGAGATGTAGATCAAGTCATCACTGTTTGGTGGACGGTACAACACACATATCAACAAAAGGTGGGAGCGAAGGGGAAGCCGTAGCCAAAGGTATTCCTGGGGGTGAGGTGGAGAGAGGGCAGTGCAGGGCGAGTGAGTAAGAGGGTTTTTTTTAATAAAGATAGTCACCCCACCTCCAGGACGAGGCTCAGGTCTATCATACCGGAGGAGGGAGTAACCTTGGAGAGATACCAAGGAATCAGAGACATCATGAAGGAGGAAAGTTTCTGTTTAGCAGATCACGTCTGGTTTGTCAGAAGCAACCAGTATGGAGAGATCAGTCAAGTTTGAGCGAAGGCCCCGGATGTTTGAGGTCCATACCGTTAATGAAGAGGAAGGGGGAGCATCGGATACAGAACAGGGGGGGAGGGGTAGGGTAAGATGTGGAAGAGGAGGAAGTGGTAGGGATAGCTGTTGAAGGTGTGTCAGAGATTTCAGAATAGCTTGGAGAAAGGGAGGAATGGGGTGGACAAAAGGTTTGATGGTGATTGGGTGAGGCACATTGTGGTGTTATTTGAGGAGGAGGAAGAGCGAGGCAGAAGTTTGGGGGAGATGAAGGTGAAAGTTGGAAGGGGGAAGAAGCGGGGAGGACAATTTGAGGAGGAGGGGTGAGAGGGAAGTCTAGGAGGGGAGGAGCGAGGGAGAGTCTCGGAGGGGAGGGGTGAGGGGGGAGTTTAAGAGGGAAGGGGCAAGGGGGGAGATTTGAAAGGGATGGGTGATGGGGAAGATTTGGACGGGAGGGGCAAGGGGGAAGATTTGAAAGAGATGGGTGATGGGGAAGATTTGGAGGGGAGGGGTGATGGGGAAGTTTTGGAGGGGAGGGGTGATGGGGAAGTTTTGGAGGGAAGGGGTGATGGGGAAGATTTGGAGGGGAGGGGTGAGATTGGATTTTAGAAAGGGTACGATTAATGGGAAACGAACATTTTTTGCAAAATGAGTTTCTTGTGACCTTAGAGTCAAAAATACGTTTGAGGATGCTGAAGGAGGGGTGGAGTGCAGGAGAGTTTCGGGAATGTAGAAAAGAGGAACTGTAAGAGATGGAATTTTTTTTTGGAATGAATAAATTTGGTGAGCAAGTCGAAAGCATCCTTTTATAGAAGAAGAAGAAAAAGGTGTTATAATATACGACAGAATACAGTTCTTCAGGGGAAAGTTTAAACATTTTTAAATTGAGCAGTAAAAACTATCTAGGGAAATGGAAAATGGAAATGGGGGTGAAACACGTGATCAAAGAACGAACGAACAAATAAGAACAACGAATAAACGAATAAGAACAACGAATAAGAACAGAGAAGGAAATGTTTTTGTTTTTTTTTGTTTTTTTTAGTTGAGATTTTAAACAAGGAAGTATGGGGTGAAAGACTGGGACAAAAACAGAGAACGAAAGTAATTGCAGCGCAATCGACGGACCGCTGAGAGAAAAACAAAGCCTCAAGGTCGGACACGATAGCCTACTAGGCCTCAAAATACGCGACACGAATTAACCGACGATTTTGTATACAGGTATGAAAAATTAACACCGACAATCTTACTAAAGACACACTATAGGTACACACACCGAAAGCTAGATACAGTTTCGACAAAAACACAATTGTGAAAAATTACTTAACTTCGAAAGCGTGAGCGCATGGACAGCTTCGAAAAGACGTGCCTTTTCGGAAAGACGGAAAGTTCCACGGAAAGTTCCAAAAGGAAGGACGGAAAGTTCCAAAAGACGGAAAGTTCCACATTCCTGTGCCCCTTCAGTGGCAATTCAGACATGGACAGCAGGTTGGTAAAAGACTTAGGTAAAAAAAAACGTACCCTGTCTGAATGTGTGTATCCTCAGTCAATGGCGAATCTACATATGGCGATCCGTGAATGTCACGGTGAGAAACTAGAAACCCTCACGTCATTTCCTCATTCATTTGAACTCAATATCTCTGTTTTCATTCCAAATAGAATAATAGTCAGGTTCACTATGTCAATAAATTATATTTCGTTCAAAATCATGGTAGATTAGCAAACCTATACATTTTTGGAAGGTTATAGCATAAGGAAACTAAAAATCAATGTTTACATTTGGAGAGATACCTGTATGGCGGCCATTTTGGATTTTCAAAATGGCCACTGTAAAATACATATTTTGTTCTATTTCTGCCTCTAATTACCCTAAAAACTTTTTAAAATATACTAAACCTATATTTTCAGGGACAAGGAATCCAATGAAAGTATCAAATTAGTGCTATGGGGAATGGTAAGACACGAATCAAAGGTTTTGAATTGCAAAATACTGTCTTTATATTCGCGATAAGTTGCATAATCAAATACATGTTATCATTTTGTACAGGCAGTTAATAACATCAAAATGTGTCACAATAATTCATATCACCAAACATACACAGGCAGTCAGCAAAATCATATATACACATGCAGTCAGTATAACTTCATATCTACACAGGCAGTCAATGACAAAATATACACAGGCAGTCAATGGCATCAAACATACACGATTACAGAATATGCCATTTAGAGTTCGTCATCACTGTCCTGTGTGTCGTATCCGACAATATAGTCCGCATCGTTTTCACAGTCCGTTCCACACAAGCAAAGGTCGGTCAAATTGATTGGCAAATCGAATTGGTCGAATGGTCGATCGAATCGAATTCGATGAATCGAATCGAATCGAATCGATCGAATTGGTCGAATGGTCGATCGAAACGATTGGTCGAATGGTCGAATGGTCGAATTGGTCGAATGGAATTGGTCGATTGGTCGAATTGGTCGAATTGGTCGAATCGAATTGGTCGGAATTGGCAAATGTAAACATTGATTTTCTGATTTTCCATGTAATAACGTTTCCAAAAATGTATAGGTTTGCTAATCTACCATGATTTTGAACGAAAAAACATAGTGAACCTGACTATAACAGCAATCACAAATTAAATAGCATTAATATAAAAAATAAACTTTTACCAACACTCGTAACATAAACAAATATTTAAATCTGTGCTTTCGTTACATCCAGAAATGCAGCATTTCCGTACGGTTGGGAAATCAAAATCATAATTGTATTCACTCATTTCCAAACAGTATAATTCCAATGATAAATTAACACTGTAACAAAATACTGTGTTAAATGACGATTGTATTGAGATATTATCAAACCAGCTCATTATCGTCATGTGTTCACTTCCGGATTTGGGGCAGCTCGGTATCGAGTCAATTTCAAAATCATAATTTTTTTGAGATATTTATGAAACCTCCTACCTACCTTACAACATCCACTGGGACCCCAAAACGTTACACAGAATGTTTGGCGAGGCTATCCCCGACAGACGGACACTCCTGTTTTATAATACTAGTGCATGCCCGTACGTGCGGGGAGGTAAGTACGTGGACATACGTACGTACCAAAAATAAGGCCTCACTGTCCGGAAGTTTGCATATCACAGTTACGATTAATCGCAAATTAGTTTTAATGGCCAATTCTTAAATTAGCGCCAACATATTTTGCCATTTTGCAATTTCATCGCAAGGAAAAGCACAAAGAGAAGGGAACAACAAACACACACGCGGTTCCTTCGGTTTTTGCTCTCATCCTTCGCCGTTCCTTCGCTCACGTACAAAACGTATGTGTTTGCTAAATAAATGGCCATAACTTGGTAACCACTTGTCCGATTAATAGCAAACCTTGAAAAGGCACATCCTCAGGTCCCCAGCAATATACCTGGCAAGTTTCACTTAGATCGGACCAGTGGTTGTCGAGCAGAACGCCATTACGCACGTGGTCCAAGTTGGTGAAGAAGGGGGGAGGGGTGACCACAAGGCGGCGCCCTATGTATGTGTTTGCTAAATAAATGGCCATGACTTGGTAACCACTTGTCTGATTAATATGAAACCTTGAAAAGGCACATCCTCAGGTCCCCAGCAATATAGCTGGCAAGTTTCGATTAGATCAGACCAGTGGTTGTCGAGAAACAGCGGTCACAGACACACAGACACACAGATTACTGGAATTATAGAGATAAAAATAATTTTATATATGTCTGTGTTGTCACTGAACGACTCCCTCAAACTTTTGTGAAATCGTACCAAACTTCTGGTATGCACCTATCTCTCCCGTGGGTATGTCCTAAGGGTATTTTTGAAAGAAAATGTTTGAAAACGTTTTTATTTTTATTTTTATTTTTATTTTTGGAGAATTTTTTAATTTATTTAATTTTTTCAACTTCAATTGTTTATAAAATGTAATAGCACGTGTATTACAAATACAATGTACAAAATAATTGTATTATGATTGGTGTAAACCATGACAAAACAGCAACTCAGGTACAGTCATCCATCTATATATCTGCATATGTGAACAGTGTCTGTGTTGTCACTGAACTACTCCCTCAAACTTTTGTTTCCGTGGCTGTGAAGTGTTTTTAATAACGTTGTTGATGAGGTGTTTTGAATCACGTGGTGGTGAGCTGTTTTGAATCATGTGGTGGTGAGGTGTTTTGAATTACATGGTGGTGAGGTGTTTTGAATTACTTGGTGGTGAGGTGTTTTGAATCATGTGGTGGTGAGGTGTTTTGAATTACATGGTGGTGAGGTGTTTTGAATTACTTGGTGGTGAGGTGTTTTGAATTACTTGGTGGTGAGGTGTTTTGAATCATGTGGTGGTGAGGTGTTTTGAATTACATGGTGGTGAGGTGTTTTGAATTACTTGGTGGTGAGGTGTTTTGAATTACTTGGTGGTGAGGTGTTTTGAATTACATGGTGGTGAGGTGTTTTGAATTACTTGGTGGTGAGGTGTTTTGAATCATGTGGTGGTGAGGTGCTTTGAATTACATGGTGGTGGGGTGTTTTGAATTACTTGGTGGTGAGGTGTTTTGAATTACTTGGTGGTGAGGTGTTTTGAATTACGTGGTGATGAGATGTTTTGAATTACATGGTGGTGAGGTGTTTTGAATTACTTGGTGGTGAGGTGTTTTGAATTACTTGGTGATGAGGTGTTTTGAATTACATGGTGGTGAGGTGTTTTGAATTACTTGGTGGTGAGGTGTTTTGAATCATGTGGTGGTGAGGTGCTTTGAATTACATGGTGGTGGGGTGTTTTGAATTACTTGGTGGTGAGGTGTTTTGAATTACTTGGTGGTGAGGTGTTTTGAATTACATGATGGTGAGGTGTTTTGAATCACGTGGTGGTGAGGTGTTTTGAATTACATGGTGGTGAGGTGTTTTGAATTAGTTGATGGTGAGGTGTTTTGAATTACTTGGTGGTGAGGTGTTTTGAATCACGTGGTGGTGAGGTGTTTTGAATTACGTGGTGATGAGATGTTTTGAATTACGTGGTGATGAGGTGTAATCGTCCCAAACCTCCAGGCTGCCCCTACCCTTACTGTGTATGTGCTGAAGGGTTCATTTAGAATTTTAAAATATTTTTTCAACCTAAATCTTCAACCTAAATTGCTTATAAAATGTAATATCACAAACACGGCAAATACATTTGTGCAAAATAATTGTTTGTATTATGATTGGTGTAAATCATAACACAGCAGCTTAGGTACAGTCATTATCCTCAGGTAAAACAAGCCCCATTCCACGATAACGACTTCCTCACCTCACCAGGCTAGTATATATATATATATATATATAATATATATATATATATATATATATATATATATATATATATATTTACTGGCCGACGTGATCCCGGGGCTATCATGTTCCTTCCGGTCGGTGTTAAATAGGGTTGTTGGTCGAATTAGTCCTATTACCTAAGTACTAACACCGGCCATGAAGCAAGGAAATAACCCCACCCCAACCACGGCGTTAGTGGACACGCCGAGCAAAGCGAGCCACGATTCGGGCCGTTAACAGGTACTAAACCCGATTCGAGCGGTTGTCAATTGTGCCACGCTTACCCAATTGAGAAATTACTAAGACGATCGGATTAAGAGGAAAAACAGGAAGAACAGGCAATTTATTCACACTTTGTACAAATAAGAAGAGGAAGGAAAAGAAAGAATGTACAGGGAAGAGGAAGAAGCAGATACACAGGGCAGCCTTATACAGTCTTATACTTATCCCTGGACACGGGCCCGTTCACAGTCAGACTCACTCTCAGACTCACTCACACGGGGATGTAGATGGTCGGGTTGAGGGTCCAAAGATGGCGTCCACAGCTCGTCTGGTCCCCGACTCGTACGGTTCAGGCAATGGAAGACGGCAGGCAGCTCTCCGCGTGGCGTAAGCGCGAGGCTGACAATTATATATCGGGGGATCGGTAAGTGGCTATTATATTGCGTACGTTATAGTTTTACCGGCGCCGTTATACGCGCTCCCTGTATTGCTATGTACACTGCGCCGCTCCCCCAATGATGTCACCGAAGCGCCTTCCACCAACGTCCTTCTGCCCGAATGCCAAGGCTTGGCTCCCCTCACGAGTCCTCACAATGGTCCTTCTCAACTCTGCAGTCCTCTGCAATGCCTGCCGCGCGCCAGTCCTTTGTAAAGCGCAATCAATCCTTCCAAGGCTTGTCACAGCGCATCTCTCCTCATAACTCAGCTCTGGAAGTCCTTCTCGTAACTGAGGTGGGGGCCTCGCGCAAAGCGTGTTATTGCCATGCCCAGCGAACCCTCTCGAATCTCTAGCCACACCCTGTCAGGCGATCTCACGTGAGCCCTGGTTGGTTGATGGGGTCTTACCGGCTCCGCCCTTGATGGCTGCTTGACGTTGCCACACCCCCACCCTTGTGCTCCGCCCCCTTTTCGGGCCTTACCTCGTGGCCTTTGGGCTGGTTTGAGCGAGCAAGAGCAGCAAACGCTGCTGGCAGCCAAAGCGTAACAAACTGTGAGGGGCAATGGGGTGCAGACAGGATAGGCGCAATGGAGTCGGGTGGAGGGAGGCTGCAAAATGGACGGGGCCTACTCTTATTTTTTTTGCACAACGCAGATGCAACTATTGGAAATGGCCTTATCCTCAACACATACTAAGAAATAACTAACGTTCTAAGGTGACCTACGTGTTGCATGTGGCCTAACTATGGGGTGCAACCTTTAACCTTTAATGATGTTACCTGTGTGGGTTCTCAAAACCGCAACACTATATATTGTTGCGGAACCGGGGGTTTGCGCTCCCCTTAGCAAGGGGGGGTAATCCCCTTGTCTTTTACACTGGCCGATCCTCTGTTCCTGGAAATTACATGCTCCTTTGCGGGGTGAGATTGGCCAGGGTGATTGGTCAAGGGGTTCCCAGATACCTTCGCCAATCTCTCCGCAAAGCAGGGATATAATTCCCTGCTCGGACCCGGACAAGATGGAGTTTGCCGAGCGGTTAGCAGTCCGAAATCCGAGCCTTTAACAAAGACTAAACCCGATTACAACGGTCGGCCAAATCGTGCCACGTATATCAATGGAGAAATCACGAAAGCGATCGGATTAGAGGAAAACCAAAGAATAAGAAGGAAGAACACAGGTTTATTAATTATGTACAAAACCAAAACCAAGGAAAAAACGAAAGCGAATGTACAGTGAAGAGGAAGAAGCAGTAACACAGGGCAGCCTTATACAGTCTTATATTATCACTCCCAGGACAGAACAAACACACTTACACGAAAAGGTGGTGGTGGTGGTGGGAAGGGAGAGAAGGGTCCAGGCAGGTGGTAGGTAGGCGTCGATGATAGGCGGTGAGGTCCGGCTCCGACCTCGCGCACCGTTCCTCACTCCAGGTGTTCACTTGTACCGCGGCACGAGCGGCCGGCAGCTCCGCGTGGCGTTTAACGTGAGCAGACAATTCTATCGCGGGGGGGGGGGGGGGGGAGGGGGGAAGACTGGGATGCGGCGTACGTAATAAATTGTATCTTAGCCTTCGGCCGGTGGTGCGCCTCCAATGGTCCGTGACAACGGCAAGCAAGGACTCCTTTCTCATCTGTTCGAGTCGTTCTCCCGGGCACCTCTTTAGGTTTTACTCCTTCTCTCTCCCTGGCTCATCTGGGAGATGGCACGTTCTGCGCATGCGCAAGATTGGAGGTCACGTTTTTCGAAGCTGTTCCATGCGCTCACGCTTTTGAAGCTAAGTAATTTTTTCACAATTGTGTTTTTGTCGAGACTGTATCTATCTTTCGGTGTGTGTACGTATAGTGTGTCTTTAGGAAGATTTTCGGTGTTAATTTTTCATACATGTATACAAAATCGTCGGTTAATTCGTGTCGCGTATTCTGAGGCCTAGTACTAGTACTAGTAGGCTTAGGCTACCGTCTCCGACCTTGTGGTTTTGTTTTCTCTCAGCGGTTCGTCGATTGCGCTGCAATTACTTTCGTTCTCAGTTTTGTCCCAGTCGTTCACCCCATACTTCCTTGTTTAATATCTCAACTCAAAAAAAAAAACCCAAAAAAATATTTCCTTCTCAGTTCTTATTCGTTTATTTGTTGTTCTTATTTGTTCGTTCGTTCTTCGTTCACGTTGTTCGTGATCACGCGATCATGTGGTTAGAAATGTTTAATATTTCCCCTGAAGAACTGTATTCTGTCATATATTATAACACCTTTTTCTTCTTCTTCTATAAAAGGATGCTTTCGTCTTGCTCACCAAATCTATTCATTCCAAAAAAAATACCGTCTCTTACAGTTCCTCTTTTCTACATTGCCGAAACTCTCCAGCACTCCACCCCTCCTTCAACGTCCTCAAACGTATTTTTAACTCGAAGGTCTCAAACTAATTTTGCAAAAAATGTTCGTTTCCCATGAATCGTACACTTTTCAAAATCCAATCTCACCCCTCCCCTCCAAATCTTCCCCATCCCCCTTCCCTCCAAAACTTCCCCATTCACCCTCCCCTCCAAAACTTCCCCATCACCCCTACCCTCCAAATCTACCCCCTTACCCCTCCCCTCCAAATCTTCCCCATCACCCATCTCTTTCAAATATTCCCCCTTGCCCCTCCCCTCCAAATCTTCCCCATCACCCATCCCTTTCAAATCTTCCCCCTTGCCCCTCCCCTCCAAATCTTCCCCATCACCCCTTCCCTCCAAAACTTCCCCATCACCCCTCCCCTCCAAAACTTCCCCATCACCCCTCCCCTCCAAATCTACCCCCTTACCCCTGCCCTCCAAAACTTCCCCATCACCCCTTCCCTCCAAAACTTCCCCATCACCTCTCCCCTCCAAAACTTCCCCATCACCCCTCCCCTCCAAATCTACCCCCTTGCCCCTGCCCTCCAAAACTTCCCCATCACCCCTTCCCTCCAAAACTTCCCCACCCCCCCTCCCCTCCAAATCTACCCCCTTGCCCCTCCCCTCCAAATCTTCCCCATCACCCATCTCTTTCAAATCTTCCCCCTTGCCCCTCCCCTCCAAATCTTCCCCATCACCCATCCCTTTCAAATCTTCCCCCTTGCCCCTCCCCTCCAAATCTTCCCCATCACCCTTTCCCTCCAAAACTTCCCCATCACCCCTCCCCTCCAAAACTTCCCCATCACCCCTCCCCTCCAAAACTTCCCCATCACCCCTCCCCTCCAAATCTACCCCCTTGCCCCTCCCCTCCAAATCTTCCCCATCACCCATCTCTTTCAAATCTTACCCCTTGCCCCTCCCCTCCCAATCTTCCCCATCACCCATCCCCTTCAAATCTCCCCCCTTGCCCCTTCCCTCCCCCCCCCTCCTGAACTCCCCCCACACCCCTCCCCTCCGAGACTCTCCCTCGCTCCTCCCCTCCTAGACTCCCCTCTCACCCCTCCTCCTCAAAGCATCCTCCCTGCTTCTTCCCCCTTCCAACTTTCACCTTCATCTCCCCCAACCTTCTGCCTCGCTCTTCTCCCTCCTCAAATAACACCTCACTGTGCCTCACCCAATCTCCATCAAACCTTTTGTCCGCCCCATTCTTCCCTTTCTCCAAGCTATTCTGAAATCTCTGAAATCTCTGACACACCTTCAACAGCTCTCCCTACCTCTTCCTCCTCTTCCACATCTTACCCTACCCCTCCCCCCACCTGTTCTATATCCGATGCTCCCCCTTCCTCTTCATTAACGGTATGGACCTCAAACATCCGGGCCCGTCGCTCAAACTTGACTGATCTCTCCATGCAGGTTGCTTCTGACAAACCAGATGTGATCTGCTTAACAGAAACTTTCCTCCTTCACGATTTCTCTGATTCCTTGGTATCTCTCCCAGGTTACTCCCTCCTCCGATATGATAGACCTGAGCCTCGTCCTGGAGGTGGGGTTGCTATCTTTATAAAAAAAACTCTCTTCCTCACTCGCCCTCCACTGCCCTCTCTCCACCTCACCCCCAGGAATACCTTTGGCTACGGCTTCCCCTTCGCTCCCACCTTTTGTTCAGATGTGCATTGTACCGTCCACCAAACAGTGATGACTCCATCTACATCTCGCTGTCTGATAATATGGACCAACTTCTATCTACCCATCCCAACTCTCTCTCTTCCTCATATGTGGTGATTTCAATTGTCACCCTGCCAGTTGGCTGGGTGTGGGTACCTCTCTCACCAGCCATGGCTCTTCAGCAAAGGACTTCTGCGACTCACTGGGACTGACACAATCTGTCAATTTCCCGACCCGCATCTCAGTCAACGGAGCATCTTCTCTTCTGGACTTGGTTATGACTAACTTCCCTGAAAATGTCTGCTGCCCTTCTTCTGCTCCAATCGGCTCATCTGATCATGTGCTTGTTAAAGTGGACATCTCTCTGACCATTCTCAGAGAGCCTCCTCAGCGCCGACGAGTCTGGCATTTCACTCAGGCCAACTGGCACGGTCTTCAAGCAGCCATCAATCATCTGGACTGGTCTCCCATCTCTACCGCCTCTGACATCAACTCATCCTGGGAATTCTTCCAAAGTAAATTGCTCTCTCTCATGCACAGATTTATCCCATCTCGTCTTCAGTTGTCATACCCTTCCTCCCGTCCATAGTACAGGGAATCTTGTGGTGAAGCTGTTGCCCAGAAACGAATTGCTTACTTCTCCTGGAAAGCAAATCCAATGGAAGGAAATCTCATTTCCTTTCACAAAGCCCGAAACACGTGTGTGTCCACCCTCAGGAGAGCCAGGAAACAATATCTCTCCGTTCTCAAGACCGAACTCTCTTATCTGTCTCCCTCTTCCAAATCCTGGTGGCATCTGGTCAAATCTGTTTCTGTTGTTTGTTCCCCCTCCATCCCCTCCCTCACCTCAAACGGCTACACGGCTGACTCCGCACGTGAAAAAGCTGAATGTCTCAACTCTGTGTTTGCCTCTAAATCTTGTGTCCCAAACCCATCCCTCTCTGTACCCACCATACCCAGTCGTACCCAGCTGCTCCTGGACTCTGTGTCCTTTTCTCCTGACAAGGTGGAAAAGATTCTGTCAACCCTCGACTCTGATTCTGCAACTGGTCCTGACGGCATCAGCCCACGGGTCCTAAAATCATGTTCTTCTGCTCTTTCACTCCCTCTCTCTGTTCTCTTCACCCTCTCTTTTGCTCAAGGTCATCTGCCATCTGCTTGGAAATCAGCCAACATCACCGCTTTGCACAAAAAAGGTGCAAAAACAGATCCTAGCAACTACAGACCAATCAGCCTTCTCCCAATTATCAGCAAAGTCATGGAATCCATCATTGCTTCAGATATGAAATCTTTCCTCTTATCCAATGGCTTGATCTCTGACCATCAATTTGGTTTCAGACCTGGTCACTCTACTCTGGACATGCTGCTTCTGCTTTCTCAACAATGGATGGAGGTCCTCAACGCCAAACAGGAAATTAGAGCTGTCTCCCTTGACATTTCACGTGCCTTCGATACGGTCTAGCACCCCGCTCTGCTCACCAAACTCTCCTCCTTTGGTATCCATGGAAATCTCCATGCATGGCTGGCGGACTTCCTCTCTAGTCGTAGTGAACGTGTGGCCCTGAATGGGTTTCTCTCATCTCCTCTTCCTGTTCAGGCTGGAGTTCCCCAAGGCAGTGTTCTGGGCCCTGTGCTTTCTCTGGTCTTCATCAATGATCTCTCTGACTCTCTTGAAAATCCTCTCTATCTCTTTGCTGATGACTCTACTCTCTGTCGCTCCATTCGTCATCCCTCAGATCGGCAGTCTGCAGCCTCCTCACTCTCTGCAGACCTGGACAAAATCGCAGACTGGGCAAACAAGTGGAACATGTCTTTCAATCCTGACAAATCTCACACTCTTACGATATCTCTACGAAAAGACCGACTGGACAGCCCTCCCATCCACTTTCTGAATAATCCTCTCCAAGAAGTTCTGTCACTCAAGCTTTTGGGTCTCACTATCTGCCATGATCTTTCCTGGGAAAACCACATTTCAAATCTGGCCTCCAAAGCCAGTCGCCAACTGAGCATCCTCCATCGTGCGAAGGCCTTCCTTGGCACACCTGAGCTCCTCACCACATACAAGGCTTTCATCCACAGCTCTATGGAATACTGCTCTCCCCTCTGGTCTGGTGCTCCTGCCTCACACCTTGCTCGTCTTCACGCTGTTGAAACCAAAGCGTTCAGAATCATTGGAATCTCCCGCGATGAAGCTAACTCCAAGGGCCTTTCACTTACTCACCGCAGGCAGGTTGGTGGTCTTTCCATCTTCTACCGACTCCTCTCTGGCCTTGCCCCCCCCCCCCAGCTCTCTCTGGGCTCTGTCCTCCAAATATTCCTACAGGTCGCACAAGATCTGCCTGCAACCCTCTTATGGTTAAACTGCCAAAATCAAGACTTTCTGCTCACCTTCACTCCTTCATTCCTCTTTTCTCCCGCCTCGGGAACAAACTCCCTCACTCTCTTCAATCCCACTCCACCCTCCAGGTCTTTAAAACAGCTGTTTACCACCATATCCTATCTTCCCCCATCCAAAACCTTGATCTTTTCTACCCCCGCTAATTTCACCCCAAATCCTACACTTTTTTGAAATACCAACTTCTGTCCTGGAAGTCCTTGGTCTCCTTGTGTTTTATACCTCTCCCCCCCCCCCCCCCCCCACCTTCCCACGCCTCCTCCCCCCAAGTCCTCTCCCTCCCACACTTCTCCCTGCTCTCAAATGTTGTTTTTGTGTGCTTCCCCTTCTCTCCCCATCTTGTCTTCCGCTCCCTCTTTTTATATATTTTGTTTGTCTGGTTGATTTGTTTGTGAAATAAATGTTAGCTCTTTCACGAGCCTCGATTCAGTATACAAAAAAAATAAAAATAAAAAATCTCCTGAAGTAGTCCCACGCAGCCGCTTATATTGCCCACTCGCGTATAAAGCCGCTTGCCTTTAGGATACGCCAACCGGTGAGCTGGCCTCTGCCCTGAGTGGTTGATGAGGGCTCCTTGGCTCCACCTTTGACAGCCAGTTGACAGGGGACCATGCCTCCTCCCGGCGCTCCGCCTTTCTTCTCCAAGATGAGCACATGTCTAATGGCGTTTTGTGCAGCAAACGCTGCAAATAAAATCACGTGAGAGCATTGGGAGGGACAAACCCCGACTGTAGGTGCTACTGGCACTTTGGAGAGAGAGAGAGATTGGGGGTAATTGAAGGGGCCTAGGTTATTTGATTAATGCAAATGCAGAGTCAAACTATTGGGAACAGATCCTTACCTGAAACACATACTAATGAAATAACTAAAGAAGATCCTATGGTGTGCTACATGTTGCAATATGACCTAACTAGGGTGCGAACTTTGACCTTTACACCAAAAATGGGAGTATTTACAGGGGATTATTACAATATTTACAAAGTGGAGGGTTCTAAAAACCGCAACAATATATATATATATATATATATTTATATGTGTATATATATATATATATATATATATATATATATATATATATATATATATATTTATATATATATATATATGTATATATATATATATATATATATATATATATATATATATATATATTTATTTATTTATTTATATATATATATATATATATATATATATATATATATATATATATATATATATATATATATATATATATACATATATATATATAGATATAGACTTGGCATTTAATATGGAATTTTTTTTTCTTGACTTGGGTTTAATTTCTTAACTCGGTATATCAATCTGGTGAGTTTCTTTTACACTTTGGTGATTTATTTGTTAAAAGAACCATGTCACTGATTGTCTGTCGCAGCAAGAAGTCAACAACAGGATTATATCACAGTTGGCGTGGCAAAATGTACGACAGGTGCATTTGACGATTGGCTTCACAGTCGGGTATACAAGGGTTGTTGCGTTCTGCATTAGTGGAAAACAACTGCTGCACGTCTCCAAAAGTTATTGCCGCTTCCTCTGGAGATGGTCCGTCAACTCGACAATGCTGTTTGTCATGGAGTGGTGGCTTTACGAAATTACGGCATGAAAGAGCGTGCTATTGCTCGGCAGTATGGCATCATTCAAGGTCAGGTGTCAAAGATCCTGAAACGAAATGCTCAGAGGGGTGTCTCTACTCCAATACCGAGGCCAGGACGTCCCCGCAGAACCACAAGGAGGGATGATCGCCAGCTGCACCGGTTAGTCCGCAATAGCCGTACCAAGTCAGCTAAACGGCTTAGGGCTGAGTGGCAGCAACTGACAAATGTGCCTGTATCCAGAACGCTAGGCAACCAACGACTGGTTCAAGCAGGCTATCGTGCCAGGCATCCCCTGAGAAAGCCACGCCTGACCAGACAACACTGCCAGCGCCGATTGCAGTGGGCCAGAGAGCACCGTCAATGGCAGCCAGGACACTGGAATCACGTGATCTTCAGTGACGAATCTAGATTTCTGGTCTATCGTCAAGATGGCCGCGTCCGAGTGCGCAGACAAGTGCATGAAGCCTACAACAAAGATTCTATAGTGCCAAGAGTCCAAGCTGGAGGTGGTGGGGTGACCGTTTGGGCTGCTTTTCATGCAGGGGGCAAAACTGACCTGGTTATTCTGAATGGAAACCTGAACCAGTTAAAGTACAGGGCCATTCTGGAAGAAACATTGCTTCCATTTGCTCGTGCAGCCTTTCGAGGAAACTTTGTCTTCCAAGATGACAATGCACGGCCTCATCATGCTCGCATGATCCAACACTTTCTTGCTGACCGTGGTGTAGAGCATATGGAGTGGCCTGCCATGTCCCCGGATATGAATCCGATAGAGAACTTGTGGGCAGAATTAATGCGTCAAATCGACCACTTGGACCAGCAGCCTACCTCTGTGCGTGAATTGCAGCAGGCTATTGTCACTGCATGGCAAGCGATTCCTGTCCAAACCTTGGCAAAGCTCGTGAACAGCATTCCTCGACGTGTACGTGCTCTCCTGAATGCTCGTGGGGGTTACACGACTTACTGAACTGTAATTTTACTGTCCGTAATCCCAGTCGTAATTTAACTTTTGTTTTTGTTAAAAAAAAAATTTGGCTAATGTGCAAGATAAAGAGATACTTCTGGAAAACGTACAGAAGTTTGACACAGTACTGTCCATGAATTGAGTTCGATATCAGTTTACATCACTTTCAAGGATCAATTTATTTGTTTCGAAATGTCAAATGTGGTTTTTGTTTCTTATAGAGGTCACATTAACAAAATCTAGAATAATTTCAACATAATTCCCAATGAACTTTTGGTTCTAAGACATCTTGAAAAGTAAGTTCACCCCCACAAAAAAAATATTCCATATTAAATGCCAAGTCTGTGTATATATATATATATATATATTATATATATATATATATATATATATATATATATATATATATATATATATATATATATATATATATATATATATATATAAGCAAAGATTTGCGGTTGGGAGTAAATCCAAATGACTCCATGGTAACATCTCCAACCTTTAATTGAACAAACAATGACTCAACGTTTCGATTAACAACATGTGAAGCCACACGCCTCCATTAATCTTCCTCAAGAGTGATAATATCATCTCAACATCCCCTTATATGCAAAGTGGGCGGGGTATATGCAAAGTGGGGTGGGCAAAGCTGGACAGCCAATGAAACCGTATCACACCGCTCTCGTGAACGGAGACGTTATTGACCAAATTAAAAAATCAACCGCATATTAACGGCTTAAAATAATCCTGTAAGCAATGCTGGATTATAACTCAAGTGTTTAGAAAATCAGGAACAATCATTACATTTAATTAAAAGTTAAACTTGTAAACAATTAAATTGTAAATTAAATTAAAACTGTAAATATATTAAAGCAAAAAAAAATTTTTTAAGATAAAATAAAATTGCCATAATATCAAGATCATCACATGTGGCCCTATACGGTAAAGGGGAATGCGGGATGGAGGGGGGTTATAGGGGGGGATAGAATGTGGGGGGGAACCAGAGGGGGGTGGAAGCGGAGGGGGGGGGGGGGTTGGGAGAGGGGTGGTTTGGAGGGAGGGGGGAGGGGGCAAATTGTCCGAATAAAAACCTTGTGTGACATATTATGTGGACTCGTTGTTCAAAGTACGGAATGCCTGCTTCGTTTACACAACAGTGGGTCAAACGCTACCGGTAAGTCAACTACCTCTTGTGTGATCGAGGTAACAGTTTCTTCTGTGTGCCAAGCCTCCAAAACACGTCTTCTGTTTCTGTTGGGTGTGGATCCCAAAATATTGTTACGGATCTCAACGTCGGCCCCTTTTCCCCTTACCAAGCGGGGATTAATCCCCTTGTCTGCAACTGACCGACGTGAGTCCTGGGGGTCCCAACGCTCCTTCCGGTCGGGAGCAGCCAGGGTATTTGGTCAACGAAAAGTCCCAAGGACCTGAGTGCCACTCCTGACCGCGAAGCAGGGGAGGGACTCCCGCTCGAACCACGGTTTTAGATGTTCTAATTGCCGAGCGGTTTTAGCAACCCGGAGTTCGAGCTATTAACAGTCAATAACCCGATTCCGAAGCGTTGGCCAAAATCGTGCCACAGGTATTCAATGATGGAAAAGACAAGGATGATCGGACGCGGAAGAAGAAGAAGGCAAAAGTAGGAAATAACAGGATTTATTAACCAATTATGTACAAGTCAAAGAAACCAAGGAGAAGGAAAGAAAACGAAAGCAATTTACAGAAGAAGAAGAAGACACCGTGCAATTCTACTTATACAAGCTTAACTTATTCCCAGGGACAGGACACACAAAACAAACTCACGTACACAAAAGGATGGAATGGCAGGAATGGGTGGAGGGATGAGAAGGTTCAGGTTCGTGCAAACGGCAGGGCTGGAGGTGACAGCTCCGACTCCTCGCACTCTGATTCACAGAACGGGCGACAGGGAGATCCGAAGACCACGGCACGTCGAGGTTCACGTGCCCGCACTTGTTGTTCCTCAGAGTGCTGGTTGGTATCACGAGCAGGGCGTGCCGATTCTCATTCGCCTTGTGCTCCTTGGTTATGCGCTTTCCTCTCCAGAACTCACTCTCTCCTCTGGCCCCTTATGCGTCTCTCGTCCTTCCCACCTCTCTTGAAGTAGTCCCTCAACTGAACTCTCTGAACTGAACTCCGGTGGACTGCTCCGGTGGACTGCTCCGGTGGATTGTTCTGGTGGACTGCTCTCCGGTGGACTGCTGTGGGGGGCTCCGCGCGACGGGTTATATCACCATGCCCATGGAACTTTCGCGAACCTCCTCGAATGCTCTCTCTCCGCCCTCTCAGGCCAAACCCCTCATCCTTGGTTGGTTGATCGGGGCTGGTTCACTCCTCGTTCTGATGACGAGGTGGGGCCACACCCTTCTTCCCCGAGTTGACCGCGTGTTCAATGGAGGGTGAATGCAGTTGGTAATGCGATTGGCAATGTGGTTGGCAATGGAGGTTCTGGGGCAATTGAAAGGGGATTCTACCTTCGTTGATCTGGTGCAATGCAGTGTCAATTAATGAGAAATAGAGCCTTAAACTAACATAGAATAAGAAATAACTATAGAGACGTCTATGATTTTCTACGTGCATGCGATGGACTAACTAAAAGGACGACCTTTGATCTTTCACACAAAACGGAGGTATTTACAAGAATTACTATTTACAGAGGGTGATATTTAGAAAAATTACAGGATTCTCAAATCCGTTACAATATTAACCCTATCCCATAAAGTTGTGTGGCCTTCCTTAAGGCCGTGTTTGGCAATAGCAGATCTGCTGGGATAATTACATTCAAATGCTTTTTGGTGTTCAGCAATACGTTGACCTAAGGTCCTCCCGGTTTCACCCACATACACAGCTCCACAACCACAGGGCACTACGTATACCACCCCTGACCTATCCTTCCTCGAAAGCTTGTCCTTGACCCTCATAAGGGCTTGGCGAAGGGTGAAAACCGGTGTGAAACTCACCCTCACTCCTGCCGATTTCAAAATTCTGCCGACCCTCCGTGAAACCCCCAGTACAAAAGGGAGAACACACAAACCCTTTGGTTGTTCTCTCGGTCTCAGCCTGTTGTGTGGGGAAGCCCTTATCGTTTCCCTTTTGGGTAGCAAGCTGTCAGGATAACCATTTGCCCTTAACACATTTTGAAGATGGTCCACCTAACTCATCTTGAAGCAATGTTTCTTCCAGAATGGCCCTGTACTTGAACTGGTTCAGGTTTCCATTCAGAACAACCAGGTCAGTTTTGCCCCCTGCATGAAAAGCAGCCCAAACGGTCACCCCACCACCTCCAGCTTGGACTCTTGGCACTATAAAATCTTCGTTGTAGGCTTCATGCACTTGACTGCGCAATCGGACGTGGCCATCTTGACGATAGACCAGAAATCTAGATTCGTCACTGAAGGTCACGTGATTCCAGTGTCCTGGCTGCCATTGACGGTGCTCTATGGCCCACTGCAATCGGCGCTGGCTGTGTTGTCTGGTCAGGCGTGGCTTTCTCAGGGGATGCCTTGCTCGATGGCCTGCTTGAACCAGTCATTGGTTAACTAGCCTTCTGGATACAGGCACATTTGTCAGTTGCTGCCACTCAGCCCTAAGCCGATTAGCTGACTTGGTACGGCCATTTCAGACTAACCGGTGCAGCTGGCGGTCATCTCTCCTTGTGATTCTGCGGGGACGTCCTGGCCTCGGTATTGGAGTAGGGACACCCCTCTGACCATTTCGTTTCAGGATCTTTGACACCTGACCTTGAGTGATGCCATACTGCCAAGCAATAGCACGCTGTTTCATACCGGAATTTCGTAAAGCCACCACTCCATGACAAACAGCATTGTCGAGTTGACGGACCATCTCCAGAGGAAGCGGCAATAACTTTTGTAGACGTGCAGCAGTTGTTTTCCAGTAATACAGAACGCAACAACCCTTATATACCCGATTGTGAAGCCAATCGTCAAATGTACCTGGCCTTACATTTTGTCATGCCACCTGTGATATTATCCTGTTATTGACTTCTTGCTGCGAAAGACAATCAGTGACATGGTTCTTTCAACAAAGAAATCACCGAAGCGTAAAAGAAACTCACCAGATTGATATACTGAGTTCAGAAAGTAAACCCAAGTCAAGAAAAAATAATAATTCCATATTAAATGCCAAGTCTGTATATATATATATATATATATATATATATATATATATATATATATATATATATATATATATATATACTGAAACGCAAAAGAAACTTACCACCTTTGAAACCTTTAAATATCAACAATAACACTGCGTGCAGTAAATGTGTGAACTTATTTGTGGACAATAGTGTCCTCACTGTCAGACAAAACGGTCACGGATGGTCACTTGAACCTTCAATGGTCACTTCATAGCACAGCTGTTGAACAGCCGTTTTGACTGTCAGTGATTAGCCAAGGGGTACGGGATGATTTTAATGAGCTGCACGTGATGTCTTGATATTGGCTTTAAAAAGGCCAGTGCAAAATGGGCATTTCAATCAACATGCCACGATTGTCAAGGGATCAACGGCAGCGTGCCCTGGGCATGCTGCAAGGCGGACTGAGCTACCGTGAGGTGGCACGTCGCCTTAGCTGTTCACACCAGACGATATCGGCCCTGTTGGACAGAGACACCCTCCACAACTCTGCAGATGACAGACCTCGATCAGGGAGGCCAAGAGTCACCACTGCAAGGAAGGACAGGCAGATGGTCCGAAGTCACCTGCGGGATCGATTCCGTCCAGCATCCCGCACTGCGGCAGAAACTCCGGGGCGTGCAAACCCACGGATCTCCAATGATACTGCACGTAGACGACTGCATGACTATGGTCTGACTGCCAGAAGACCATACACAGGCCCCGTGATGACGGCTGCCCATCGCCGCAACCGACAGAGATGGTGCCAGCAGCTTGTTTGAAATTTACAGAAACTTACCACTTGTTTGAAATGTAATAAAATTGTAACAGTTCAAAATAAAACAAGCCAACAATTGCTAATTGAAACATTGGCATATTATTGATGACATGTCAAGTTTTTGACCAAGATACACCATCTCATCAGTTTGTTCTACAGTACAGAACAGCACAGGGTGCAATGTCAGTCCCCTTTCAATAGCGTGTGTGGCCACCATTGTTTTGGATACAGGCAGTGCATCGTCGGCGTGTACTGCCTACCAGTCTTTGGATGGATTGCTGCTGGATTCTGTCCCACTCAGTCCTCAATGTCTGAAGCAGCTCTGCCCATGTCCTGGCCCTGCCAACTACACGTCTCCAAAGCTCATCCCACAGGTGCTCTCTGGGATTCAGGTTTGGGGAGAGCGCAGGCCACTGCATGGTGTTGATGTTCTCGCCTTGGAGAAATGCAGTGGTAAAGCGAGCAGCATGGGGATGAGCGTTGTCATGCTGAAAGGTTCTCAGTTCTGGGTGGTCTAGCAGGAATGGCAGCAGATGAGGTCGCAGGATGTTATCCACATACCGCTGGGCGTTAAGATTCCCATCCACAACCACCAGTGGCGACCTGTACCGGCCTGATATGACGGCCCACACCATCACACTTAGGCCACCCCACCTGTTGGCTTGACGCACGCAACAATCGGCATATCGCTCGCCAGTTCTTCTCCAGACACGCTCACGCCCATCAGGACTGTCCACACAGAACCTTGACTCATCACTGAAAGCGACCTCGTTCCACTGCGCCAAGGTCCACCGCTGATGCTGCTGGCACCATCTCTGTCGGTTGCGGCGATGGGCAGCCGTCATCACGGGGCCTCTGTATGGTCTTCTGGCAGTCAGACCATAGTCATGCAGTCCTCTTCGTGCAGTATCATTGGAGATCCGTGGGTTTGCACGCCCCGGAGTTTCTGCCGCAGTGCGGGATGCTGGACGGAATCGATCCCCCAGGTGACTTCGGACCATCTGCCTGTCCTGCCTTGCAGTGGTGAATCTTGGCTTCCCTGATCGAGGTCTGTCATCTGCAGAGTTGTGGAGGGTGTCTCTGTCCACCAGGGCCGATATCGTCTGGTGTGAACAGCCAAGGCGATGTGCCACCTCACGGTAGCTCAGTCCGCCTTGCAGCATGCCCAGGGCACGCTGCCGTTGATCCCTTGACAATCGTGGCATGTTGATTGAAATGCCCATTTTGCACTGGCCTTTTTAAAGCCAATATCAAGACATCACGTGCAGCTCATTAAAATCATCCCGTACCCCTTGGCTAATCACTGACAGTCAAAACGGCTGTTCAACAGCTGTGCTATGAAGTGACCATTGAAGGTTCAAGTGACCATCCGTGACCGTTTTGTCTGACAGTGAGGACACCATTGTCCACAAATAAGTTCACACATTTACTACACGCAGTGTTATTGTTGATATTTAAAGGTTTCAAAGGTGGTAAGTTTCTTTTGCGTTTCAGTATATATATATATATATATATATATATATATATATATATATATATATATATATATATATATATATATATATATATATATAGATATATATAGATATATATATATATATATATATATATATATATATTTTACTATATATATATATATATATTTTACTATATATATATATATATTTCACTATATATATATATATATATATATATATATATATATATATATATATATATATATATATATATATATATATATATATATATATATATATATATATATATATATATATATACTGTATATATATATATATACTGTATATATATATATATATATAAGCACACACACACACATATATATATATATATACTAGCTTGGCTCAGGTCGCTGCGCTCGCCTCACCAAGCGTTGTTACTGAGGAACGGCCTTATTTTAGAATGACTGTACCTGAGTTGCTGTGTTGTCATGATTTACAACAATCATAATACAAACAATTACTTTGCACAAATGTATTTGTTGTGTTTGTGATATTACATTTTTATAGGCAATTTAGGTTGAAGATTAAGGTTTAATGTTTTTTTTCAAGAAAGAACCCCTCAGCACACACATAGGGGAGAGGTAGGTGCAGACTGGAAGTTTGGGACTATTACACCTCACCACCACATAATTCAAAACACCTCACCACCAAGTAATTTAAAACACCTTACAGCCATCAAACATGTAATAAAAACACCTCACAGCCATAAAACACGTAATAAAAATACCTCACCACCACGAAATTAAAAACACCTCAGCCATCAAACACGTAATAAAAACACCTCACAGCCATAAAACACGTAATAAAAATACCTCACCACCACAACATTAAAAACACCTCAGCCATCAAACACGTAATAAAAACACCTCACAGCCATAAAACACGTAATAAAAATACCTCACCACCACAACATTAAAAACACCTCAGCCATCAAACACGTAATAAAAACACCTCACAGCCATAAAACACGTAATAAAAATACCTCACCACCACAACATTAAAAACACCTCACAGCCCTAAAACACGTAATATAAACACCTCACCACCACAAAATTAAAAACACCTCACAGCTATCAAACACGTAATAAAAATACCTCACCACCACAACATTAAAAACACCTCACAGCCCTAAAACACGTAATATAAACACCTCACAGCCCTAAAACACGTAATAAAAACACCTCACCACCACGAAATTAAAAACACCTCACCACCACGAAATTAAAAACACCTCACAGCCATAAAACACGAAATAAAAACACCTCACCACCACGAAATTAAAAACACCTCACAGCCCTAAAACACGTAATAAAAACACACCAGCACAAAATTAAAAACACCTTACAGCCATAAAATACGTAATAAAAACACCTCACAGCCATAAAACACGTAATAAAAACACCTCACCACCAAGAAATTAAAAACACCTCACAGCCATAAAACACGTAATAAAAACACCTCACAGCCATAAAACACGTAATAAAAACACCTCACAGCCATAAAACACGTAATAAAAACACCTCACAGCCATAAAACACGTAATAAAAACACCTCACCACCAAGAAATTAAAAACACCTCACAGCCATAAAACACGTAATAAAAACACCTCACAGCCATAAAACACGTAATAAAAACACCTCACCACCAAGAAATTAAAAACACCTCACAGCCATAAAACACGTAATAAAAACACCTCACCACCACGAAATTAAAAACACCTCACAGCCACAAAATTAAAAACACCTCACCACCACGTAATAAAAACACCTCACAGCCATAAAACACGTAATAAAAACACCTCACCACCACAAAATTAAAAACACCTCACAGCTATCAAACACGTAATAAAAACACCTCACCACCACAAAATTAAAAACACCTCACAGCCACAAAATTAAAAACACCTCACCACCAAGTAATTCAAAACACCTCTCCACCACGTAATTTAAAACACCTCACCACCACGTAAATCAAAACACCTCACCACCATGTGATTTAAAAACACCTCACCACCACGTAATTTAAAACACCTCACCACCACGTAAATCAAAACACCTCACCACCACGTCATTTAAAAACACCTCACCACCACATAATTCAAAATACCTCACCACCACGTGATTCAAAACCACCACAACGTTATTAAAAACACTTCACAACCACGGAAACAAAAGTTTAAGGGAATCGTTAAGTGACAACACAGACACTGCCCAGATGTGTAGATATATAGATAAATGACTGTACCCGAGTTGCCGTTTTGTCATGGTTTAAACCAATCATAATTCAAACAATTATTTTGCACAAACGTATTTGTAATATACGTGATATCACATTTTATTTCAAAACAAATACCCTTCGGACATACCGACGGGAGAGATATGTGCATACCAGAAGTTTGGTACGATTTCACAAAAGTTTGAGAAAGTAATTCAGTGACAAGACAACACAACACAGGACAGACGCTGCACAGATATATATATATTATATACAGTGCATATCAAAAAAAAGGAAATCCGAATTCAAGGCGTTAATATGCAAAGGTTATATATTTTGACAATTTACATTTGGTTCACTAATTATGAGGAGATCCTCAGTGGTCCATTGATACCTTCCATGCATCATTGCTGTCACACATGAACGAGTACATGTTCATTGAAAATGACAAGTTCAAAACGCATTTTTATAAGTTTGTCTAATCGATGCAAGTCAGGATAATTGGTGCAAAATGAACGTCAGATGTGAACTTTTCTCAGGAATGATTGGCCTTTATGCACCCACACCTTCAACATGTCCACCTCCCCTTTCAACACAAAGCTCACAGCGGCGGAGCATGCCCTGAACTGCTCGTCTCACCATAGCCGGGTCATTGCGCAAAGCATCCACTTCATGTCGAATACGGCCCTGCAATTCGTCAAGATCACGGGTTACGAACACCTTGTTCTTTAAATGTCCCCAAAGGAAATAATCACATGGTGTGAGGTCAGGTGATCTTGGCAGCCATTCCACTGCATGGTTGAGGGCGATGACTCGGTCTCCAAAGAGTTCCCTCAGTCGATCTCGGACAGCGATAAGACGATGTGCTGGGGCGCCGCCTTGGGCCCACTGGAGATATCTGAAGACACCACGAACCTGTCGCTCAAAATTCTCCTCCAGCTGCGGTAAAACTTCATGATTGATCATCTGCAGATACTTGTTACCATTGACATTCTTTGAAAGAAAAATGGTCCAATCACCTGACCACTTCCACAAAGTCCCAACCAAACAGGCCACTTTTGTCTATTCATGTTGGTGTCGAAATCAAATTCCGGGGGTTGTCCTGTCGGTGCTTATTCAAGAACATTATGGGTATTGTCCTTGCCATCCATGGCGAAAGCAGCTTCGTCGCCGATAACGAGATACCGCAGGAAATTGACATCTGCTTCGCAACGTGCTATCAACCATCTGGCAAGCACCAGCCTCCTGGCAAAATCCCCTGGCGTAAGTTGATGCCGGATGTGAATCCGAAATGGATGTTGGTGGAGGTCCAGTCTTGTGATTCGGTTGAATGTTGCCGAAGGCAATCCCGTCCCATTTCGTCTTGCGCTGGTATCCCCAGGATGCTCCAAAACTTGCTGCCTTACTGCTGCAATGTTCATTTCCGATCGCCCAGTGCGACTCCTACCAGAATTCCCCTTGTTGCGATTGAGGCTAGTGCCATGCTCTTGGTATTTTCTAACATTTGCCCAGATGGTTTTGGCTGTTGGAGGCTCCTGTTCTGGGAAACGTTCCCTGAACGCATCACAAGTTCGCTGCAAACTTCCAGTTTGGTGAAAGGTTGTAACCACGAAGGCCCGCTGTTCAGTCCTAAGTTGAACCATCTTTTCAATCACTCAAACTGTCTCTAAACCCATACACTGTAGGCCCATCTTAAATACCCATCTTAAACAAAGGATGACGCAACCGACGATTACCAGACCAGCTTAACAATTTTACATAAACAACTTGGCAGTTGACAAGTAATGCATCCATTTCAAACTGTCTTGCACCGATTAGCCAAACTTGTAAAAATGCGATTTGTACTTGTCATTTTCAATGAACATGTACTTGGTCATGTGTGACAGCAATGGAAAGCTGAGGATCTCCTCATAATTGGAAAACCACATGTAAATTGTCAAACTAAATAACCTTTGCATATTAACCCCTTGAATTCGGAATACCCTTTTTTTTGATATGCCCTGTATATATATAAATATATATATATATATATACATATATATATATATATATATATATATATATATATATATATATACATATATATATGTATATATATATATATGTATATATATATATGTATATATATATATATATATATATATATATATATATATATATATATATATATATGTATATATATATATATATATATATATATATATATATATATATATATATACAGTGGAACCTTGACTTACGAGTTTAATTCGTTCTGTGACCGAGCTCGTAACTCAATTTGCTCGTTTCTCAAATCAAATTTCCCCATTAAAATGCATTGAAATGCTATTAATCCGTTCCAGCCCGCCAAAAACCACACCAATTTTTTTTAAATATACAGTATATATAAAAAATATCTCGCGCTTTATATTTCACCTGTATGCAGCATACAAGTTGGCAGGATGGCCTGGACTGGAGGTACGCACACTTGACTCTAAACTGTCCAGCCTGGGTTTGAATCCCGACCCAGCTATAACCTGTCATGTCGGTGTTTCACAGGCAGGGTGATTCATCAATGTGTGTACCGCTAAACTGGGCGCCCCGTTTGCGTCCCATTAGTTGTTGGATGTTGAGGATCTCACCGTGTCTTCCACAAAGAGAAGGCGAGCTATCGCCGGCACTCTGAACAAGTTGTGGCCTGGCATGCTCTTCTCCTCTGCCGTTATATACGTCCTCCTCGGCATCTTTTTCCAGAAGAGCCCTGTCTCGTCACAGTTGAAGATTTGCTGGGGGATGTATCGTTCGGCTTCTATCAGTTTGGCAAAAGTTATAATAAAATCTTCAGCTGCCTTCACATCCGCCTCACCAAGTCGACAACACGCACACCTCGCTCATGTTTTTCGACGATTGCGTGTTTTATATCCAAGCACATCATCCTCTTCTTCTTCTCAGTACTGCCCTTGGCACTCAATTTCTTAGGACCCATGGTTAAAACTAAGAAAATTTTCCAAAATAACCAAAATGCGAAAACAAAACAGCAGTGATATACGGCAGAGATACTTGCACGGCAAGATAACCACGTGACCAGAACCCACCTGGTGGCGTAAGCTCCAAAATAACCAAAATGCGAAAACAAAACAGCAGCGATATACGGCAGAGATACTTGCACGGCAAGATAACCACGTGACCAGAACCCACCTGGTGGCGTAAGCTCCAAAATAACCAAAATGCGAAAAGAAAACAGCAGCGATATACGGCAGAGATACTTGCACGGCAAGATAACCACGTGACCAGAACCCACCTGGTGGCGTAAGCTCCAAAATAACCAAAATGCGAAAACAAAACAGCAGCGATATACGGCAGAGATACTTGCACGGCAAGATAACCACGTGACCGGAACCCACCTGGTGGCATAAGCTCCAAAATAACCAAAATGCGAAAACAAAACAGCAGCGATATACGGCAGAGATACTTGCACGGCAAGATAACCACGTGACCAGAACCCACCTGGTGGCGTAAGCTCCAAAATAACCAAAATGCGAAAACAAAACAGCAGCGATATACGGCAGAGATACTTGCACGGCAAGATAACCACGTGACCGGAACCCACCTGGTGGCGTAAGATCCAAAATAACCAAAATGCGAAAACAAAACAGCAGCGATATACGGCAGAGATACTTGCACGGCAAGATAACCACGTGACCAGAACCCACCTGATGGCGTAAGCTCCAAAATAACCAAAATGCGAAAACAAAACAGC